>NC_139344.1:220664663-220744663 GCF_055883805.1 Amblyomma maculatum | reverse complement strand
GATCCAACATATGCGTTTTCCACAGGCTGTGCAGTTCAAGGAGGAAAATCATGTCAAAGGGTTCATGGTTATGTTGGGTGTCCAATAAGTAACACACACTGTGGGAATTCAAAATAAAGTCTTTCTTCAGTGTTCTTTGTAGAACATCCCAAAATAATATCGCATCTTTGCTGGCAGTCAACCAGTGTTCGATGGTTTCAGGTGTATCACATAGCCGACAATTAACAGAAGAAACAAAAATATTAATCACAAAAAATTCACGTCATAATTCTCCTTGTCTGCCGCGAGGAAGATAGTTAAAATGAATAAACATATCCTGTCTCCACCGGGAATCAAACCACCATCCC
Source organism: Amblyomma maculatum (assembly GCF_055883805.1). Taxonomy (NCBI): domain Eukaryota; kingdom Metazoa; phylum Arthropoda; class Arachnida; order Ixodida; family Ixodidae; genus Amblyomma; species Amblyomma maculatum. The sequence continues at coordinate 220,744,316 of NC_139344.1, read as the reverse complement.
TTGCATTCCCAGCCGAGCGCTTTAACCAACTACGCCACGTCCGGGATGGCGTTTTTTTTTTTTTTAACATGGTATTTATTACACTGAAACAGTATCCTATGCACATGGACTATGTACAATGATTTAGAAAAGAGCATCAAATCAACACGATATACAATAGGTTACATCAAAACTATTAACAAGGGGCAATGTTGAGCACATCGCTAAGAGTGAACGCCACGCCCGGGACCGTGAAACGCACATCATAATTCTCCTTGTCTACCGTGAGGATGATAGTAGCGATGGCAATGACACTGCTATTGATGATAATGACAATGATGGCATTAGCAATGATTAGTAGATAATGATAATGAGAGCAAGCGTGATGCACAATATGCACCAGCAACGCTGAGGCTTTCCCATTTCTGCAGTGCAGATTCCACAGCGCTCTCGCAATTTTTTTTTCTCGGCTTGAGAGTATGTAGGAAGAAGACGAGAATGGGCCGAAAGATGTACCGGAAGACAATAACAAGTGGCCCCAGGGAGGAGACATACATAACAACACGCAGCAGGATGGTTTCGGCTCAGTTCCTGAAGTCACTTCTACTGAACGTGCGCTTAACGCAATAATGAGCAGCGCTCTCTTCTTTGTCGAATCGCATGACTCCGATTGCTTCAAAGCAGATTTCATTCTTCGTAAGGTGTGCCCTCCACTTGCCACGCTGACCGTCATATTCTAGAAGCTGGTGATGGGCCATGCAAGATAATGAGCGGCTTTGCCGTGACCGTTGGGGGAGGCTCGTTCTCGTCATGGACTTGTTCTGAGCTCGTCACCACTGCTACAAACTGCTGGCCGGAGGTCGCGCCACAGCGGCAATATCCCCACTTGACACAGCGTCGCCAAGCAAATGACAGGTTTATTGAGCGAAGACAAGAAAGGGCCGAAACCATGCACGGCAGATATAACAGGCGGCTAGAGGAGGAGACACATAACAACAGGCGCTGGATGGTTCAGGCCCCTAACAGACATGCGCTTAGCACGCTTACAGCGCTAGCATTGATAATTAAAATTTATTAGAAATTAATTAACCAGTTTACTATTTAGCATAATTCCTCTTATGTCCGTCAAACACTGGTACAATTATGCAAAAGAAGTCTATTTAAAAAAAAAAAAGTATTGGTCGGCTTCATTGAAACACCTGGTATACCAAGAAACGAGCGTATAGACATTATTATATGTGTCATAGACATGCATCAATACACCAACGCCGTCTCAGCAGTAAGCAAGTACTTAATATAAGGTGCGTTCAACAGAAAATTGCAAGGACCCCGAGATTTTGTTATAGCCATAATTTCTTTGTAATTGTGCGAAACCTTGGTTACAACTGTCGCATGCCAGTGGGCTTAGCTGCCGGTTTGTGTAACGAGAGAAACAAATGCGAACTGCCTACCGTGTGCACTGCGGTATTCCTCAACACGCGGGACTGAGTACCTATACGTCGTGGTCGAAAATGCGTAGCATACTATATTGTATTAGGGCCCAATCATGGCGTAAAAACTGCTCAACTCCTGGGCGAGGGCGTGGCTCATCACTGAATAGTCTGCACCAGTATCAAGTAAAGCGACCGTGTCAATTCCGTCAATTGTCACACACAAATCAGAAGTAGCTCGTCGGATGCTGTCGCTATCCTGCCCCTGTGAAAAATCAGCGCATCGGTGTATTGGTGGCGGAGGATCTTCAGTTTCCCCGACAGCAGCGGCCTTGCCTTCGGAGACCGATGGAATTAGTTTTCCCGGCATAGACTGGGAGAACGCCGCTCAGGATAGCTGGCGTCTCGGCGAGGATTTGGGGAACGGTCGCGGCGGAGATGACGATCTAGAGTCATAGCGGCCGTATCCAGGCTGTGTCACAGGCCTCTGACGGGTCGACAGATGAGCTTCAATTTCGAGTGGTCGTTCGTCGTTAGGGTCGTCGGGCGAACAACCACGCAGACAAACTCGGCGGTACGGGCAGGCCCTGTAAAGATGACCTGCCTCACCACAGTGGTAGCAGAGTGGCCGCCGGTCCGGTGCACGCCACACATCACATTTCTGTGGTCGCTGATAGACTGGTCGAGCAGGCACCCGGGAAAGACCAGACTGCTGCACTGCTTGAGTCGCGGTATTCACGTCGTAGCCTGGTGCTGGCGCCCGGCAGAGGACAGATGCATAGGTAGGTCTGACCTCAGTCTGTCTAATCTAAGAGAGTTGTTGCTGCTGCGCTGCCAGGTGCACCTCGTCCCGGACGACTTCAGGCAGCAACACACGGCGCGCTGGGAGACAGCTGGGGGGCTTGTAATTCCTCCTTGACGACCAACCTTATTAGGTCACGTAAAACGGCTATACATCACTCCCAAGCGGCAGCAAAGAAATAGCGGGCCCAAGCGTGCCTACATCCAGATTGTATTGCCGGGCTCGTTGCAGGAGCTTCGTCTCCATGGGGGTCGCTTCAGTGAGGAATTCGGCAACAGTACGCGGTGGACTGCGCACAAGACCGGCGAAAAGCTCCTGCTTGACCCCGCGAATGAGGTGGCGAAGCTTCGTCTCCTCGGCCATGGAGGGGTCAGCACGCTTGAAGAGGCGCGTCATGTCCTCCACATACATGTGGACGCTTTCGTTAGTCGGCTGGTTACGGGAGTGAAGCGCAGCTTCAGCTTTCTCCCGGTGGTCTGCGTTGGGGAATGGAGCTAGCAGATTTTGGCAAAATGTCTCCCAGGTGGGCAGGTTGTTCTCGTGGTTCTCGTACCATGTCCTTGCGGAGTCCTCGAGTGCAAAATACACGTTATGGAGCTTACGGTCGTACATCCATTGTAGCGGGCTACTCGCTCGAAGGTGTCGAGCCAATCTTCCACATCTTCGTACACGTCACCGTGGAAAGATGGCGGTGTTCGCGGCGTGTGGTGGAGGATGGGCGCCGGAGACCTGCTATCTGTGGCCATTTCTGGTGGAACAGGCGGTCGAGGCTGCGTCGTCCTCGTCGAGGTGGCAAGAGGCCCGAATTCAGGTGACTGGCCGCGGAGGCGGCGGCTTGGGCGCTGATGGACCAGTGTGAGACCCGTGTTTTTATCGTGTAGGCGTACGCAGGTGGGGAAGCGCACCCAGCACCTCCACCAGATGTGTAACAGTTGTTACACTAAAGAATTACTGCAACCGCTGAACGAGGTCACCGAGAGAGCTGAACCAGGAACGCGGGCAACGGGAACGGGCTGACACTTCAACGTCCTCTACTTCTACCGATTGCGCTCCTTCTTCTTCTTCACTTCTAATGCACGTGTCGATATACACCAACAGAATATGTAGACCTTCTCAAGCAGGTTTAGAGAAGTACCTTCTTTCTTCGTTTCGAAACAGCTTTAGCATGGCCTTGTCCGTGGCTCCCCATTAGCCCTAACCGCACGGTGGCTTCAATACACTCTTGAATGTAGTTAACTGGCTAACAAATCAGAGTGCTTTTCAATATCGCTGCCGTCCGCCGTGGTTTACAGTGTGTTCCTGAAAAGATTTTCTATTTCGACCTCCCCTTCTCCTCAATTTTTAATGTGCCCGCTGTATGGCATAAGTTCTTTGGGGACATGCTCGGACATGCTTTCAGGAAGAAGACCACAACTTGCATTTCAAATTATACAGTAGCACGGAACCGCGTTGCAAAAGCTTTGCCAGTAATTTCGCTCGAGGAGGAAACAGAAGCGAATCTATTGAGGCATCAGTATATTGAAATTTTTTAAGCGTCGATACACTAAGAACTAAGCCTTAAGCTAAAGTCAAACGTACCGTCGTGATCATAGCCAGCCACATATACGTTCTCTGTGGAATGAAGTCCACTCTCACTTATCTTCAATTATCCCTACCCTGTGCCGCCGCGTCTGTATATTTTTCTTGCACCCTCGTCTAACCATTTTTTTTTTTTCTAGCCATATCACTCCAGTTGAGTCTCAGCGGCTTGCGACTGCGATTAAACTTGGCAATTCTAAATGAATGAAGGCGTGAAAAGAGTTCCGTTGAGGAGCAGTCACCTATATGCCCTAACTATGCACATCTAATCTTATTTCACTTCTGCTCCAGATAAACCAAGTGGATTTGATAGTTTTATGGAAAAGCGGCGATTTTGGGTGGATCACTGAGCAATAAGTGGATCACGGAATAATTTCTTTTGCATTTTCAGTGTTTACGCGGAACTTGAGGACATTTATGTTGTCGGCACGAGCTTATGTGGAACACGGTGTTCATTAATACGGTGTTAGTGAACTTATCTCAGACAGCTTACTTCAGGACCTGTAAACCTGAAAAATTTAGGTGAGACCGCGTTCCAGGTAATCCCACTCCCTACCTCTCATTCTTTCCATTTCTTCACACTCCACTCACTTCACAACCGCGGTGCATTATCGGTTTCTATGATGGAGGCACTGCTTTGAAGCGCGGTGATCCTTTCAGTCTTTGGTTCCGATTGATTGCCTGTGATATAATGCGCGTTTTTTTTTTTTTTTTATTGTGGTTGTTGGCGATGCAACAGAAGTTATGCACGACTTTTGCGTTTTGACGCAGGGGACATGACGCGCCTGAGGTTCGCCTTGAGAGCTCCTTCGTCGTACTGCGCCCAGCCCCCCGTCGATGGTGGAGGTGAAAAGCATCGCGCCTTTTTGGGCGCCGAGCGACCACACAGCCCGCTACTGGATACCTGGCCTTAGACTCGCCGTCCTGCTGCTCCTTTTGGGCAACTCTTGCTCCTTGTTCTTCAAAGTGTTTCTTGTCCATCCTGCACAATCGCTTTCGTACGGCAGAATCTCTTCTGTTGTCAAGCCACAGTGTACAAAGCGCAACGCAGAATAACAGATTGTGGGGAAAGTTGGACACTGCTTTGCCTGAGACGTTTGCTAATTCCTACTTTTGGAAGAAGGAATATCATTGTCGATTAATCTTATCTGCGGGTGACGAAAGAGTGCGAGACTGCTGCAGATCATGTGCTTGAGTGTGAATGAAGAAGTTTGGCTCATTGTGGTCCATGAACAGTTGGTAGCGTGCGCATGCATTGTGTCTCACTCTTTGTACTTTTGTCGTTGCGCCGTTGTTCCTGGGAAGCGCAACTCTATTTGGGAATCCTCCGTCATCGTCGAGCTCCTCTGAGGACGCCATCACCGCTTCCTCGAGTTGACCATCTACCTACAGTTGCTCGCTTGTGCACCATCCCACATTTTCAGCCTGGCTTGGCGCTTTCGTGCGCCTCGACATTCTCTTGGGTCCGAGAGATGGGTGGTAGTTCCTACTGACACCTATAGCTCTGCGACCTCCAAAGAAGGGGCCTGCTATGATTGATGTAAGCGCAGTTTAAGAAAAGTACTTTCCTTATGTTGTGGTGGGATGAATGAAGTGCCCGAAGTGCATGTACACTTCGCCTCACAACGTAACTACCAATTTTATATGGCAGTTGTATCGACAATTGTTTTTGAAACAAAATTTTAGTACTACGTACCAATCATATGTCCGCGTGAAAAACGAAAAGTCGACCAGGAAAGGGTAAAGGTGAACGCTGTGCTGGACATGGTATGATGTGTTCGAGGAGAGGCATTTATCAAGTCAAGGGATTTGCTTGAGAAGTAGAGCTAGCGACATCAATCGGATGTGAAATGTAAAACTAGTGCAACTATAGTTTGTCTGAGCACGGCCGGTCTTGAGGGAGAGCGCGCGCTCTTTCTTACGGCCTTCTCAATCGCCGCGTGAACAATGGGAACTTTTCTCCTTGAGTTACACTCTCCGCCGCCGCAAGGGGCGCAACCTGCTCACTGTTCGCTCCGCATCTGCTTCAGCCGCGGCGGGTGGCTTTTGCCTGGTTTCGCGCTGTCGCTCGCTTGTTTCGTGGTGAGTGCAGCCCCGAAATGAAAGAGCACAGAAGGTAGATACTGCAGCGGCATGTCGTCAGCGTACTACACATGTGAACCGAGTCTTTATATAAAAACACTATCGCTCAGCAAACTTTCGACAAGCATATGATATGCACTGCGGCATGGTAGCTACTTCTGCCCGTTTTAATCCGAATTTCTCCCAAACCTGCACAAGAATAGCAAAAAAAAAAAAAAATGATCACATCGAAGCTTCTTCAAGGCTAACATTAAAGCAATTCGTCTGCAACAGCAAAACCTTCTTTCAACGCTAGATGCGAAACAATTCATACATTGCACCGAAGATGAAAATAATTTCATAAAAATGTAATGTAAGTTGCATAATGCTTGCATGATATAAAGTATTAGTTTAACAGTCAAAGTAAAGATGAGTTTTCAATGTTATTATAATTTATATATTAGCAAATGTGTTGCACTTAAACATGATTTTATTTTGCAAATAAATGCCGTTTTAATGAAATTTTACATAAGATTATGCTTATTATGAAAATAATAAAGAAATGGTTTGATATTCATGACACCACTTGAAGCTGAAAGCGGTAAAAAGAGGCTAATAAATGACGCAGCTGGTGATACTCGATTGCAGTGGCTGACAAACGAGTTCACTTGCTATATCGAAAGCATCCAAGAAACTTCTAAAGCGTTAAAGAAGGAAACTTTCACTGAAGAAACATTTCAAGGAATGCAGTTCATCACGAGTGTCGGCTCCGTCCTCATCAGGAAACTCAATAGTGGCCCCATTGAGGTTCTCTTAGGGAAAGTAAGGCTGATGCGCGGAGAGAACAACATGCTAAATGCGAGGGCCGTAACAGCGGCACTTGACCACATTGTCAAGACGGACGTTTCATCATTGGAGCAAAATCAAGGCAAAATTTCCCTATTGGACAAGGTTTATATATATATATATATATATATATATATATATGCAGATCAATTAAGGGGAAATGAGTGTGCTCGTTATAATACATGAAAGAAAGAAGCCAACAGTCGGCGAGGCCAAGGAAAGCGTTGGGGATGGTCCTCTTACGTCTTTTTTTTTTTTTTTTTTTTTTTTAATGTTTTGCTTAGATAATCACAGAAATTAGTAACGAATCTGTTTAGGGGAAAGATAATTAAACGCAAAGTAGAAGAAAAAACAACGTGCCGATGGTGGGAACCGAACCCACGACCTCCGAATATCGCGTCCGGTGCTCTACCAACTGAGCTACATCGGCCGCTGTCCCCCCTGCTACTTGCTTGGGTATTTGTGTTGTCTGTATACGAACCTTGAGAGTGTTCACCAGCGCCACCCTCAGCCATAGCGGCGGACGTAGAACGTCCTTTGTTACCGCCAGCGTCACGTAGAACGTGATCAAGAGCGAGGGCGAACGCTGTGCTAGAACCCTCTTACGCTACCTATGGCCTCAAGACTGCCAGAACCGAGACCCCCGTAAGCTACAAGCAGATCAATTAAGGGGAAATGAGTGTGCTCGTTATAATACATGAAGGAAAGAAGCCAACAGTCGGCGAGGCCAAGGAAAGCGTTGGGGATGGTCCTCTTACGTCTTTTTTTTTTTTAATGTTTTGCTTAGATAATCACAGAAATTAGTAACGAATCTGTTTAGGGGAAAGATAATTAAACGCAAAGTAGAAGAAAAAACAACGTGCCGATGGTGGGAACCGAACCCACGACCTCCGAATATCGCGTCCGGTGCTCTACCAACTGAGCTACATCGGCCGCTGTCCCCCCTGCTACTTGCTTGGGTATTTGTGTTGTCTGTATACGAACCTTGAGAGTGTTCACCAGCGCCACCCTCAGCCATAGCGGCGGACGTAGAACGTCCTTTGTTACCGCCAGCGTCACGTAGAACGTGATCAAGAGCGAGGGCGAACGCTGTGCTAGAACCCTCTTACGCTACCTATGGCCTCAAGACTGCCAGAACCGAGACCCCCGTAAGCTACAAGCAGATCAATTAAGGGGAAATGAGTGTGCTCGTTATAATACATGAAGGAAAGAAGCCAACAGTCGGCGAGGCCAAGGAAAGCGTTGGGGATGGTCCTCTTACGTCTTTTTTTTTTTTAATGTTTTGCTTAGATAATCACAGAAATTAGTAACGAATCTGTTTAGGGGAAAGATAATTAAACGCAAAGTAGAAGAAAAAACAACGTGCCGATGGCGGGAACCGAACCCACGACCTCCGAATATCGCGTCCGGTGCTCTACCAACTGAGCTACATCGGCCGCTGTCCCCCCTGCTACTTGCTTGGGTATTTGTGTTGTCTGTATACGAACCTTGAGAGTGTTCACCAGCGCCACCCTCAGCCATAGCGGCGGACGTAGAACGTCCTTTGTTACCGCCAGCGTCACGTAGAACGTGATCAAGAGCGAGGGCGAACGCTGTGCTAGAACCCTCTTACGCTACCTATGGCCTCAAGACTGCCAGAACCGAGACCCCCGTAAGCTACAAGCAGATCAATTAAGGGGAAATGAGTGTGCTCGTTATAATACATGAAGGAAAGAAGCCAACAGTCGGCGAGGCCAAGGAAAGCGTTGGGGATGGTCCTCTTACGTCTTTTTTTTTTTAATGTTTTGCTTAGATAATCACAGAAATTAGTAACGAATCTGTTTAGGGGAAAGATAATTAAACGCAAAGTAGAAGAAAAAACAACGTGCCGATGGTGGGAACCGAACCCACGACCTCCGAATATCGCGTCCGGTGCTCTACCAACTGAGCTACATCGGCCGCTGTCCCCCCTGCTACTTGCTTGGGTATTTGTGTTGTCTGTATACGAACCTTGAGAGTGTTCACCAGCGCCACCCTCAGCCATAGCGGCGGACGTAGAACGTCCTTTGTTACCGCCAGCGTCACGTAGAACGTGATCAAGAGCGAGGGCGAACGCTGTGCTAGAACCCTCTTACGCTACCTATGGCCTCAAGACTGCCAGAACCGAGACCCCCGTAAGCTACAAGCAGATCAATTAAGGGGAAATGAGTGTGCTCGTTATAATACATGAAGGAAAGAAGCCAACAGTCGGCGAGGCCAAGGAAAGCGTTGGGGATGGTCCTCTTACGTCTTTTTTATTTTTTTTTTAATGTTTTGCTTAGATAATCACAGAAATTAGTAACGAATCTGTTTAGGGGAAAGATAATTAAACGCAAAGTAGAAGAAAAAACAACGTGCCGATGGTGGGCACCGAACCCACGACCTCCGAATATCGCGTCCGGTGCTCTACCAACTGAGCTACATCGGCCGCTGTCCCCCCTGCTACTTGCTTGGGTATTTGTGTTGTCTGTATACGAACCTTGAGAGTGTTCACCAGTGCCACCCTCAGCCATAGCGGCGGACGTAAAACGTCCTTTGTTACCGCCAGCGTCACGTAGAACGTGATCAAGAGCGAGGGCGAACGCTGTGCTAGAACCCTCTTCCGCTACCTATGGCCTCAAGACTGCCAGAACCGAGACCCCCGTAAGCTACAAGCAGATCAATTAAGGGGAAATGATTGTGCTCGTTATAATACATGAAGGAAAGAAGCCAACAGTCGGCGAGGCCAAGGAAAGCGTTGGGGATGGTGCTCTTACGTCTTTTTTTTTTTAATGTTTTGCTTAGATAATCACAGAAATTAGTAACGAATCTGTTTAGGGGAAAGATAATTAAACGCAAAGTAGAAGAAAAAACAACGTGCCGATGGTGGGAACCGAACCCACGACCTCCGAATATCGCGTCCGGTGCTCTACCAACTGAGCTACATCGGCCGCTGTCCCCCCTGCTACTTGCTTGGGTATTTGTGTTGTCTGTATACGAACCTTAAGAGTGTTCACCAGCGCCACCCTCAGCCATAGCGGCGGACGTAGAACGTCCTTTGTTACCGCCAGCGTCACGTAGAACGTGATCAAGAGCGAGGGCGAACGCTGTGCTAGAACCCTCTTACGCTACCTATGGCCTCAAGACTGCCAGAACCGAGACCCCCGTAAGCTACAAGCAGATCAATTAGGGGGAAATGAGTGTGCTCGTTATAATACATGAAGGAAAGAAGCCAACAGTCGGCGAGGCCAAGGAAAGCGTTGGGGATGGTCCTCTTACGTCTTTTTTTTTTAATGTTTTGCTTAGATAATCACAGAAATTAGTAACGAATCTGTTTAGGGGAAAGATAATTAAACGCAAAGTAGAAGAAAAAACAACGTGCCGATGGTGGGAACCGAACCCACGACCTCCGAATATCGCGTCCGGTGCTCTACCAACTGAGCTACATCGGCCGCTTTCCCCCCTGCTACTTGCTTGGGTATTTGTGTTGTCTGTATACGAACCTTGAGAGTGTTCACCAGCGCCACCCTCAGCCATAGCGGCGGACGTAGAACGTCCTTTGTTACCGCCAGCGTCACGTAGAACGTGATCAAGAGCGAGGGCGAACCTCTTACGCTACCTATGGCCTCAAGACTGCCAGAACCGAGACCCCCGTAAGCTACAAGCAGATCAATTAAGGGGAAATGAGTGTGCTCGTTATAATACATGAAGGAAAGAAGCCAACAGTCGGCGAGGCCAAGGAAAGCGTTGGGGATGGTCCTCTTACGTCTTTTTTTTTTTTTAATGTTTTGCTTAGATAATCACAGAAATTAGTAACGAATCTGTTTAGGGGAAAGATAATTAAACGCAAAGTAGAAGAAAAAACAACGTGCCGATGGTGGGAACCGAACCCACGACCTCCGAATATCGCGTCCGGTGCTCTACCAACTGAGCTACATCGGCCGCTGTCCCCCCTGCTACTTGCTTGGGTATTTGTGTTGTCTGTATACGAACCTTGAGAGTGTTCACCAGCGCCACCCTCAGCCATAGCGGCGGACGTAGAACGTCCTTTGTTACCGCCAGCGTCACGTAGAACGTGATCAAGAGCGAGGGCGAACGCTGTGCTAGAACCCTCTTACGCTACCTATGGCCTCAAGACTGCCAGAACCGAGACCCCCGTAAGCTACAAGCAGATCAATTAAGGGGAAATGAGTGTGCTCGTTATAATACATGAAGGAAAGAAGCCAACAGTCGGCGAGGCCAAGGAAAGCGTTGGGGATGGTCCTCTTACGTCTTTTTTTTTTTAATGTTTTGCTTAGATAATCACAGAAATTAGTAACGAATCTGTTTAGGGGAAAGATAATTAAACGCAAAGTAGAAGAAAAAACAACGTGCCGATGGTGGGAACCGAACCCACGACCTCCGAATATCGCGTCCGGTGCTCTACCAACTGAGCTACATCGGCCGCTGTCCCCCCTGCTACTTGCTTGGGTATTTGTGTTGTCTGTATACGAACCTTGAGAGTGTTCGTATACAGACAACACAAATACCCAAGCAAGTAGCAGGGGGGACAGCGGCCGATGTAGCTCAGTTGGTAGAGCACCGGACGCGATATTCGGAGGTCGTGGGTTCGGTTCCCACCATCGGCACGTTGTTTTTTCTTCTACTTTGCGTTTAATTATCTTTCCCCTAAACAGATTCGTTACTAATTTCTGTGATTATCTAAGCAAAACATTAAAAAAAAAAAAGACGTAAGAGGACCATCCCCAACGCTTTCCTTGGCCTCGCCGACTGTTGGCTTCTTGCCTTCATATATATATATATATATATATATATATATATATATATATAATTGTGCATTTACCACACACAAATGCTCTCGAAGTACTTCAAATCCTGATTCAAGCAGCGCAATTGAGAATTCGCCATTGCTGAGTTGCCATGAAGGCATTAACAACAGCCTATAAGGTCTGCTTCTTTGATATCTGAAAAATTTATCAAAATCCTTCCTGTCAGTTATGCCAAGAAAGTGACAGACAGGAATTACAGACCAGCTCCTATATGAACAAACCGGCCAGGAAGATTGAGACTGAATTTGCTAGCCGCAGGTCACGTTTTGATTAATTGATGAATATGTAGTACAATGTATAACTTTGAAGGACAATTTTTTATTGTTTGCCGTTCTTTTCATTTAGATATAACTGTTCATGCCCATTTCCTTGAATAAAAGTTGTTTATCGATGTATTAAACCGACTACGTTTGTTATACACGTACGTGCGTCAGTCACGAGACTACATATACATATTCTGTCTTTCAACCTACTGATTTGTTTCAAACGAAGCTAGAACAGCTCACTCCATTAGACAACTGCGATTTTAATTATATGCGTAAATTTTGTTCCTTACTCTGAATCTGAGACGCGCCATGAATTTTCGCCGGTGCCTCTTTTGCTCTAAACGAAAACAGAAGCGGTTGACAGAATCTCCACCCATCAGTTTGCCATGCACCCACGTCAGGTCACGTTACACCAGCTCACAGCTTTCGAAAGAACGCCGCATAGCCTGCTAAATTTATTTCTGTACAAAAGTTAGGGGCAAACAATCTTGAAGTGTACCAGCTTCATTCGACCATGCTCGGCCGCACTGACGAAGGCGCGCGCGCGCATGAGCGGTGTTGACTATATTTTATTCCTCGTACACGATACATTTTAGACGCTGATTACGGCGTCCTTGTATAAACCATAAGGGGTGAAATGTCGCACCTTCCGGTTGCAACTGAGGCGGGCGGAGCGATGAGCGAGCGCGCGTTTTCCTTGCGCGTGAACGGCGGTAGCAGAGGCGCAGCAGTGGGGCGGTGGCGACCCCACCGAGGAGCGGCGGGCGGTTGAAACAGACCCCATTGGTGAGGCCGTAAGAGAAGGGAAGCGCGCTCTCCCTCAAGACCGGCCTTGGTCCCAGCTGCTAGTCTAAACTTAACTAATATGCAAGCCACCCTGCGGTGCTGCACTGAGATTGAGAGTAGTGGCTTTTTGTAACAGTGAGCGATGTATATATGGTTCAGCTGCAATTAAAAAAAAAATAACTGAATTTCACCAGTAAGTGGTCATGTTTACATGGAATTTAATGGCTATACCTGTGTATCAGTAGGTCTAACCATTGCCATTAACTGTAAATGTCACGAAACTTTCCATTATTTTATCGGTGTCGGAGGCTACTGAATAAAATTATTGGTTTTTCTTACGTTATTATTGTATTGTTGTTAGTAAAACAACTTATTCGGTTACACGGGATTTTTTTTTTTTTTTCAAACTGCACTGCCAGAGTGTTATTGTCTTTACGCGCTTAACTGACTGCTGCGCCTGTTTGCGTCACCATTAAGGTATTTGGTCGCTACACCTTTGTGACCTGAGTGCCTTTCCCTAGCCTATACTGCGCAGTCATCTTGCCACAGTGTTTACCAACTCGGAATGGAGGCTACCGGCAACTGCTCTGCTACACATCAATCTACAGAGAAATGACAAGGTATGACACGCCGGAAGCTGCACCCACAAGGTCATTTCATTGGGATTCCCCTAATATGAGCGTGTTTTATGAACTATAATGTAGGTATTTATTCAATATTTATTTTAATTCGTGACATAAACTATCGAAGTTCCAAGCATGCCAAACCTTTTTGTTCGAAAAAAAAAAATGCAAACATATACAGGTCACATCTTTTCTTGCCTTATCTTTCCTAATATAATTATCTCGAAAAAGTTACAGGCAGCGTAATCCACACTGTACCTAGCCTGTGACCACTCGGAATGTAACGCAATGATTGAGTTTTTCTTCTGGTTCAGTCCTTTTTTTTTTTTTTTTTTGTCTGTACTGAATTCGACTACATTCCGGACAACAATTCCAATTTACTGTCTTAGTCTAGCTCACTTGCTTACTTTCGAGCTATGTGCTTACCCTCGTGTTGGCCGTGAATGCAACTTTTCATACATATCAAACACAAAGTGTTCACACATGTTAACTGCACTCAACAAGATTTTGCTTTTCTTTCGCAAATTTAAAGTGTGGCTACAAAAGCCAACACTTCCATCTGGTGAAATTCGCCGCCAGATTTCGGGAAATTGGTTAAATATTATAGCTCCTGGTGTCCAGGCATGCGAACGGCTATACGACACAAAATTAGGGATTTTTGGGGAAAACCACGAAATCAACACTTTCCTCCGCTGCTCATCCAAACGTTTAGCACTAGGGAACACAAACCATCCCTTGATATCGCGAGTTAAGCAGCATTCGTATTTATCCATCAGTTTACTTGCTGTGCTATAGATAGGGTACGTTAATGCTACATCATCCTCTCCATGCACAGTGGTGCACGCGCCAATGCGCCTGGTTTTTTTGTTTTTGTTTTGCCCACATGGTCTCCAACCTCTGGTTCTATAATTAACCTTGTTTTTGCCGTATCTTGGTGCCGTGCTACGACAGTGGAGATATTCAATACGTTCAGCCTCCGTGAAACGGGCGACATACATGTATGTACAACATAGAACTCTCCAGGTATATTGTATGCAGTTTCAAATGCTGTGGCGGAGCGGATCTTCAGTCAAGTAACACGTGTAAAGCCGAAATAGAGAAACAAAATGTCGCTGAAAACTTTGGGTGTCATTGTACGGATTCGTGCATCACTGGCCCCCTGGGAGATCTGCTGTGTGAAATTCATTAACACCGACGATATGCTATGCAGGTTGGGATCAGATATCTGTTCTGCTCAAAGTGATGATTACAGGCCAAATTATGTCATTTAGTTTATTAAAATGAGCGCTCGATGACTGCTAATTATTGGTCATTGTTATACATGTATGGCGATTTTATATTCTGGATAAATGTGCGAGAATTGTGTTAGGTTCTTGGGTGACGGAAACTTTCCAATCTGGCAACGCAGAGCCTAAAATGTAACCGTAAATAAATGTGCACCCTCCCAAATTTCAGCTCTAGCGGTTGTTACATCACTACATGTAACGTGTGATTCTTCTTTCGGCTACACGCTTGCTTTTCACAATTTCACGCCTGACGCGGCAATGGCGTCTTTTCTCTGATAGCATGCTACTTATTTGCCTGAATCAGTGAGAAATCACTCAGAAATGTCTGCTGCGACAAAAAGCCAAACAATCAGCGTACACTGCAATGATTCTTGAGATGCGTAACCCCAGAGGGGTGACCATTAAAGAAATTCACCGCCATATTCACTTAATTTGGCGTGGTTGTTTATCCAGAGAAAGCGAGGTGGATCAGCATACTATATACTGCGTAGGCTGCTTGATTTGTTTCTTTGTTGCTGCGGAGGATGCATATTTTTAATTAGATCTGACTGACTGAATCATGCAAGTACTCAGTTATAACGTATTATTCTCCCGAATTGATGCCCATCTAGGAAAAGTCCGCGAGTACAATCAGCCTCCAAACACATAACATAGAACAACTGTTATGTTGCAAAACATATCACGGCTATTATAGGGCCACCACTACAAGCACGTGCATGCAAAACTCACTTTATTTCACCTTACAAGAACACAGTATGCTTACAAGTAGTAAGCAAATATGTCTACTTAGGGCAGGTATAGTAACCACAGGTCCGGACCATGAAAGGGAAATAACAAGAAGAATAAGATTGGAATGGAGCGCGTTTGGCAAGCACTCGCAGATTATGACTAGCAGCTTACCGGTATCGCTCAAGAGGAAAGTATACAACAGTTGCATCTTACCTGTACTCACCTATGGGGCTGAAACGTGGAAGCTAACCAAGAGGGTTCTACTTAAGTTGAGGGGAATGCAGAGGGCTATGGAACGAAAAATGGTAGGGATAACGTTAAGAGATAGGAAGCGTGCAGAGTGGGTCAGAGAAATAACTCAAGTTACTGACATTCTAGTGGAAATCAAGAAGAAATGGGCGCGGGCAGAGCATGTAGTGCGAAGAGAGGATAACCGATGGTCGCTTAGGGTAACAAACTGGATTCCAAGGGAAGGAAAGCTCAGCAGGGGGCGGCAGAAAGTTAAGTGGGCGGATGAGGTTAAGAAGTTCGCAGGGGTGAAGTGGATACAGCTAGCACAGGACCGGATTAATTGGAGGAATATGGGAGAGGCCTTCGCCCTGCAGTACATGGTCAGGATGATGATAATGATAATGATGATGATGATGAGTAATTACTCCCTTATTACAAAATACCTCAAATTACCAGAAAAATCACCCAAAATGCAATCATGGAACACCTCTTTGTTCCTGTTAACTACCACTACTGTATAGTGTTTGAGTGAGCATGTTGAAAATATTTTGTTTGAAAAGAAAAGGTAGCCAAGCAGCTTTTGAATTGAGCCAAAGTTTCTCAGAACGCTGAGCAAGGCTATCAATAGAAAGCTGCTTTTTATATTTTTTGTTACGTTCCTGCGTATTTTTTGTATGGCTGCCTGAGACCTGCCCTATTCTATAGATAAACGGCTCAAAGATGTTGGTAGCTGTAATTCAAGCAATGTTTCTTGTATTTTAAAATTACTTTCCGTTTTCTCAAGGAAATATACAGTTATTTGCTTATTTTAGCAAGTTCGAGCATCGACGAGATTTAGCTTGCAGAAATAATAGGGGAAATATGATTTTTATCGGGTTAAACGGTTAGTATTTGCCAGCATTCATACGCTGTTTGTAAAAGCTCCATAAAGTGTGATAGGGTAGAATGTGGGAGAAGTGCAGAAGTTTAATTGCACTGAAATGTTACTTTATGTTTTATGCGTGTTGTGTTGTTTGCTCGGTACCCGTTACTGATTTATCTCGCCCACGTACTGCTCGCCCGACATCTAGGACTATAATTTTCAGGGGCTGCCAAAATAACTATGGCTAGAAAACAGCGTAGCCAAGAAGGTCAATTGAAACGACGTTCCACATTAAACAGATGCGAATATGTGGGGCACCGTTCCGGCTAAAATAGGAAAAATGCTTTTCCGCCTATATCAAAATATGAGGATCGGAGCTCTGGCTATATAGGTGAAAATTTTTTTAGAAAAAGTTCCAGCTAGTAAGTAGACCCGTAGTTGAAACCAGATGATAGGCCAGCTGCTTTCGTGCACTGCGGACACATGGGGATGCCGGCCCCTCGAGCAAATTCCCCAAAGGAAAGAAGCAGACCTCACTATCGTTGCCCAGCCAAACATTGTGCAGCCTGTTCACATGCTTTCTACACTTTTAATCTGGTTCCACATAAGCAATTAAAATGTTCCAGTTATAAGTGGAACTTAGTTCTACTTATAGCTGGAACCTTTTTGGCACGTATGTGGAACGAGATTAAGAGTGTAGCAAATTGGTAGCTCAGCAGAGGGAATATCAACGGGGCGTCAAAGAGAACGAATCACCCGTCTTTCACCGCACAGGGAACACAGGAAGAGTAGGGAGCGGTGAGCAGGATCTGCACCCGCAAACACAACAGCAGATAATCAGATGCCATCTGACTGGCTTTTGACCTGGATGTACACACCTTCATGTGAATATTAAATTCTGTACCAGAAAAATGCCCAGCAATGGATGCAAGGAATGACGCGAAAGAAAAGCATCACTTGTAGGCATCTATATCCGCCACATGCGTGTAGTGTCGATCACACTTGTCTATAGAGCACTAGAGCGGGGCTGGTTATAGGCGGTAAAGAGAAATTTTAAAGCAGGTACCCAGATTTACTGATGATTCTAGAGCTATAGTACAGCCGCAACGTCATGCGAACAGCACAGAGGGAAGTGTGCTGAGTGTATGAGCACTGGGTGTATGAGGAATGCCGCAGGGGAGGGCTCCTGATTAATTTGGACCATCTGGATTTTTTTTTTTTGTAAGTACACTAACTTGCAGACTACGCGGGCGCATTGCGTTTCGCCTCCGTTGAAGCGCGGCTACCGATTCCAGGACCGAAACCGTGCCCTAGAGCTCAGCAGTCGAACATAGAGCCGTCACTGTGGGGCAACCCCCCCCCCCCCCCAAAAAAAAAAAAAAAAAAAAGAAAACGCACAAATGACAACGCTGCCGCCAGTAGTCGTTTTCTCATGCTTGTGTTATATGGATGCCATATTTATTTATTTATTTAAACATACTGCAGGACCTTCTCGGTACCTTGCAGGAGTGCGCACAATACAAGCATTTGGCCAACAAAGAATTAACAAAAATACAAAAATACAGAAGTGTTCTCTCATTGGAACATTAATGAAAACAGGGGACATTTAAACAAAAAAGTCAATTTTATAGATATAATTAATAAATATGATTCCACGGACGTACACATGACCGGACCTTCGGGTAATTTATTCCAATCAAAGATTGCATCAGGGAACAAGGAGTACCTGTGGATATTTACGCGGCTGGTAGGTTGACATTTTACAATGTTTAGTTCTAGATGAATGTTTAAAAGGAGGGTGTATGTATTGTGGTTTTGTTATCTTAACTTTGCCGTGAAATAGTTGGTGCCATGTGTGTAAAGATGTAAATTTTTCGAAAATTTGGAATGCTGCAAGAAAAAAAAAAATAAGGGAAAAACTACGTTGTTTTTACCCCCGACCAAAATATTGAAAACATTGTGAAAATAATAAGAATAAGATTATGCAAATAACTTATTTCAACGTATACACCCGAAGTTGACACCAAAGAGACCTGTTCATGGATGTCTTGTTCACCTATGTGTGTTTACCACTTGTCGACGCATGGTATCGATGGTGGGTATACTTTGTCTGCATTCACATGCATGGTCAAAGAGGGAGCATGTGGAGCATGCTCCTTCTTTGACCAGCATGGAAACAGCATGAAGGAGCAGGCTGTAATACTGCCATTACCAAAAAGGACGGCATTCTAATGGCATGAATATGTGGCTGCGAAGAAATAGCAGCTTATTACAAAATACATTTTTACATTTTCCGTCGTGTGTAGCCGCATGATCATGCCTGCAAGCATCGCAAGATTTATCGTTTAGTCTTTCCATACCACCTCAAGGGTAATCACGAAGTAATGGCTCAATCTAGAATTATTTTATAACTGAAACATGGTATCAAATAAAGATCACTATTCGCGTTTTTATTCTGCACAGCCGTCCGTTGCAGTTTGAATGTTCACAGGGATAATCGTTCAATACCTTCTTTAAGGGGCCTCTAAGCCATATCCAGTTTCTATACTTTCCATGCCCCCCCCCCCCCCCCTCCCCCCTCCCGCGGGGAAATAACACGAAAAAAAAAAAAGTTTTATTTTTTCTTTTTCAAAACACTGTCTTTCTTCGGAATCCCACAATCACTGCTAGTGTGTTGCGTTACGTATATCGTAAGACCGTGTGGCAGTTTTCATTTGAACGCTGTATACAGCTCGCACTTCAATGACAGCATCAACGGAGGTCCTCCCTGGTCACTGTCTCTATTTTACAGGTCTCGTCTTTCCTCCCACGTCGCATATATAGTACGCCGGAGCTCGTGGTCACTGTCAATGTCGCAAAATGCCACCAATGACAGTAACATGACTCCTGCGAGCCATCCAAAAGGATTTCTGCAGCCCGTTAGAGCTCGGTACAAAGAAGTCATCGCCACGTTTTTGTCGATAAATAGCACCCATTAAAGACGCTTATTTTTTATTTCTACGCAAACGGGCCTGACTTGTGGTGCGATCGTGGTATGTTCTCTTGTAAAACTGCGTATCGCTTTGATTTTAAACTACTGCGTTTGCTTCATGAAGAAGTTTTATAACGGCAAATAATTGCGGGCTGTCCAAGTCAAATGTTATAGTTGGCCGCAACGTGCGTGCGTCATGACGTAGTCTGCAAGGCAACCGTCGCAGTAATCTTCAACCACATTCTGTGCGGATGAGAAAATATCCACAGCTGCAGAGGATGGGTAAGGGCTTTAAAGTGAAGTAGATTAATCTTTCTTCGCAGTCAAAAGATTTTGACGTCAATAATTCAGGGCTAGTAATAAACATTCGGCAGCCACAACATTTAGATTGGGCATGAGGAAAAAGGCAGGGAGCATTCCCCTTTCTCTCTTCTCAGAGGGACTGTGCGCTTCACTCCAAGGGGCCGTCAGCACTGGGCGTTCATTTGTCATCGCCGCCAAACATTGCTCTGCCCCCCACCTTTCCTCGCGGCCCCGACCGACTGAAAGCAGCGCGAAGTGTGCGACTGCGCATTATTACGAGCGCAGGGGCACCTACTTTTCCACTTCGCCGGTGGCGGCGAGCATTCAATTCAATTAAAACGAATAAGATCCCGGAGAGAGGGCGGAGGAAGAGAAAAGCCTTGACATGAAACAACTGCTGCATTCGTCTCGGCGCCTTTCATCTTGACCTTCAGTGATCATTTTTGCACCCGCAAGTGAACAAGCACGCTCTTTGGCAGCGCAAAGCCGTCATAATTAATCACCACCAAGAAAGTGAAGATAAATTCATGGCATGTCAGCTTGAAGTTCATCGTTCGGAAATAAGTGTCCAGGATTTCTTCGAAGTATTTTGTGGCTCTCGTTCCGAAGAAGGACGCTGTATACGGACCCCCCCCCCCCCCCCCCCCCCCGTTTGTCCTCTCCGTAGCTGAAAAACCTTGTAGCGTTCGCCGACCATTGCGCATACTGGCGTGCGCAGCGCAGCATCTCAAACGGGCCCTTGTCTCATGTGCCATCAGCAGTAGTACGTATCTTCACACATGAAGAGCAGCCGAAGCAGATGCGGCGAATGCGCAGTCGCATACGCTTCGTCGTCTTGTCTCCTCCGAACATGCGCTGTACAGTTATGCGCTGAGTCACTCAGGATGACATGCGTTGTACCTATAGGGTGTGAAACAAGCAGCTCGCCGACCGCATGTAGCCCGCCGGCCTCCAAAATCTGTGCCTTTGTTTCGAAAGCACGGACCAGCTCCACTTGTCAGGTTCACAATAAGATTAATTATTCTCCAATTGAAATCACCGGAAAGGGTATCGTCCCCAAACGGTACTCGGACGTCAACCGCCTTCAGGCGCACAGAGGGAGCGAAGCGCCGGACAACGCTCCCCTTCCTTTCATTTTCAAGTCTGCATATTTTCCTTCGAGGATAGGTGGAGGGCGGTATAAATCACCGTACCCTTTCAATAATTGTCTGAGCCATCCTAAAATGGCGACCATCCCCAGTTTATGCAGGAAAAGGCGCGTGCCACTTTTCCTATCCACGTAGAATGTGAGAATCTGGTCCGGGGTTGAAATTGTTTTGATTCGCTTCTGTTAAAAAAAAAAAAAAAATTCTTGCGGAGAACCTAACTTACAAATTTAGCAAAAGGTCCACTGGGAGTTTTTTTTTTTTTTCATTGTATTTCTTTCCAGACATTTACGCTATGAAAACCACCGGTTGCCCCTTGTGAACATCAAGCCATACTTCGATGGGAAAATTAAAGGGCAGCAACTTCCTACCTGGCCTGTATACCACTGACTATGAGTCGTTAATTACCTTTCGTGTTGTTCAAAGCGTAGGTATTGATATGGCTAACTGGTAGGGTTTTAATGTAATTAAGCCGACTAGGACATGCTAAGGCTTTCGCGAACAGATGTAAGTTGGCGGGGACGACGACGAGCATTCAGTGCAGAGCGCGAGAGTGTGCTGCAGCCTGCAAGGGGAGGAGCCATCGGTTGCGGCGATAGCTACGACGTCCCGTACTCGCGCCACACAAGGAACTCCAGGTTCGAATCGACTCCGATTAGTGCTTTCGCACCAATAAAAGGCGTGAAAGTATGACATTCCCAGTAGCCGAGTAAGCGATCTAAATATCGCCCGACTATTACGATACTCGGTAATTCACAATTCGAGCACAACTCTTCAGGAATGTTTTGCAGTATGCTGAGGTAAAGAATTTAAGAGATACATCTTTGCATATACGTGCAGTTACAGACTATTCTATATATTCCCCTACAACCATCCTTCAACTGGTTTTCAATCCTATTTCCTAGTTTTGATGGTTATAAAAGAGGCGCCCACATGACACCTGCCGGCTCTGGCGCTGTGCTTCGACCACCTCGCCTTGAGCGGCGGCGCGTGGGCGCGTTTGTTGTCTGCGCAAGATTTCCCCGCGGCCAGTCCGACTCCCGTCTGCGGCCCTCCTTTCGGATTTACTTTCGCCTTAAAGCACTTTGCCGCTAGCTTAAGCACTTATCTCTTTAAGCTGTTTCTCTATTACCTCACGCATACTTATCTAACATATCATGGAAATGAAGCCTCGCTTTGATCAAACCACCCGAACGTTCTAGCATCGACTATGGGTTGCATGTCTGGTTCGGGTGTAAAGAGTTCTGGCTTCCAACATTCTGATTTGGCAACTTGGGTAGCAATCTCACCTCTAATCTATATCGCCTAATTTGCGTCACTTTTGCGACATCTGTTTCAATGTGTACTGCAGCCGTCGTGACAGTAAAAACACAGGTTTTTGCAGCGAAAGCTTAGTGTTGGAATGTCACTGGTGAAGGCTCCAGAAAAGCGGAAGGTTGAGACGAAAAGCGGTGTTTTCAGATCCGATGCTAACAATCGTATTCCTGCGTTAAATAGTTGGACAAAGTGATGTGTTTAATTCGCCGTCAGATTACATGTCTTTGCAGAAGGAGTACAGCGTGCGACGCATCTTCTTGTTTTGTCGCTGTTAAAAACTATATACATGCGGTGGACGAGCTGTAAAGATCCATGACAAAAAAAGTGGCTGAAGTGAAGGTGTAGCTTAGAAAGCAACAGGACGTTTTCCAGAAGCTAGTGAAAAAAAGTAGGAAAAACAGTACGAGCACGCTTCATTATTTCCCATATCTGCAAATCTGCAAAGTCTTTCACTTATGGGTTTTTAATGAAAAGGTGTTTCATTGAAGCCTCGTGGCGCTAGCTGTTACAGCATGAGAAAGAAAATAAAAAAAAAAAAACTATCTTTAAATACTATTTTGAAGACGCCGGAGAGGATCAGTAAAATGAGCTACAACATTTAAAATCCCTCGATACACAGATGTCGAGACTTCGAAGCCTTTTTTCTTGCCGTTTACGAAAGCGCTAACATTAGCGGTAACGCTCAGGGTGCCATTTACATCACGGGCATAAAAATTATCAAAGTGAAAGAACAACTGGAATTGATCATGATGAAAGGTACAGGAACGGACGTCATTTCGGTGGAGTGTGACAAACGACGGTGTCACACTATCAAGGCAGTAGCGGTCCTGTAGTACGTTTGCGAACGAAGCTTGCAAGACTTGGGGTCACCGAACCGGCTATGGCGGCGCACTGAATATTTCATCATGCAACCATTTGCAGCAAAACCCTGAACATGAAATCTGTCAAGAACATTGTGTTTGGCGCAGTGAACTTCACTCATTTAAGAACGTTCAGTCACTGTCAGTTCGCCTTTCGGCTACAAGGTGGAGTCATAAAGAATCTCGTGCCATACGGATGTGCGCTGGTTTAACAGCTGAAAAGTGCTGAATGTATATTTACCTCAGAGCAGAAACCGACAGCTTCTTGAAGGCGAAAAATAAGCCAACCGCTGAACGGTCAGATTAGAAGTGGCTTCTTTCCCTTGTATTTCTCACAGAAATGTGTGGTCACCTGAAAACCTTGAACGCATGAACCTCAGGAAAAACACAAAATCATGACGAAAAGGGGCAAAACATTTGTGCACTTCAGACCAACGTACAACTCTGCCAGCGCAAATTTTTAGAGCTATAATAACCCGGGCCACTTACCATGCACCTCTCATGCCACTATTATAGGAAGCGTTGCCCGACAATATTGTGATGTCTTTGCAGGTCTGTTACACGTAATAAAGTTATTTCAAGGCATCTGCAGCCCCTCCAAACATTTCGAAATTTCCTCTTCACTCTTTGCTGTGCAAATCGATGCTGATGGGCCTTAGTTACAAATGGCACTAATTTAAACTCAACGAAGCAGCGCACTCAGAAGGAAGTTTTAAGACATAGGTGTCCCAGAATTTTGCACTTTTTTCGAATAAGACAATTTTTCCAACTTTCTGGCACCAAGTGACAAAAATCATTGCCATGTTAGTGAGCATGTACTTTTTCGAAGCCTTTTTCTCTTTACTGAAAGTTAACAAGGCTGCTCCGCGTTCAGGGATGACATGCTAACACTTCATAGCCACCATGCGAATTACCTGAGCACAAAATCTTAACACTTCTCCCGTCGCTGCTGAGCGCTGTCGAACGTCAAGCGAAGCAGAATGCTCGGAACTGAAGGTTGATTCCGGCGATTGAAAAATAAAACCTCATTTCGGCACTTTTTCTTTAACACACTGCAAGACACTATCAGTGACTCGACCCACATCCTCTTTCTTTTCTGTTATTTCCTGACACTCGGCTCGAAGCAGAAAAAGGTTTCTCAACGTGGCGCGAATAGCAATATGAGTTTGGCAACCCTGCACTACAGGAATCTATTCCTACATTCCTATGCTATAGTGCTCTACCTATGCCAACACGCGTGCTGGTCGCAGTGCATGGTGACAACAGTGAGCAGGCCAGTCAAAACCGCGCCGGTCGATCTGAAAATTATTCATTCAGAAAATATTAGATCAAAACTATTAATTGCGTGCAGAGGCTAGCCAGCCCGAACACGCGAAAAGGAGGCTCGGAAATTTTCTTATACCGATGCAATGATCTGAGCTTGCTCGGACTTACGACAGTTCTGCTTCATCCCTCTCGTTTCCTCAATCAGTATAGCAGTAGTCAGTCCTACTTGCATAGAGCTCTATAGAGTGTGATTAAAGAACAGAAAATAATAATAATAATAATAATAATAATAATAATAATAATAATAATAATAATAATAATAATAATAATAATAATAATAATAATAATAATAGTAATAATAATAATAATAATAATAATAATAATAATAATAATAATAATAATAATA
This sequence comes from Amblyomma maculatum, assembly GCF_055883805.1. Classification (NCBI taxonomy): domain Eukaryota; kingdom Metazoa; phylum Arthropoda; class Arachnida; order Ixodida; family Ixodidae; genus Amblyomma; species Amblyomma maculatum. The sequence continues at coordinate 220,719,743 of NC_139344.1, read as the reverse complement.
ATAATAATAATAATAATAAGGGGCCGTGGGTAAAAACTGCAAGACAGCTAACACACATGCATATAAACAGTGCGTACGTACTGTCGTCGCCCATAAACGAATTTATTGGCAGAAATATTAACCGACAGCACAATGCCAATGCAAACAATTGTTTATCATCCTTATCAACCAGAGAATAGGCGGAAAAAAAAACGTGCCCCGAGCACCTTTGATTGTGAGCCCTTCTGGGCGCCGATGCCCGGGGAGCAGGGGACGCAAGTGCATGTTTAGCGCAGCATTGAGCAGCTGGATGACGCATTCCTCGCATTCCTCGAATTTGGCTCAGCGCGTTGTGCATGCGTGTCACCCGGCGCCAGCCGAGTGCAGTGGGGGAGACTGCAAGTGCACGCTGCTTCGGCAGCGCTCATGGTGGCGGCGGCGCCGTTTTCAAAAGCGACCGGGAACCAGAAAGCGAGCTGGCCAGACAAAAGGGGCGGGGACGGCCTCATGCGCAAGCGATTCTTCCCCAAGGGCAACGACTACCCCTCCTCCCCCTCGGCCTGCTTTCAGCGAGCAGCCTCCCTTTGTGGCAACGTCTTAGGGTTGGGTCATCCGCGGAACGTTCGCCGCACCGGCTTAAAGGGCTGATGCGCGACCCAGTGCACAGCACAGGGCCCGAAAAAGGCATTCAGGAAGGAACTCGTATTTTTCGCGCCGCCCTGTTTGGACGCACTTTTGTGCGCCCAGCGGCGGCGAGGCGAGGAGAGAAACCTGTCGTCCCCACTGACCGTCCCCACAGCGCCCCTGCGTCAGTTTTTTGAGGTCGCTCTCCGCGGGTAAAGGATTGCCAAACATTGCCGGGCCTCCTCCTGTCACCTGTTCTTATGCAAGGTAGCACACTCGGGGTCGTTGTGCGCGCAACTATTGTGCCCTGAGCTCGCCGGTGGGAAAGGTGCTCTCCTTTTCTTTTTTTTTACTTCTCTCCCTCCCTGCGCCCTCTTTCCTTTTCTTCTGTCGGCGTCGAGTATTTAAAGAATGTGGACGGTTGTTGAACCCTGGCTCGGAACAAAGATGGCCCAGGTTCCAGAACCTGTATTCACAGAAAAGGGGGTGGGGAGACCTGATTAGGTTGGGCGAACTAGTCTTGCCGGAATACAGCCCGCACGCGCGGCCCGTGTGGCAGCGTGCACGTCCCAGCAGCCGCAGAAGATGCCCCTTTCCTTCGTGGCTGGGCAAACTGCTAGTTTCCCTGAAAATTCGGCAAGCCTAGTTCGCTCATAATAAAACAGCTCCTGACGAGGAAGGAGTGGCAGCCGTCCTTTGAATAAAAGGAGCGAGAAAATGCAGAAATCGTTGGCGGCCATCATCACCCGGTCACGAGCCAGGGATTCCTCAGACGCACGGCTTGAAGCGCCCGGTAATAATGCAAGGAAGAAAGGGGAGCGCGAGCAAGTTTTTGTGACTCGAGAAAGTGTAAAGTGCGCCTATACATATAAACGCGCGCAGCGGCACACCCGAAAGCGCGAAGAATGCACGTAAGAAAATAGGAATTCATTATGCGGAAATCCTGTTTTATTCGCTCCTATTCGCACTCTTTGCTAGCCCAGCTCGCAAAGTTAAAATAGACTTTGTTCGCTACATCCGTTTGAAGCCCGGCTGTCTCAGACTAGAGATTTAGTGGCTACTTAGTATATAGCTGAAGGAGGCGTCTGATCGGTGCAGATCTGCTTTAATGACGCACAGTAGTAGTAAGTTCAAGGAGAAAGGAATGCACGAAACCAACCCCATTCGATTAATATATAACATAATACATAAGCGTCCCCATGCGCTCCTCTGCTCAGAGTGATGTGTGTGTGTGTGTGTGTGTGTGTGTGTGTGTGTGTGTGTGTGTGTGTGTGTGTGTGTGTGTGTGTGTGTGTGTGTGTGTGTGTGTGTGTGTGTGTGTGTGTGTGTGTGTGTGTGTGTGTGTGTGTGTGTGTGTGTGTGTGTGTGTGTGTGTGTGTGTGTGTGTGTGTGTGTGTGTGTGTGTGTGTGTGTGTGTGTGTGTGTGTGTGTGTGTGTGTGTGTGTGTGTGTGTGTGTGTGTGTGTGTGTGTGTGTGTGTGTGTGTGTGTGTGTGTGTGTGTGTGTGTGTGTGTGTGTGTGTGTGTGTGTGTGTGTGTGTGTGTGTGTGTGTGTGTGTGCGCGCGTGCGTGTGAGACAAATATTCAAAATGGAGGGAGATATTTATCACAGCGGAGACGGACAGCGGGTCGAAGTATGACAGCTGCGCAATGGTTGGAACGGGTCATTACGCATGCGCAGGTGGCGTACGTTGAACCAATATACGACTCCACTATGCTTGCTCATTTCCTCATTGTTAGCTCATATAACTATGGGTTGGACTCGTTGGTTTTTAATTATTGAAACTTCAGTGGAATTTTTCGATGTTTATTTCAGAACGCCAGTGTCCATTTTTTTTTTCTTTTTTGCAAATATTTTCGGCGAATGAATTGCTGACTTTTGCGGTGTTTTAATGTCGCATTCCTGTGTTATCAAAAGTCACCTATTCGGGTGTTTTTGTCAGCACGGACAGTTTATTAGCAGGTAAATGGAGGACTGTCCAAAAAGCAATGCCCCTTGTTAGTTTTTCGAACAGCTTTCACTTACAATCTGTGAAACCCACAATGTTATAGCCACATACATGTGCATCTATATTAATTTTCAATGTAATTTTGGCCGACATGTATGGCATTGTGTCCCTAGGAACAAGGGCATACCTGTATATTTTGTACGGTTTCTTCCACCACGGTGAATATTTTAGTAAGTTAAATGTAGTTACAAGAAGCAGTCTTTATGCGTTGTAACTTTCTTTTCTTGCATTGTCATATCCGTCGGCGCTGTTCTTTCTGAACTTTTGAACGATGCTCTTTCAGATGCATTATAATGACGCAGCATTCGGCAAGAGTCACTAGCGTGTGGAGGAAACACACGCTACGGGCAAAGAAAGCACCTAGTACATCTGAATACTGCATGCGGTAAAATCAGCTAAGTTCGGGAGCTGTCATTCGGAAGTGACGTGCGCTCCGGCGAAAGAGGAGGGGGGGGGGGGGGGGGGGGGGGGGAATTCGGTTGCGAATCATCCAATTACCATATTTGGGCCGGCCAATAAGACGACGGGCGCTCCTCAATTCCATCCTTCCCTTAGTGCGGCTGTGGAGGAGTGTAGGCCCATGGCTAGAATTACACCGATTTGACGTAGCACAAAATGACGCCGTGCTAGCCTACAGGGTAACTAGCCCGACCATGGAAGAGGGGGACACATCAGCTGCTCGAGCGCTTCGCCAAGCGGCAGCATTGAGATTCATCCCGATAAGACACTTCTGTTGAATCGGCCGGTGCAAGGCTGGCGCGCTCCGCGACTGCCAATGTCAAAGCGGACGCAGGCGGGGCTCATTGTCGGGCGAAAACTCCGCGCATGACTTGTTGCGCGAAAAAATGCGCGCGCACACAAAGGCGGCAGGTCGGGCGCCTCGAAAAATCGCGTCCCGGTAACGGCGCTCGACGCTATCGCGCGGTCCCATTTGGCCATGGCCAAAGACCTCGCGTTCTCTGCGGTCCTGGCGCGGGCTGCAGCGTAGCCAATGAGCCAGAGAGGCAGAGGGGAAATGATTCAGTGCTGCCTTCCTCCCTTTAATGCTCGCTTTTATTTTTCGTTTGACATGTGAAGCGCTCTCTCTCTCTCAATCTGATAAGGACATCTTGTATGACGGCGCCGGTGCGCGCATGAACCGTGGAGAAGCAGGCGACGAACTGTCGGCGTCGCTGCCAAGCAGATCCACAAGAACGCGGGCCGCTATTCGAACCTTAGGCAAAGGCAACGCACTCGGGGTGACCTGAATAGACCCGCCCACAAAGAAATCACCTTGAAGAGGGCCCTTTCCAACGATCGTCTCTGGGGAGCGGAAAGCTTCGCCCAGCGAAGTTTCGTGCTGTTTTTATTACATGCTTTTTTTTTTTTTCTCACCGGGAAGTATTTTTGTCCGCATAACATATTCCTCTCGAGAAAGCAAAGATAGCACTGAAGCGCTGAGTTCCTATGGGGACTCGAAATAAGGCAGGACACCACAGTCCCTTATTAGTCTGGTGGTTTCGCTGGAAGTTAATCGTCGCACGTACTGACACACGCCAGGTATTTAGCCCAAATGGCCGGCAAAACGACACCGTTGGTTTTCGCCAATGCATGTGTTACTGATCCAGTTAACATTTCTGCATCTGCAAAGACAAATTAAATTATCGCTGTTGTCAACACACAAAAGCGAGGAGTGGTAGGAGGAAATCTAAGCATCGGACACCACCCTTGGCCCCCGAGATGGAAGTGCTGAAAAATGCCGCGCATTGGAAGGCGTGTTTTCTGTAACGTCCGACTCGCAGTACATCTGTGTGCACAAATGGCGTCATGATTACATGCAGTATCGGTACCGCAATCCCTGTCAATGAAAGGGGGTTCGGGTTTACTTCAACAATCTCTATCGAAGGCGTTTATAGCAAGATGATAGACAATCTATTAATATCAAATTGCATAATAAGTCCATGAATAGTTACATGGCTTTGACTTACAGTGCTGTAGGATGCGGGTCATGCGGCCCGTGTCACGTAAGACTGCGAAGGAGGAGGCGACACTCCAGTTGTCGATAGAAATATTTGAGACATCAGAAAGATCTTGCCGGAGACATACTAGCGTAGATGTATACCGGTTTACCGGACGGCCCCTCCTCATGCGCAGTGGGCCCCGCTCCTGCCACTGTGCGTGCGGGAATTTCTCTAGATGCATATCGGTTCACCGGACGCCTCCAACGCACGCGCAGCGGCCCCACCTCGCATTTCCCCTACGCATGCGCAGGGCGCTTCTGGTAAGCCGGTACACGTCTGTGCAACCACGTCTCCGCAAGCTAAATCGCTCTACTTATGGTAGAGCGGAGACGTACTAGCGTAGACGGGTACCGGTTTACCGGAAGCCGGCTGCGTACGAGCAGTGACCATACCTTGCTCCTCCACTGCCCACTGCTCACGCACTGTGGCAAGGTGCGGCCAGTGCGCTTGCATAGGAGGCGTCTGGTAAACCGATATACGTCTACGTACGTAAAGTACACACATTTCTGTTATGCTAAATGTCTGTACTGTAAATTCAGCTTATTACACACCTACGTCGTGGATGATCTTGAAGTGCATATTTTGTCAAGGGAAGCAAGTGAGAGGCTAGGGCAGTATCAAGCATTCCCCCCCTTCCCCCCCAAGTTATCATTATCAAAAGCGGAACGGCCACCCAAAAAGTGAGTGCCCCAAGCTTTTTTTTTCTCTGGCCTCGGGTAATATAAAGCTCGCATATAAGATGAAGCTCAGGAAAGATGCTATACCTTTCGCACTGGGCACTCAATGCAGAGGCGTCATACCACTTATGTCAGAGATTAAAGCAATACAGCAGGTAATTGTCGAGCCTGGAGTCATCCCGCCTGTTGACGAACCAGAAAAATGGCGTTCTGGTAGAGTCATCGCACAAAAGCCTAACGGAGACAAACACAAAAGCATTCATCGCATAGCCACAAGAGTTTGTAGACCGAGACTGATAAAGTTTTATTGTGAATATACGAAAATATTTCATTATTCACATCACATGTTCCATGTTCCAGTCAGTGGACATATGCTTTTGGACAATTTGCTGCAGCCCGTCGCTTTTGGAAACCTGATGCTAGCTCAGGCGTCTGGCAGTTTGATTTGCAGAATATTCAAGAAACCAAACAGCCTTTATTGAGCGCGAGCGCCACCACTGGAGCGAACGGCGCTAGTGTCGACCTAGGGGAGCAAGTGGGATCACGTGATTCCTCTTACTGCTGCTGAAGCAGACGCTAGATTGAATTTGTGCGTTTTAAAAGCTATAGTCGCGTTTATTTCTGTAGTTTGGGTTGATATAGAGTGCCAGCATTGCACTTTTTGATCTTGCATCGTTACTGAGGCTGCGGAAGTTTATTTGCATATTTAAGCTGTTGCTACGGTCCGTTACTGCTCTGTACCCGGACGTAAGCGAAGGAACCCGGCGCAAGCTCCTATTGCTACCCGAAACATAGGCTCACAGAACCTTCCTTAATCAAAATTTGAATGGGCAAATCAGCGAGTGATCATTCTCATGATGTGCGCAAGAGATATTTCAGTGAGCGAGATTTCGCCCATAGAGTCGGCGCTAAAAGTTCGGTGAGCGGCAGAAGAAACGGCGCGCGCGTTTTAATTTGCGCTTATCACTTGTCGAGCTAACGATATATACTATTGCTGGAAGGATGGAAAAGGTGCTGGCTTCTTCATGGCGCAGTGCCCTCCCAAAGAAAGGAGGGATCGTGCGAAGGCCAGAAGGCCTCAAATTATACTAAATGAACGCGCTGACAGGGAAGTTTTCACTGAAGTGAACTAGAAGATTCTGCCGCCTCGGGCAGCGATATGCATGGTGAGCTGTCCCAGACAGCGTCTCCAGTACTGCAGTAATTTCAAATGACAGAGTCCGTGAATAAACGAAAGATAGAGCATTGCATGCATGTTGTGATGTGCTGATCGAGATGTGCGTGAAAAAAAAAACGAAAAACAAAACACCTACTGTGCGCAAATCTCCGCTCTAACCTAGAGTGCCAATGACAGTATAGTCACTGCGCAAGAATTCGCTGCGTGGAACGCACGTCTTCACACTTGCTAAAAAATTATTCCATGTCATCCCCACAGTCAAACTTGTTTGCTCTACTACGTTCAAGGGAGAAGGCGAACGGTGCCGCTTCTGCCGGCGCTATGCAAAGGCGCTCAGCATCTGTCAGGCTCCTAACAGTCCTCTGCTCTTGCAGAGGAATCCCATTACCTGTGCATTTACTGCTTACATCGGACTGGTTGTGTGGTAGCTTCAGTTTTTTTTTTTTCATAACAGCAGAAATGCTGCAGCCGGTTCGCGCCGTCGTGTCAGTAAAGCACAACAACTTCGATAGTTCTGATTTGGTGAAGTGCTTTTCTGCCAAATGAGTGGGTTTCGATCGTATACTCAAAATAAGCTTATATAGGCCCAGACCGAGGTGCATATTAAATTAATAAATGAACGTAAAGCTAACGCGCAACTGCACTGCCTAGGAAAGCATTCTACAGCAGCAGTTCAACGTGCGTTATCCCACTTACTTTGTCATTCGGGGGCTTCCGAGAGGTGGCGCCACAGTATGTCCTCGCGCGCAATAATGGCATTCGTTAGACTCATGTACATGAGGTTTCCGTTTGGCATTAGTTCTGCATCTGAAATATGTCGCAGTTTCTGGACGAAATAGAAGACACAGTGTGCAACATTTACGATATCCTAATTTATGACAGGGTGCACTGAGTAAGCACAATACCCAACTCAGAAAAAGTTTCCAGTTATTGCATAACAAGGGTGTAACGCTGAAGGAATTTACGAGTTCAATATACACCGGGTAAAGTTATTGCGACACATTGTAGGCCACAAAAGAATCAGCTCAAACCCAGCGGACTACTATGGCACAGAAAGCGTGATTTTTTCGTGCGACGCTCGCTAACTGAGAAGGTTTGTGAAAATGGCAGACAACCAGTGAAGTTTTTTCCAGAGATGTCCAATATTACTTTCGGTTAAATAGTTTGCTTAGCCTCAAAAACTAGTTGGTCTCAACCCTAGGCCAGCAAAAGAGTTTCGAAATGTTGCAGAAAACACTGAGTCCAGTTTTTACTTTCTAACCATAAGAAGTCTACAAGTCGTTTCTGCAGTTACCACATCCTTTGGACTGGATGTATAAATAGTTCTGCGGCAAAAGCAGGAAAATAGGGATACAAGCTCACCGGGTACGCCTCCGTATCCTGCCAGATACAGAAAGGAGAAGAAAAGAGGTCTACAGAGATTTAAATACAAGGTCTTGTAATAACCTGTGCGCGTGAAAAGTTTCAGGAGTACGCTATTGGCCTTCACAACCAAAAGCAAACCTTTGTGCCCATTTTAGGGTGAATAACTGGGAAAACATTACTCCTATATTAAAGAGGTTGAGCACACGTATGCATACATGGCGCGTTTTCCACGCAATATAGTGCATGTCCCTGCCGAAGATCTCGTTGCTTCTTACACGCTGACAGGATAGCGACGATGTTGGGAAAAAAATTGAACCCTACTTAAGAATAATTTCAGCCAACCAGCAGGTAGTGACAATAAAGCCCAGAAGGTGGCAATTAAAAAACGCAATGTGCAAAATTTTGAACCTGTGCAGCACGGATGGATGGCTAAATTGAAATAAAATTACTCTCAAAAGACTAACGGGTGCCAAGAACCAGACATTGCAGTCAAAAGTGGACTGCTGATGAAATTATCTAGGCTCATCATTACTCAAACACTGGGCAAAGTGACCTTGACAGGATTCATCAAGACCATCAAGGAATTGTCACGTGCCGATCAAGAATTCGTGATCCGTTTGCTGGCCGGGACTTTTAACACAAACTGAATAACTCGTACTCCGGTATTAACTGTATATATTAAAGGGACCCTAAAGGGAAATATCAAAGTAAACTAAAGGTATAGGTTATGTCTCGAGAATTCCATCGATATTTTTTTCACTGCGAAATGATGTCTCCGTTGCTGACAAAATCGCAAATTAAAGACTCGAAATCCATTCCACATTCGAAGCTTGAGTGAAAGATAAGCTGCGGTGGCATCATTTCTATGACGAATTTATAGTCGAGATCTCTGACCAATTTCAGGAGCAGCTTTCAAAGACCAGAAACGCGGACAGAAACCGAAACTATAGCACGCCTATGCAGTGTCGGGTATAGTCGGTAGTCACTATGCATGACCGTCACCAATGCTGTCTAAAAACATTGGCCGTTACGGGGTCAACGTAGCAGTGCACGCCTTTTTAGCTCCCCCACTATACCTCATTTTCCACCGAAAGACAGGCTTTCCGCCGCATAACGTGCATCTGCGTCCCATTCCAACGCGCACGTAGAAATGAAGGCTCTGTGGATGCCAAAGAAACGGGGTGGAGTTATCGAGGATGGCCACAAGCTGCAGAACAATCTTCTGATCACGGTCATGCGCGTATACAACGGTGACGATTATGCAAGCGTGGGATTTTCAGTGCATTGTGTGCTGTAGGAAGCACTAAGAGATCCTCAAAAGCATGCGAGGAGCATTCGAGCTCTACATTATGTATTTCATTCAACAGCACATCTGAGTGAAAAATTACACACGAACAGCTCATCAAATGCTACTATGCTATAGATGTTAGTGTGTTATCTACATAGTAAGTATGGTCGCAGCTGAGCAACTTCCCTCTTCCTGTGATATGAATATTCCGAAGCGATCCTGGCCGCTGCAAGCAACGACTGTAGACTAAGCCTTTGCTCCTGCTTTCTGCAGGATTCGTCACCTGGATAGACTGCTGTCTGCTCTCCGTCGATAGCTGCGCAGACGACTTCCTTGGAGAGCCTGCGCACTCTACTGTGCGTGGACAATCGAATCGTGATCTTCAGTGACTTGGCGCGACAGTGCCACCTCATGCGTATATCATCAAGACTTCAGCCCTTTCGGCGCGACAATCTCCCCGCTTAAATTAACGTGCCGCGACTACCAACAGCAACATTCCGGAGCGATCCAGGCAGCTGCAAGCAACGACTGACTACGCCTTTGCTACTGTTTTCTGCAGGTAGGGTAGGTACATTACACGGCTGTAGTTTTTTTTTTTTTTTTTTTTTTTTTTTTTTTTTTTTTGCTAGGCATTATTCTTAGGCTCCTGGATCTCTTCCTCTGTTTGTTGTTTACAATAAGTGCAAATCCTTTAAAAACCTCGGCCAAATGCTAGCGGAAAGAACTGGCTAAGGCCCTGGTCGATGTTACCTTTCGTAATACCCAGAAATATGACGCAACAATCACAAACACAAGCGAAGAGACACAACACACGCGCACACTACCAACTGTAATATGGATCTGAAAACACTTCCTCTTCACCACTCCCCTTCTTCTACACTCAAGTACATCTTCTCATCTCCCTCTTCTTTGCCAAAGGTGTATTGGCACTTTCATCCCCGCAGAACATAAACATCTTCCAGGCATGGCAGTCACCAATTCTACACACACTTGCTTCTACCCACCTCTGTTTTTCCCAGAAACTAATACCACGCTGGACAGTCACAAAGACCACCACAGAGTCACATAGTCACACACTAATACCCACCACCACACATGTGCAGTAGGACATGTCCATCCACAACACATCACTTGTGAAGTCAGTATGTATTGAAAAACTATAACCTGCCAACATGTCCATCCAAAAAACATCACTTGTGAAGTCCCTATACATTGAATAAACTGTAACCTGCCAACATGTCTACGAAGCAACGAAGTCCATGTACTTGAGGGAAAAAGAATCTTTAAACTACCATGGCCAGAATACGTGAGACGTGTCCAAGAATAACAGCTTTAGGCCCGATAATTAACTCGTTCTTTGCATTACTCAAGAAGATTGCTAAATAAAAGTAAATTCTTTTCTACGTAAACTCAACGAAGCTTCACTAATACATCTGTCTTCTTTCTTCTGTATCCAGTACGCCTCTAAAATTTTGCGCGCCCATCTTATCCCGACTCTTCCCTAAAATAGTAAGCCTGCTAAACAATGGCTCACACTTGCACTTCTGAGAGTGCAGGGGTAAATTTGACCCCTTCCCATTTTCTATGGACTTTTCGTGTTCCCTCATTCTATCATTGATACATCTTCCAGTTTGCTCTATATACTTTACCGCACGTCAGTGGAATCTCATAAATCACTCCCACCTGACATCCAATAAAACTTTTTACATGCTTCTTATTGCATTGTGCTTTCTTTCTCCTCCCTATTGATGCACACAACCCACCCAGTTTTTTGGGGGCAGAAAACACAACTGGCACCTCAAACCTACTTGCCACCTTTTTCAAGCAGTGCGCAACTCTATGTATATAAGGGATCACTTGTGGGCGTTTATTTCTCAACTTATCTGCCGTTCTTTTTTTCGCTTTCATTTTCTGAAGCAGAGACTCTGCTACCCCACAAATAATCATAACCGGGAAACCAGCCACCTTAAGCCTTTGTGATTGGTTATTGAAGCTTTCCTCTGCCATATATACACATGATTTTAACAAGGCCGACTCCAAACAAAGGGAAGCTATCCCTCTTTTAACAGTCTTTGAATGGGCTGAACCATATGGAAGTAGCTCTTTTTTAGCCCTGGGAAAATACTTCCAACACACTTCCCCATCACAAATTTTCATATTTAAATCGAGAAACTGCAATTTGTTGTCTACAGATTCAAAAAATTCTAAATGCGGCACCGAATAGAACAAATCTTCTACATCAATAGAAAAAAAGTACCCAAGATTGGTTTGATCTTTTAAAAGTTGATCACTTCAAAAGAATTCTTAGTAGCAAAGGGATCATCAAACTCCAATCCTTTTAAATGTTTAAGAAGATACCGGCTGATCTGCTGCTGCCACGCATCACGTTCACTCACAATACATCTGAAAGGCGAGTCCGGTTTATGAGTCTTAACAGAGAAAAACACATCCGGTGCGGGAATGCATTGAACGCAATGGCACTATTGACTTTCAGAACACTGCTGGTGTCAATGTTGAAAATTTTCTAGCCCTACTCGAGTTTTACCTTAAGTCCACTGTTGTGTCGTTGGGGACCGATATGTATGTGCAGAGAAGGGGCATTCGTATAGGGTCATGCGTTGCCCCAGTTCTATGTAACATCTTTTTATCTCCTGTTGACAGAGCAATTTATACATCCCTTAATGGTTCAGGATTTAAAATATTTAGATATGTTGATGATTTCTTAGTCATTTTGGATAAGGGCTCTGCAGTGATTCAAAGTGTGGAAAACGTTCTTTCTATTTTTGAGATACAAGGAAAAGGACTTACTTTTACTCATGAGTTACCTGTGGACAACAAATTGCAGTTTCTCGATTTAAATATGAAAATTTGTGATGGGGAAGTGTGTTGGAAGTATTTTCCCAGGGCTAAAAAAGAGCTACTTTCATATGGTTCAGCCCACTCAAAGACTGTTAAAAAAGGGATAGCTTCCCTTTGTTTGGAGTCGGCCTTGTTAAAATCATGTGTATATATGGCAGAGGAAAGCTTCAATAACCAATCACAAAGGCTTAAGGTGGCTGGTTTCCCGGTTATGATTATTTGTGGGGTAGCAGAGTCTCTGCTTCAGAAAATGAAAGGGAAAAAAAGAACGGCAGATAAGTTGAGAAATAAACGCCCACAAGTGATCCCTTATATACATAGAGTTGCGCACTGCCTGAAAAAGGTGGCAGGTAGGTTTGAGGTGCCAGTTGTGTTTTCTGCCCCCAAAAAACTGGGTGGGTTATGTGCATCAATAGGGAGGAGAAAGAAAGCACAATGCGATAAGAAGCATGTAAAGAGTTTTATTGGATGTCAGGTGGGAGTGATTTATGAGATTCCACTGACGTGCGGTAAAGTATATAGGGCAAACTGGAAGATGTATCAATGATAGCATGAGGGAACACGAGAAGTCCATAGAAAATGGGAAGGGGTCAAATTTAACCCTGCACTCTCAGAAGTGCAAGTGTGAGCCATTGTTTAGCAGGCTTACTATTTTAGGGAAGAGTCGGGATAAGATTGGCGCGCGAAATTTTAGAGGCGTACTGGATACAGAAGAAAGAAGACAGATGTATTAGTGAAGCTTCGTTGAGTTTACGTAGAAAAGAATACACTTTTATTGAGCAATCTTCTTGAGTAATGCAAATAACGAGGTAATTATCGGGCCTAAAGCTGTTATTCTTGGACACGTCTCACGTATTGTGGCCATGGTAGTTTAATGATTCTTTTTCCCTCAAGCACATGGACTTCGTTGCTTCGTAGACATGTTGGCAGGTTACAGTTTATTCAATGTATAGGGACTTCACAAGTGATGTTTTTTGGATGGGCATGTTGGCAGGTTATAGTTTTTCAATACATACGGACTTCACAAGTGATGTGTTGTGGATGGACATGGCCTACTGTACATGTGTGGTGGTGGGTATTAGTGTGTGACTATGTGACTCTGTGGTGGTCTTTGTGACTGTCCAGCGTGGTATTAGTTTCTGGGAAAAGCAGAGGTGTGGAGAAGCAAGCGTGTGTAGAATTGGTGACTGCCATGCCTGGAAGATGTTTATGTTCTGCGGGGAAGAAAGTGCCAATACACCTTTGGCAAAGAAGAGGGAGATGAGAAGATGTACTTGAGTGTAGAAGAAGAGGAGTGGTGAAGAGGAAGTGTTTTCATATCCATATTACAGTTGGTAGTGTGCGCGTGTGTTGTGTCTCTTCGCTTGTGTTTGTGATCGTTGCGCCACATTTATGGGTATTATGCAGCACCAACTCGCCCCTCAAGCCGTTACTTTTAGTTACCTTTCGTCTTATAGAAATATCACTACGATCATCGGAGTAGACATTAAAGGTATAGCTGATGAGAACAAAAAGTCTTCCACCGATATGGAAGGGCTTAAAAATTCTATGACGTACGCGAACACCATGTTTGAGCAGCTTAAGACTGGTGTCCAAGGCTTGCGCAGCGAACTGTCTGAGGTAAATGAACAACAGAGCGACAACAGCCGAGATATAAAGCAGTTAGAAGGTCAAGTAAAAGGCATGAGGCAGGGAGTGATAGAGCTAAAGCAGTATATCGGAACAACTTGGAAATCAAGAACGTCCCTGCATCTTCAGAAGAATCTTTCCCGCAGTGATGCTGAAAATAGCCACATACCTGAACGAAGAGCTTCGTCTAGAATATATTGATGCAGTCCATTAGGTTCCGACAAAAAATAAATAGCGGCCAAACGTTGCCGTTAAGTTCGTTTCCAGAACTGCTCGCGACCGTCTATTGCAGAGTTCTAAACGAAACAGGTTGACTATATCATCACTTGGCTTTGAAAAGGATGACCCATGTTTATATCAGTGAGCATCTCTGTCCATAGTACAAGATCCTGCAAGGTAATATCAATATAAATGAAGCGGGATAAGAACCGGAAGTTCGCCTGGGTTTCACAGTCTAAGATTCTGATGAGGAAGGTTGAAAATTCGACAGTTCTTTACATAAGAACTGAAGAAGACTTAGCTAACGTTGCCTTGTTTCGCTAGATTTTACTTTGCTACTGCTGTTTCACCTGGCATACTCTATTAGGGAAGTTAACGCCGAATTTTCTGCAAAGCCCTGCATATCTGTACTTCACTGCAACATCAGAAGCCTGAACAGACAGAAAGATTTCTTGTGCCCATTCTCAGCGCAATATAAGTTTTCCTACACGACGTCATTGCCCTCCTGGTACGTGGCTAAAAAAAAAGCGAACACATTCCGATTTCTGTTTATCATATTCTACCTAATCCAAGGCATATGCCTTCACGAGGCGGAGGTGTTGATTTATGCATTAGACAGGAATTAAGCTTCACTGAAATGCCCCACCTGCTAATAAGTAATGAAAACACTGAATCACCTTTATTCACTCTCCCCAGGCATGGTCATACGTGTAGTGTACAGACCACACAGTTCAAATTTACGACCGTTTTATAGCATTATGGAGATCATTCTTTCCGTTTGAACTGCAGAAACTATATTTCTGTAATAATTACCAGTGACTTTAATATAGACACTTACGAAGACCTAAATACCGACTACTCGTTCTATTGCAATCCTATAAATATAAGAACCAAATCTCCGAACCTACGAGAATTACAACGACTTCAGCCACCACCATCGACCATATAACAACCTCGCAGGTGCATACAATATGAGTCAAAAGATCATTGTCCTGTATTCGCATTTGTGCCCAGTGATGGAAACGCAACCATCAGTTAATCATATCCACGCAAATATCGAATAAATTATTCGCTGCTTCGAGAGAAAATCAAGAAAAAAATTTCTGATTTATTCACTACAGACAATAATACCGAATGTGATAAGTTTGTGAATACCCACTCCACTGCCATTTCTGAATGCACAGCATGCAATTATCGAAGATATGAGCAGCCATGGGTGACAAAGGCGATACTAAGCGCCATTAAAGGAAAATATGCTTGGTATTACAAGTGGAAGAAACGAACACAAAATATATATTGTTTCCAGCAGTTTCGCAGCTCCTGCAATTCTGTCGTCGCACTGATTCGGAAGAGGAAAAAATGGTTCCGTACAATATCGATCCACAATGCTCAAGGTCATTTTTAAAAGAATTGGGATATTATTAATCAATTAATCACGTTTTAGTGCAACTGTGAAAAGGCATATTGCTCCTGACCGGATTGACACCGAACAAGCTGATGTCTTCAATACATATTTCACTAGCGTTGGACCAGTTTTAGCTGACTGTATACCTCTTGAGTCATGTTATAAAATTACCCATTATTACGCAGCATATTTTGTCTCAAAATAATAGACGATAGTATACAGTACAGGATATATTGGCTGATATGAATGCAATACAAGGCGGCTGACACGATGGAATTACTATTAAGGCTTTAAAAGATAATGTTGACCTTCTCTGCCCTGTACTTACAACTATATTCAACCGAAATATAGAACGTGGTACATACCCCGAAATCCTAAAGATTGCAAAAGTATCTTCTATATATAAAGGTGGTGATGTTAATGACCCTGGCAGCTCTGTACTGAGTGACATTTATACCATGTTTGAAAAGATGATTTCTATTCAATTATAAGAGCACCTGAACATCACCACATTCTAACTGAATCTCAGCAAGGCTTCATAACACTGTCGCTCTACATCATCACCAGTATTAAAATTATCGCAATATATTAATGAAACACTCCATAATAACGAATTAGACTTAGTAATATTTCTAGACCTCAACAAGGCTTTTGACATATTCATCCCATACTCCTAAAGAAACTTCCTTATTACGGACTCAGTGTCAGCATTCTCTCGGCTTATTTTCTAGTTACTTAGCCAACCGGCAGCAGTTAGTTAGAAATATTAATTTTACATCTTCATATTCTGTTGTTATAACTGGTGTGCCTCATGGATCCGTTTTAGGACCCATTTTGTCTTCTTTATATATTAAAAATTTTTCTTCAGTTTTCAATTCTGCCAGAGCAGCCATGTACGCGGATGATACTGCTCTAGTGTTTACATATCAGTCACACCATGATCAGTACGCTGCTAATACAGAACTATGCGTCGCGTTTCATCTTGGTTTGGAGCAAATAAACTTACACTAAACAGGGCAGAAACTAACTATATGCTTTTCTATTCCAGACGTATTCATGTTAGTAGTGGATGTCTGGAAATACATTCTGATGGTGGAACTCTCGAGCAAGGGAACACCATTAAATTTTGGGCATTACGCTAGATAGTAATAACTGGAAACCGCACATTGATAATTTTGTGTTCTAAACCAGCGTCAGCATGCTATGGGCTCCTAAAGGTGAGGAAATATTTTGATATTTCGGTATTAAAAATTGTTTGCTTTTCTATTTTTCCCTTTCATGTCACATACGTTGCGAATCATAGTCTTCCATATTTTAAACCTATCTGGATGCAATCGTACGACTACAAAAGAGAGCTGGGCGGATCACCACGTTTTCTGGTGAGTTCGAATCCAGCAGGCCTTTGTTTTGCAGGTTGAAAATACACTTCCTCTCACCTTATCCTCCGAAATGAAAGTCGCCATTTTAGTGGATAATGCAACATGTCACCATCATTCATTATCATTTAGTACGTTTATAATTGCTACACGTAGCACTAGAAACGCCACTAACAAACTTTAATTTACCAGTTACCCGTAACGTATATGATCAACGACTAATTCAGTATCATGGTACGAAGTTATGGAACACCTTACCAATAGAATTGAAGACTGCCAATAACTTTGTGTTCTCCATAAAAAGGTTATATCTTTCAAAGATCAGTTAGGTAGGTATATTGTCCTGCCTCTGTGTTGCTATCAATTTGTAGTCATATTAAGTTATTCGCGCATTGATGTTTATTTTCTTCATTCTAACTGTTTTGTAACCAGTGCGCGATTGTACATGTCTGTCTTGATCGCTGCTGCACAATCGCATCTATGCCATATGAGCTTCTGCTATGGGAACAAAAGTTGTTTGCTGATGCTGTTGTAAAAATTCATTAGGATGAAATAAAAAATGTCTAAAATGTTGTCTAATGACATACCCCAATGTCTTATCTACTGCCTGGCTGATCAGCAGTCACGCACGTAAAAAAAAAAAAAAAAAAAAAAAAAAAAACGAACACTTTGCAACTTCATAACGCTCGGCGGCCTACACAAAGTAGCCGATTTGACAGCTGAAGTGAGAGCGAAACCTCTTCACCGGTCTGCCTGCACGTATAAGCATAAAAGAGCATGAATGCTGCAGAGTTCTTAACTTCCAGCATATACAACGGCCAAACGTATAGCCTGAGCTCACACTGCAGAATGCCAAGCGAAATAATCAACGCTCGTGCTTCCACCTGGCCTTTCTCAGTCGTATGTTTTTCGCTGGTATAATTATGAGATTCTTCGAGTTCTTGACTACGCTCGCCGGGCTCTTTTCCTAGTATTTCGACGATAATTGTCCACTGATGGCGAAACAGCGTTCTTCGAGAAGACGCCTTCTGTAGTAGTATGAATCGGCAAGTGATGGCGCCAAGTGTACTTCGACTGTACTCAATTTTCTGGCTTTTTAAAACGAACCCCCCCCCCCCCCCCCCCTTTTTTTATATTAAGGGTAAGGGGGAGGGTGGGGGATATAACTGACATATTTTGTATCGCGTGAAGCTAACCTATCAGTCTGGCCTGAATTCATTTCATCTTTAGTGTCCCTTTACGGAGCAGCCAGAAATGCGTCAGCCATTTTTACCATTCGAATTTCATGAGCGACAGTGAGATAAAGTAACCATTTGGTTACTTTATGGTCACGTTCACGCCTCACCAGTGTCACAGCATTGAAAGTACGCGCTCAATTGCCTGAACTACATATATATATACCTATATATATATTATACACTTTTCCACTTGCCTTTTCGGTGGCTAGACAACGGCTGTTGCGCGGCCATTTATCACTACCCATCGCGTCACGAAGATTTTTTTCAGGTTAACCCGCCGCTATCTTTCCACGCCGTGGTTACTTTAACAAAGTTAGGCTCGCCACATGACGCGCAGTCCTTTTTCCAAGCCATTCATACCACGTACAATCAGTGAGGAGGACCGTTCGCTATCTCATATCGCTACCGAGTCTGACGCAGCTAAGTTTCAAGAACTAATTCGCACTTCCAATAATATCTGGCGGAATGTAACTCTTGTGGTGCAACCGCATTATTTTTATCCATTTTATGCTCTCTTGCCCTCTCTGTTACGAAGATGCGAGTGTGCGATTGTGGTGATTCATTATTTAGTGGTTTTTCGTTGTACCGATTCACTTGTCATCTTTGCTTTCGTCATTGCGCCTTTTCTTGTGTTAATTTTCTGTTCCAGTGCTAGGTTGTTACCAGTGTGTTGTATTTTTGCTTCCCCCCCCCCCCCCCCCTATATATGTAATACCCTCGAAAAAGGGCCTTTAAAGTTACTTTGAATGAATGAATGAATGAACGAACGAACTTAGCGGAGTCATCGGCTCAGCTTTCCAACAGTTTTCAGAGACATTGGACGCTGAGCATGTCGTCTCTCGTTCGAGATTTGCCCAAAGTAGTGGTGTCCTTGAAGCCGCTGTACACATCGTCAACAAGAGTGTACAGAAGACTGGCCACATTTACGTCACTCTTGAGGTTTAGAGAGCCATTCCTCTGACTAATGGTTTTAATCCTGCAGAATAGTTAATGGTTCGAAGGCGGCGCACGTCCTTGCCCATGTTAAGCAGCAAACTGCCAACCTGCATTCATCGAAAGTCAGGCCCTGCAGGATGAAGGAGAGCTGCCGAACTGGAGAAAAATGTAACCAGGAGACGTGGAGCTCGCCCGCTTCGAGATTTTAGAGCCAGGCGACACAATGTAGGTAAGGGACCAAAACAAGGTTGGCACTGTCGTATCTTCAGCCAGGTTACACAAATCATCGATAGTGGTAACAGGCACGGACAGTGTGAGAAAGGATATAATGATATGGCAGCACTGTCCCACAAAGAATCTCATCAGTATAACAAAGGCGCGAAGAAACGAAAATTGGACTGCAACCCTGTCAGGACCATGAAAGCCAATCACCGAGGAAAGAAACCTTCCACAACGGCACATCGCCTCGTTTGAGCTGTGCGTACAGATCACGACCGGCTTTCGTGGTATAGATAAGCTGGTTCGAAGTTTTCTTTAGAAAGGAGAGGTGGCTTCGAGCCACATGGAAGAGGGTGGCGCTACGGCGGGCTAGGGGCTTCTAGAAGGTAGGTACAGAATCTAAATAATAAACCGATTTTGGTATCAATATATAGCGAAAGAGCGAAATTTTCGATTGTTCTCAGTGAATGCTGCATGCGCACCAAAATTGAAGTCATTACGGCGCCTTGATCCGCCCATATCTCGCGATCCAGATGGTGTTATTTGAATCTTCGTTCTTTGGCAACGCGTAGATCGGCGGCTGCTGTTGATGTGATCACCTCGGCAGTAGATCACGTGATGCCACGTCTATAGGGAGTTGAAAGTCCGAATGGTTGTGAGCAGGAGTGGTGAGTGCATCCTGGATCGCGGCGTTCCCGCGTGATGCTCAAAAGCAGTAGGGTGAACGCACAGCTAAAAACCTCATAACCCGTTCCGTGTTTCCCTTCCATTTTGCCCTCTCCGCTCTCCTGGTTTGTGCACATGTGATGTCATGAGAGCACAGGTGTCTAAGCGGACCAGATAATTCACTTTCGCCAGAATCGTCCCTACTTGAAGCTGACAAACGAAACTGGTGCATTGGTGGCTTTGGATTCGAGAAAGTACAGTTTGATCAAATAATCTCGAACCCCTTTGTATATCCACAGTCATACGGGAGGCAAACTCGTGCTGGCTTCCCTGTACCGCATTTTCTACGAGAGTTGCCTTTCAAACATTTCGGCCCTCGAAGGTTTGCCCGACAGGAAGGGCTCAGGTCGCAGGCCTTTCTTTCCTTTCTTATTCGTTTTTTTTTTTTTTTTTTTTTAAGATTTAAAATGCAGGCTCACTGGTCGCACTGGCCACCAGCCTGCAAACATTCAGCGTGTGTAAGCCATGGGTGTACTAAACAGTGGAACAGCTGCCGGCTACCGCCCGCTCCGTGCACGCTCGTTGCGCGCGCGCGGGGAGAGCACAAGACGGAAGGGCCGTCGTGCGGTCTGCCCGCAAAGCGGGGCGAGCCGGCCAGGGCAGGTATGAAGTTTTGCGCACGTATCTACGCATCGAATGGGCGGCCAAACGGCGCCGAATGAGGCCGCCCCCGGAGCCCATGCTGGGCGGCTGTTGCGTTACGGCGTACGCGTGCGCGCGTGTGCGCCTACGTGTCCCGACCACGGCGGCACCTTGTAGACAGGCGGATCCGCGGCCGTCGCTGGACGTAGTATACGAGCGCTGATGGGAGGGGGCGGCGGCGGCCAACGATTCACTCTTTGGGTCAAGACGAGCAGCTGCGGCCAGCCTCCCGCGGCGCTCGCGCCCGTTTTCGCTCGAGCCCCGGGTGAATTTAACGCGCCCGCGGGCCCTCTGCCGCCCACTAATCATTGTCACGGCGCCGCGCTCCGGGAGAGCGCGGCGGTCGGCACGTGCCTGGCGCGGGCATGCGCGCGCATCTGTTTGCCTAATGGCCCCGCGGCCAGGTAGGCCAGAGTGGTGTGCAGACCCCGGTGGCAGGGATTCCCCCCCCCCCCCCCCCCCCCCGCCGCGAAGGCAGATTCTTCGTTAGGGCCGAGAAATACGGCCCCAAATGGCGCCCTCCTCCCTTTCTGTCGTTGCTTTACTTGAACATGTCATGCCAGACTGCGCACTCGTGGAAAATGCCGCCTTTTCGCCGATACTTTTCACCTATACGTTGTACAAGTCCGGGGTACCGCCGAGGAACATGTGTGCGAACATCATTTGCCGGCTGTGTACTCTAGGCAAATAACATCCTCTCCCGCCGGCCTGTAAACCGGCTCGCCTATAGGAGACGCTGCAGAGGGTGTATAAACTGTACACATGATAGGAGTAAAAAGGGAGTATCTCTAGCTAACTGCTTTTTAGAGCCAGGGTAAGGTGCCCTACAGGCCAGGGTTAGATTTCGATCGTTAAACGTATACTGAACACTTACTGCTGGCAATATAGGCATATTAACACCACAAAGTATAGATGTAACTGAAGAAAACTGTCAAAGATGGCATCGGAAGCTCCGAGCCTAGAACCTTAGATGGGATTGAAACCCCGAGTTAAAACTTTGGTAGCTGCAAAAGCTTCACATGACTGACTGAGCAAATCTATTTTTGTTGACAGCCATAAATATTCCGCATGTTTAATGATGGAAGTCTACCCCAGGGTTTCAGAACCACACTGTCCTTTTATTGGAGAGTGCGCTATAGGACAGTTCAACCACTATTTAGTCATTCCATGTACTATGCGACGATGTCAGTGCATGTTAAAAATCTCAGTTGGCGTAAATTATCCGGCGCCCTCCAGTGTATTTTAGATCTTGCTCTTCCGGAACAGTGAGGTGGAGTGACGATGATAATAACAGACGACAACACTTGATGAGATAGCAAATAAGTTAACCGAACTTAATACACAAACAATATTTACAGCACCTAGAGCAAGTTTGGTTTGGGCAAAACATTGATCTTGCTACCTCGGCCTAGCCGAACATGTCACGTTATGCTCAGAACTTTCCACTGGGCTCTCGGGCTCAGTTTTAAGGCGAAAGCCTTTAATGCATCATCGTTGTCAGCAGGAGCTGTCGGCAGAGGGCGTCACACTTTCGAGGGTTAAAAATAAACTTGTCTCCATCGGGAATCGAACCTCCATCACCCATGCCATACCAACTGCGCCACACCCCGGATCGTGAAGAGTTCATTATGATTCCCCTTGTCTATCGTGAGGATAGCGGGATTCCGCGAGTGACAGATACTGCGCCTTTAATTTCCTGTAAACGAATTATGGAACGCCGGCGAACTTTGATGCCTTCAAATAGAATGCTGGCTGTGTTCGACAAGGGGCACGCCATGTACCGTCACGACTGGTCATGACGTCACCAGGCGATTCATGCATATACGAAGCTGACCCCGCCGGGCGTCCGATCCAGGCGTCCGTGCGGCGCCTTTCATTTGCCGCTTCCTCGAACGCCGCACCACACAGCAAACAGAAGCAGACCTAGATGTCTAGGAGGTGTTAGTACCGCAGGCATCAGCGGCGTTTGAAATTGTTTTACAAGATAGAAAAGGCGCAGTATCTGTCACAGTTCTCCGTGGACACATGTACCACGCCGTAAAGGAAGGGAGGAAGATGGGAGTGAAAGAAGAGAGTGAGATAGAGGTGCCGTAGTGGAGGGCTACGATCCACCGCGATGGTTTTCACCTCATTGCATTTTAGTGGTCCAAAGTGCTTTCTAGAATTTTTAACCTCAGGGCCCAGCCCACACTCGAATCGTAGCCAATTGCAGCAAGTATCAGCATGATTGGTTACTTGCTGCCTACCACACCTCTTTTGGCTTTACCAGTACTAATTACTCTATCGCGAGACATCTGTACAAGCAAAAAGAGTATATAAAAGTGACCAAAAGCTACCACAATGGTCCTGCCAAGCTACGGACTCTGCCACGCAACTTTAGCCTGTACACGGGCCCGTCACTTGCCGGGAAGCGGGAACTATCCCGGCGCGAGGCCGTCCATTGGCGCAAAATACAAACAGGAACCTTTCCCAACCCATGGCTATATAGCAAAATTTTCCCAAATCTTATTGCACCTAGTTGCAAACACTGCTCACAACCGGCCACATTCATTCCCATGGTGTGGACATGTACACGACACAACGCAGACAATACAGCTACAGTGGATGCGTGGGAGTCCCTCCTGCGTATCACCGAGCTCGCCCAACAGCACCAACTCATTTTGCGCGCATTGGAGGCCGCAGAGTCCCAAAGGATCCCTGCTGACCTTCTCTAAGCAGTGCAACCAGTCTTTCGGCTGGTTCCCCTTCTTTGGGAGTAAATAAAGAGTTTATCATCATCATCATTGCAGAGAAAGGAGAAAAACACGAGAATGCAACCTTTCCTTTCGCCCCGTGTCGCTATACGCGTCGACACAGCACCTGGTCACTTCAACGCCACGGTTGTCAATGGCAGTTTGGAGTTGTTGTTTCGACGCATGCTTCCCGTACTTCTTGGCGCCATGCACTGCGATAAGAGGCCGTCGTCTTGGCCCGTCGGTGCTCCCAAAATCTGCACCGTCAGTGACCTTCGCCCTTATGAGTGCGTTATTGTCGCTGAAATGACACTCAACGGACCCCTTCCGAACAGGTGCACCTCTCTTTTGTCACACACGGACATCGTTGTTCTAGAGTCGACTCACCAATTGTAAGACCCTATTGCGCCTGACCTTCCAGGTCTCCGTTACACGCCGTTCACCTTGCACCGCGAGAATATCTCAGTGCCGACGAGCCTCTTTGTACTATGTAGCACCCACAAGGGACCAGTGCTACCACGGGCTGACGCTTGACAATGTCCCCCACGTTACAGCGTTCCTACATCGACCTTTATACCTCCTCTATACAGCGTCCCTTATAACCTGGGTTACTTGCTTTGGGACGTTAAAACCCATAAACCAAATCCAACGAAATCTTTGTAGGCTAATTCGTGTCCACAATGATTCATAGTGCTCAATATTCACGTAGAGGAATGGGCAGGTATAGCGCATGAGGTATCAGCTCAGATGCAAAGATGTAATGAGGGCATTTATTTGAATTTTGCGAATGCCTCTGGTTTGGGGGATAGTAAAGATTAGGTGGGGCTCCGAACTTCTCTTCAACTTTATGTATAGTGCTCTTTAAAGGCGCGGTTGAAAGCGTATATGCGTCGTTATTCGTAGGTATACAGTTGCTGTCCTCAAGCTGAAACATGGAAAGCATTTGCGAATTTACTCAGCGTGCGTGCACTCGCTATCCTATATATGTGCGCCGTATAATGACCCAGACTTTGTATTGAAAATGGAAGGTTCCTGAGGTGCCAGTCCCCGTGATTTTTCCAATAGGCAAGAGTCATCCATGGATTCAAGAACACGTTTCGTTTGCTGTTGTTTTCACAGCGGCTTGCTTACTGCAAGATTTATTGTTTGCTTATGGAAAGCTTCCTAGGTGTTGAATTGTCGTATTTTGACTCTGCGTGGTTTTGAGAAAAAAAAAAAATAGCATTACATTTACTGCATGCTTCCTCTGCGTACATGAGGGAAAATGGCTATTACATCCGCAGTGTATCGCATATCGCTAAAACCAGCTGAATTAGAATTGTGAGCGCCAGGAGGCACACTTTATCATTCTTTTTTGAGTGCCTGCTCCCGACAGTTTGACGCCACGCCCTGCCTGCACTTTGTAAGCGGCAGTTTGAAATCTTTGTGACATCGAGGTTAGAGGCGCATCCCTGAAAAGAGAAGTCGACTTTGCGTTTCTAGGAATAGTGCGTGTTAACTGCGCATTACAACCCTTTTCCGCACTCATAAGTGTTTTTCTTGTATGTACATGCGCGTGCGTGCGGCATGCCTCGGATCCGTGGACCTCGCTTATAACTCCTTCTTGGCGGCCGTGTCATGCTGCAGACGCTTTCTCCTGTGTCAGCGCGTGTAGGGTACGATTTGAGAATACAGGGACTCTAGGCCCCAAAGTAAAAGAGTTCGGCCTATCTGAGAGACGTTATCTATCAAAAAGCTAATTGATCGCTCCGCGGGAGACACACACACACACACACACACACACACACACACACACACACACACACACACACACACACACACACACACACACACACACACACACACACACACACACACACACACACACACACACACACACACACACACACACACACACACACACACACACACACACACACACACACACACACACACACACACACACACACATATATATATGACGCCGAATGTGCTTTTCTTAAACTTGTTTTATTTTGCCGAAACCGAATTGCGGTTGCGAAATGTGTGATGTGTGTGACTGCACTGTCTTTGCGCATTCTCATATTTTTCTTTATATTCCCTGTGTCACACGCGAAATCAGCAGTTGCTAGTAGCGCTTCTATTTCGTCGTATGTCTTTTCGGACTTCGTTCAAAGTTTTGCGCCAAAGTCTTCTATCCTAACAGCGACTTTCCAAATTAACCAGACTACCATACCTTAACCCTCTGAGTGGTGATGATCTCAGCTCTGTCGTACAATAAATTCGCTTTTAGA
Source organism: Amblyomma maculatum (assembly GCF_055883805.1). NCBI lineage: Eukaryota > Metazoa > Arthropoda > Arachnida > Ixodida > Ixodidae > Amblyomma > Amblyomma maculatum. The sequence goes on along the minus strand of NC_139344.1, from coordinate 220,694,372 downwards.
GCCAGCTGGTGATATAGGCTCCCCTATCTATAGTTAGTGCATAGTCTGTCTGAATGCACTTGTCGTGCCGCAAAAACGGTGAACGTTAACGTCATCTATTTTTTCCCCCATTTTTGACAGAGGACGCGTTTTTCTGTGTAATCAATGCATTTTAATGAGGTTTGTGCTATGGAATAATTCATTAAAATGTAATTTATATCTGAAACATCATTGAAATGTTTACCAGCCCCGCCGTGGTGGTGCAGTTAGGAAGCCCGACTGCTGTGCCCAAAAAGATGCGGGAATGGGATCCTGGTCGCGGAGGCCGTTTTTCGACGAAGGCGAAAAGCAAGGCGCCCGTGTACTGTGCGACGTCAGTGCACGTTAAAGAACCCAAGGTGGTCGATATTTCGGGAGTCCTCCACTACGACGTCTCTCATGCCAGAGTCGCTTTGGGACGTTCAGCCCCATAAACCAAACCAAGCCAAGCAAAATGTTTACCAAGCTGCTGCATTCCTGAATTAACTATATATGCCATTTCACTGCCGCTGTGCATGAAACCAACTTTATTATTAAGCGGTGACCAAAATCTGCCTACATTTCATTTATAACAATTTAAAGGCTTCAACATGAAAGCGTGCATACAGCCTAAAATTATTTGCCGAATAACTTGATATAAACCACTTTCACGCTGGGATCTTATGCATTGATTCTAAAAGAGTTTAAATCAAATCACTGGTATACTATTTCACCCATACCCCGCCTCGATGGCGCAGTGGTTAGAGCACTCAACTGCATGCTGTGCCCAAGGATGCGGGATTGAATCCCGGCCGCGGCAGCCGCTTCTCGGTGGAGGCGAAAAGCAAGGCGGCCGTGTGCTGTGCGATATGTTAGGTGGTTGAAATTTCGAAAGCCCTTCACTGCGGCGTTTCTCATATCCTCACTCCCTGAGCCGCTTTAGGGTGTTATACACATAAACCTAAACCGAAGCCTATTTCCCACTTGTTCAGTTCGTGGAGGCGTTTCTTGCGATGAAAATGTATGCTATATATAATAGTTTTTTCTGCAGTTCTTTTTTTTTTCTTTTTTTTTTTTTTTTTGTACAGCATGTTACGCTTTGCAGGTTAGGTGAACGGCGGGTTCGCTCCGTATATTGGCTCGCCTTTTTTTCTGGAATAGACAGCTATGGTCGACGAGAACACTCGTCATCTCGACTTATTCGTGCTACTGCCCTAAAGAAATATAAAATTCAACTAAAACTATCATGCTGCAAAGCCTTTTGCTTATGATTGTATTTAAGTGCACATAAAAAAAATCGTCTTCAAAAGTATGTTATTAATTTTTGGCATAACCGAGAAATAAAAAAAAAAAAAACGCGTTGGGATCCCTGCGGCACTCGTATTGAGGGAATGCGTGAGAGAGAGAGAGAGAGAGAACAACTTTTATTTAAAATGCCTGCAGAATCGGTTAGGCTCCCTCCAAGCAGGGAGGACAAGCTTTTACCGTGACGCGGCCACTACGTCAGTCTCGTGCGTTGTGCTCCTTGAGGTCTTGTTACGTCCCTCGCTACTTCCGCGGGTTCGCTTTTTTTTTTTTTTTTTTTTTTTTTTTTTTTTTTTTGTGGCAGAAAGAAGAGACACGGATGAAGAGGCTTCTGGGAATCTGACTTGCAACGTCACACTATGACGTTACACCTCATGGTAGTTGGGTACCACTTGACTCTCACTGGACGTCGACATTACCCCCTTGGCTATTTCGACGTTTGATTGATTTAATTCTCTCTAATTAACTAATTGCTCCTCATGCACCAATTTTTTTCCTCTGCGAGATTTTTTATCCTTTATCTAGTGCAACCATTCGTTTTCTTATAACTCGTTTCTAAAAAAAAAAAAATTCAACCGTCACTTCCTCTCTCCCATGAAATTGCATGAAATAGCGAATTTGTCCCATTTTAAGATATTATCAACCCTGCCAACAAGCAGAAAACGATTTTATAATCATATAGAAGGCTTTCGATATTGCATAAAGAATGTAACTTGATTATGCAAATATTAAGTAGAATTTGTGACGTTTAAAGGGAAGCCTTAAGCACTAATATATATAAAAACATACGTTCATTTCTATATTTCTTTTTTTATTATTATTAAGTAAAATAATGCAATACTCCTTAGTGTCTGATAATTTTAAAGTACTTACAGTTATGTTTAGAAGATTTCAAAAATATCGATGATGCGGAATGTTTTTGAATTTGAATCAAATTTGTTCATTTTTTTTGTAATTTCTATTTTGGCCGGTTCAAAACAATATGCGGAAAGAACGGAAAACTCTAGATCTTCAAATTTTTTCATAAATAAAAAACAAGTCCTGGATAATATAGAAAAAAAGGTTTCAGAGGCAACGCACTATTTAGTCTTGCCAAAATGTAGGGCTGAATATTGATCATTTTCAGGACAAGCGCTGTTTTATATATATTTTTTTAAATTTTAAACAACATACAGCAACACTTTTCTCGTCTGTAATGTTTTTGAGGTAATGGGGATTGTTGACAGAGATATAAATTAAAATCGAAGATGGTGTTACTTTTTTATTCGGAATCAGTGGCCCTTTCTTACTGTTTAATTTCAGATGATTTTGATACATTGTGGAGAACCCACCTAGCGGTCTACAGCTCCAAAGTTTGCCTGAAATTAAGAACATAACCTGCATAATAAAGGAAAATGTTTTAGTGCAAACAACGTAACGAGTCATGCTGGTATGTAAGGTGGAAAGTGGACTTAGCCGCGCGTTGTGCCTAGAATAATGTTTGCGACTTTTTGCCATCTCTTGTTTGCAATGTGCTTATAGCCAGTGTGGGGAGTTTCATGCTGTAGACTCGACTTATTTAGCCCACTCCATGGGGCGACTTAAATCTTTGAGGAGGAGGAGGAGGAGGAGGAGGAAGATGAGGAGGAAAGGCAGGGAGTTTAACCGGTAAAGGAACTGGTTTGCTACCCTGCACTGGGGGAGAGGGGTAGGTGGGTATAAAAGTTGTGGGTGAGAGAGGGATGGGTGATGACAGTACAGTCACATCACAGACATGTCACATCACATCACGTCACAGAAAATCTTTAGATTTCAAATACATCTTGTGCGTAGAAATAGTATCAATGCGCAGCGTGAGGCAATGACGTAGTTTTAGAACTCGCTTGCGGAGCGGGCTATAGCTGAGCCGGATATCCGTTAGCCAATGTTTATGCTTGTTGCTTGACTCTGATCCTTCCTTAATGCATTTTTTACGTCTTGTATTAAACTTTTCCTTTCGTGCGACTTTACGGCAGCAAGGACAGATGGTAAGGACTTGTTTGCTTCCATTCTTTCTCATGCTCCACCCGCCTCCATGTTGAAGGCTCCCGAACCCATCTTGTTGCGCGACCCAGAGTCTTAACTGCATGGTCTCCGATACAGTCGAGTGCTTAAACCGCGCGCATTTTGGCACCGTTATGCGCCAGAAGACGAAAGCGCGGGCCCACTCGAAAGCAGAGGAGGCAATGATGGACAAGGTAAGGCCTGGGTGCGCGACCTTGTCAACTTCGTACCGCCTCCAAAGGCACGCACTCACCGAGTCTTCAGCTAAGGGTGGCGTATGGAGTCTTAAATTATGCCCCGTCAATACGCGCACGGTTAGCGCACACAAAGGCTTACAGCTGAGTGACAAAGGCGTCCGAATTCTCTCCCAGTGTCGCAGCGTCTTTGTCGCCGTCCCCTATGGGTTGATTTCTTCCGAGTCCCGATCTTGCGCTCCGCATTCACCGCGGGCGGGAAAACCGCGGGTGCAAACGAATTCGTGCGCAGCCAGTTTCGCACGCACGACTCCTTCGCACGTCATAAAAGGCATCCCACAGGCTCCATGACGTCGTTGGCGGCCGATCCCCGCCACGGGAAAGGACTGCAAACCGTACCAAATTGGATTTGGGTCCACAAAGCCACTCGCGAGGTTACCGCGCGGGCTGCATGGGCGACGAACAGCGGGGAACGCTGTTTTACAACCGAACAAAACTCGTAAACTTTAATTTCGCCCAATTGACGTGGCGCGCACGTAAATCTCGCGACGTTCGGCGGGCGGCGTTGTTCGGCGCGGCGCACCGGGGGCGTTGCTCGGGGCGGACAACAAAGGGGCGAGGCCCGACATGATCGGCGCTCGACGACCGCCGTTCCTCGCGCGCGGCCACGGACAGGCTCGAGATGAATAGCGGGCACCTTTATGACGTGCTCCCCGGCGGCATTATACACGTGACCCGGTGCTTGTTGCGGTGTTCCGGCACTCGCAAGGTTGGCCTCCGGCGGCTGAATGCCGCCGCATCCCCGCCGCAGGGCGCTGCGGACGCAATCAGGGAACCATACGCGTCGTCCCGCGGCAACGGCTTTCTTCTTCTGTCTACCTGCGATGCGCTAAATCACGTTCCTTGACGCCTCCTAGCGAGGCTGGCTGAGTTTCACCTTCTCTGGCAGATGTGCGGGCGTTATTTCTGAGGCAACCTGCCGCGATCGACGCTCGCACGCGCAGGTCACTTGCCGCAGCTTGCATGGGCTACAAGGAAGCACGCATGTATTGAACTTCCATGTGAAAGCGGAAGTAGTGCTGCAGAAGTATGTAGCGGCGTTAATCCGCTAAAACTGCTGAGACAGAAGCAAGCGCGTCTTGCCCGTCAGCACCCCGCCTTGTAGGGAGAGATATGATAGCTGTGCCGTGAACGTGATACTTATGCGCCTGGAATAAATGGCAGCAAGCAGTAGAAACTAGCCCCTCGTATGGTATAGGAAACGTTACGGCTGTGTGTTTTCTTTTTCAAAACTCTGCGTTTCCTGATCTCTATTCCAACTACGCATAAGCATTGACTCCTCAAAACGCCTTAAAACTCTCATACCGCGAGCTCCGAAAAATGCACCCTTGTTTCCCAGGAGCTAAGCCGATCGCAACCAAAGATGTCAAGCAGCCAACTGCGTCAGGTATAAACCAACGACGACAAAGGTTAGCGTATTATATACTGCAGAAGGAGTCGTGTATGCAGCGCTTACCCTTGTAAGTTCCGCATATGGAACTCACATCAGGAAAATGCTTAGACTACACCAAGTGAGTGAGTGAGTGAGTGAGTGAGTGAGTGAGTGAGTGAGTGAGTGAGTGAGTGAGTGAGTGAGTGAGTGAGTGAGTGAGAGAGAGAGAGAGAGAGAGAGAGAGAGAGAGAGAGAGAGAGAGAGAGAGAGAGAGAGAGAGAGAGAGAGAGAGAGAGAGAGAGGGGGGGTAGCTGTTACTTGTCCAACCGAATACTGGGCGATTTTATCCCATGCCTTGTCAACGCGTCCAGGAGCTCTTGGACTTGGGCGGCGTCTTCGGCCAGTGGACGGCGCAGTGCTGGTCGTCTTGGTCTAAGTTGAGAATAAGGGTCTCCCATTGCTCCTCATTTGTTATCTTTCGGTTCTCGTTGGGCGTCTGGGGGCATTCCCATAAAATGTACGCAACGTTACCTTTTTCCACAATTTTCAATTGATGGTGTATTTATTGCCCTGGCTGTGGTAGGTATGCCACCCGGTTCGGGTAAGTGTTCGTCTACAGGAGACGCCATGCAACTGCCCCCTTTTGTTAAGTGATGGATGCACGGGTGGGAACCGGACCTTTTCTGCTCTGGATGATGTGCGATTTCTCTATGGCTAACCATACGATCCTGCCTCGATCATGGGACTCCAGCCGTTCCGTGAGCCGCTTTGTTACTTGGAAAGAATGCGCGTGCAGGCACCCAAATGATATGGACCATCCGCTTGTCGATGTGGTTGTTCAGAATCTTTAACTTCTGAAGTGTGTCCTCATGCGTAATTCCTCACAGCCGCCTTTCAGTGGTTGACAACGTACTTTGCACTGTTGTCGTACTGACCAATGCTAGGGTAATGACAACTTCTTCTGTGGCCCTATTTTAGGCTGTGATCGAGCCGCTTAATCTGTTTTTTTTTTTTTTCTTCTCTGCATCAACTACGGCGACGGCCATCCTTCGGCCATCTCGATGCAGGGAGAAAATCAAAGCAATGGGCTTGATTTTTGGCCGTCTCTGCATTCCACTGCGTTGTCGTCGACCACGTCCTGTATGTCTCGGCAGCGTCTCTCTTGGCGCGACCCTCTCTCCATTCTTTATGATGCTTGGCGGTGGAATCCGCGCTTTGGAGTGTAAGTTACGGGTGATGTCTGCTACTCGACCAAAGGAAGCCTGCGCAACAGCCATACCAGGTTCTCCTTGGGCCTGACCGCGTCGCTGTTCCTCTTGGAGTTAGCACAAGAGGCGGGCATTGATCTCCAAACGTGATTCCCGGTCTCTACTCCCTTAATGAGCCTTCGTTCCAACTACAAGTAATAAAGATGCAACAATGATTGAGCTTTAAGAACACTGTAACGTAGCTAAATGTCTCGGGGTTTTTTTTTTTTTTAACACATAATAGTGCTGCGTATTAAGCCCTCGCCGATCCTAAGCAACCTCCTCGCCTGCTTCGCCCCCATCTTCGCAAAGATATTTTTTTTTTTTGAAAAAAAAAAAAGAAGAAGTGAATGCGAATCTAAGCATCGCATTCTTTATGAAGCGCGCGTATCCCTGGCTGCCAAGCGCGCTTCCTCGTGTTATAGAGCCGGAGCTGTCCTTGTCCCAAGGCGGCGCGGCGTCCGCGACGTGATCTCCGGCTTCTTGTATTGCTGTGTTTCGAAACTAGACGACAGCTGTCGGCGCACAACGCCGAAAACTCGCCAAATGCCACCTCGATAATTCTATCAGCCGGTTGTAACGTGGGCCTGGTATCGGTGGCTCTCGACAGGTTTCGCGGCGATCGCGGACGCGCATTGCTGGGTTTGGTGTCAAATGGTTGAGAGCCATAACGGAAGTCAGAATGAATTTGTATAGCGCTGCCTACATGTTTATATGCGAACTGTAATCCCGTTTGCCGAATATGTTGTTTGTTTGTCAATCAAATTATTTTTTGCGCCCCTCTCGTCGAGAGGTCGCCGTGAAAAAAAGCGAGGGGTACACTTTAAATTTTTTGGAATCTAAGCACCCCTCACATTGTGCATCGAAATCGTGAAGTAAAAAAAAAAAAAAAAAAAGAAGAACTTAATGAGGACACTTAAGACTGTTAACGTGCTGTGAAACCGAAAGTATGAGTGCATGATCGTGAATTTATATGTCGTCGGTTGGAATCCCTGTAATGAGATAGCCTCCAGTTGTATGCTATGTGCAACAAGTGGAATGACACCACTGGGACGCTGACGACGAACGTTGGTCACAGAATTGCTAAATGAAAGTGGAGGAAAGGCTTAGCATTAAGGTTACATATGTTGCCGATTGGAAACCCTGTCCCGATGTAGCCTGAAATTTGACTAAGAGCTGTATACTATATGTTCAACGCGAAACCATATGACATCACTCAGAACGCTGTATACGACGAACAGTTGAGTCACTATTGGAGGAAAATATAGCATCACAATTGGAGGAATATACGTCGTCGGTACGAATCCCTATCGCTAACTATCCTCCAACTTGACTAGCGGACGCATGCTAAATGGGAAGAGGTATGGTATGGCACCTCCCTGAACGATGCTCAAAGAACGGTCGCTTCATAATGCTGATACAAATTCACGTGATATTTTTGGTATCACTTCCTGATCACTCCACTCATGAGGCCAGTGAGGCGTTCGCCTAAAATGAAATTCAAACAAGCTACGTTCCTTCTTCGACATTATAAGACAATATATTGAGTAAAAACAGTCACTGTTTTCGGCTAGCTAAGCTCATACATTCGTTGCCGCGTTCTTGGTAAATAAACCGTTCGAGCAGTTCATTTCGTGTAGGTCTAAAGTGATCACCTTCAAATCGCGCTAGATTGTACCTGTATACCCCTCTTCAAAACATGTTTGCAGCACTACGAAAGATAAGGGTGTTCTGAGCCAAACACGATGGGGCGCATTACATGGTTGTGCTCGTATACCCTCTTGTGCCGCTGTCGGCAACTGGAACGTGGAAACACAAATGTAGAGAGGGCGACCTCCTGATTGTACACCGCCCTTACCTTCGGTAGTGCAGCGAACAACTTGGGAAACGGAATATAATTCTGTTGTGCCCGACAGTTGAACAAGCTGAACACCGACGCAAAGAACTGAAGACTGCCTATTCATACACTCTCAGCCCAAACTACATAAATGACACTAACCGCACAACCTAATTCTTAGACCACGCGGATAGCGACAGCATACAAGTCTTTGATTGATAAATGGACGCATTTTAAGGACTAATGTTTGCGAAAACGAAATTAAGCTAGTTGATCGAACTAGTGTGCTATTTCAGTGCGCAAGTATACTTCTAGCGCAGCACGATAGATTTTCCGATTTCCGGACTCTGGTTTCCGTCCTCCAAACACTGCAGGGTTAGGCGCCTAACCAGAAGGATCGCCGATAGAACCAGGACAACGTTATAGTCTACAGTCAACCATGGACAACGCAGGATCAGGCAGTCTTCCGAAAAGCGCTACCAACTAGGTGATGGAGAAATGCGCAGAATACAACCGCATAACCCTTATACATAGCCTTCATAGATTACGAGAAACCATTTGACACAGTGGAAACATCAGCAGTCATGTAGGCATTACGGAATCAGGGAGCAGAAGTGCCATATGTGAAGTCTTGGAAGATATTGGAGGACGACAATCATAAATCTCCATAAAGAAAGTAATAAAATCTCTATAAGGAAGTGTGCGCGACAGGAAGACACGACCTCTCCAGTGCTATTCGCCGCTTGGTTACAGTATTTAAAAGCCTGTAGGAAGTACTTAAAGGCAGAAGCAGCTAGGGAAAAATTTTCATGGAGAATAACTAGGCAAATTGGCGAATCACTGATTGCATTGCCTTGGTAAGTAAGTCAGGGAACTGGGGACGAACTGCAAAAGATTATTAATGTCCTAGACAGGCAAATCAGGACATTATAGGTCTAAAATTAACATGTTAAAAATGTGTTTAAAAACCCTTGGAAATGATCAGCAGCTTAGGACAGATAGCGAGGCACTCGAGGGGGTCAGAGCTAGAATTCGTCTTTTTAGGACAGGTGAGGACCACATGATCGAAATAAATAGAACACAAATGGAATAGAGAGCATTCGGCAAGTACTCGCCGATCATGAGTGACTGAATGGCTGTTTACCAGTATCCTTCAAGATAAAAGTGTAAAAGCTCTGCGGAAACTAACATACGCGGAGCAGAAGTGTGGAGGCTAACGAGAAGAGTTCAACATAAATTGAGGACAACGCAGCGAGCTTTGCAAAAAAAGAAAAAAGAAAAGGAATATAGTTGTTACGCCAAGCGACAGGAAGCGAGCAAAGTAGGTAGTGGAAACCAAGAAGAACATAGGGCATCCAATGCGAAGTTAAGATACAGATGGTCGATATTCTAATAGCTGTCATTTCGGTAAAGGTGAAGCTCATATATAGTTTTGTTTGTTTGCTTGTTGCTTAGACATTTGCCTTATGGGCCTGAGGCTGAGACTAGTAGCTCAGTAGCTTGACGATGCCTCAGCCCCCTGCTACATGATTAATAATGTGAAAAGTATATTTGTACGGCAGGACGACACACATCAGTATCCTTGATCAAGACACAACAAAAAAGAAGCAGTAGTCATGCCTGTGCGCCTCTACACAACATCATCGTCAACAGCAGCAGCAGCAGCCTGACTACACCAAATGCTGAACAGACGCCTCCAATTAACCCTGTCATCCATGTGCAAGCTGCACCCACCTGATCCTCGCAAAATTGCCGGCACATGCAGGGTAGGGTTAATTAATTGGAGGGATAGAATAATTGATTGGGTCCTGAGAGAAAACAAGCGTAACAGAATCGTTAGAAAGTTAGGTGTCCGACTGAGATTAATTATTTTGCGGGGATCGGGTGGCTACATGCAGGACAATCCACATGCACAAGCAGGACAGGGTTATTAGGAGGGATATAGGAGAGGTATCTCTCTGCATTTGGTGTAGTCAGGCGGCTGCTGATGCCGCTGATGATTTATTACCGCAAACATAAGAGAGAAAAAGCACTTGAATTTCTCATTTTACTCTAGCATTTCTGCATTTTGTGCTCTGCTGTCACTCCGTTATAGATATATGGATTTGCTTTAAGAACATTTTTGTGAACCCAAAGTGTCCACGTGAACACCGGTCCTGCCTTGAACGTAAGGCAGCGAGGCTTGATTAAGCGCCACCGGATCACTGCATTCTGGAAATATCATATAGCTCTTTAAGCATTTATCTTATTTATAGAGGTATGAGCTTTACCGAAATGACAGCTATTAGCCATACCCTAAATGATAAGCAAGGCAGATATGCCTTACAACTCATGATTATATAGTGATTGATCTAGCAAGAAGTCTTGCATTTCAGCCGATTGTATACACAAGGTGTATCGTATACAGCAATCTAAGGGCAGCGCTTTCACATTTATCCGCCGAACTGTCTGGTCCGGTGGTAAACCGAACTAGATGGTTTGATACTATATATATATAGCCAAAGGGTGGAGTTGGTGAAACATACTGAATGGAAAACAGCGTAACGACACGTGTTTTTAGCTTGTAGTCTTGTTGATAGGGTGATCGCTTTTTCATATATCGTGTTCCTTCTTTGAATAAACTTTTGGTTGTGAGTAGCGCTCGTCGTGTGGTTCTCTACTTCGGTGCTTGGAAAAGAGCGCAAGAGCTCTTTTCCATTCTATAGAAGGTTTGGCTGCTGGGTTTTATTGCACGTTTTTTTTTTTCGATGTCATTGGAATACATGTAGAATCTGACACGCCTTACAAACCCTTTTCTAGAAGACAGCAAAAATCCAGTATCCTTCTGCTCAGGCCGGATCGAGCTAGTGCCAAAGTATGATATGACGTTATCAGAGCCTGAAGCATGGCGCTCGATTACGCTACTAAACACAGATTTTAAGTTTTCTGGTCAAATGCATGCGCCTCGTCCAGTATCAGTCACGTGCAGTTCCGGGTCGTTCCATCTTCGCATCACTCGCTCTGACAAGAGATGTATTCGCTTATGCAAGAGAGAAGCTAGTAGACGGGGTCTTTCTATCATTACACCAGTCGAAGCCATTTGACAGAATGGAACATGGCTACATGGTTGCAGTGCTTCGCTGCTTTGGTCTCCCTCCAGTAATAATTAACAGGATAAGAATTTTCGCACAACTTACACTGCCTCATTTATCGATGAACACCTTGATCATGCAACGCTTTTACGCTCGCAAAGACAACAAAAAACCGATTGTAAGCTTGCGCGTGCATGGTAGAACTCACCTGGGTACCGTTCTCAGCGGACGCGGGTCCTAAGGCTCCCGGTTCGCAACATGAAACCAATGCGGCCGCCGTTGCTACATTTTCAACCGCGCCGTGACAGAAGCGATGTAGGAAGTTAAAGTACGAGCTAGAGTTGCCATAGCGGAGGGCTGGCATTTATTTTGCACATATGCGGTTGATTGGCCCGAGATTTGGTGAAGCAATTTCCCATTCAACAGCTCAATGCCACAGGCCTGAGCCAACGGGAAGCGCTCTTCGATGGAACTTTAAGTAAGTCAGTAGTGGTTCGACGCTGCCGAACCTGAATATCGAACGTATAGCTCTCAGTTACTTAACAATGCGGGAAGACGCATGGGTTGTATGGTTGCCTAAACTGTTTACTAATAACGATTTGTACAAACGATGTAGTACGATATTAATCTAAATCGACCGAGGACGAATTTGGGATGGCCCGGGCCAAATTTGGAGGCCACCATCGTGTTCACCATAGTCGAATTAGGCTGGACATTAATTTTGGTCCGAGTCAACCGATGTCAGATTTTGGCGGTCGCCGGCCAAATTTGGGAGTCACCATCGTGTTCGCCATAGCCGAAGGACGTCGATTTTAGTCCATATCGGCCGAGATCAAATTTTTCATGTGGCCCGGGTCAAATTTTGGGGTGGCCCGGGCTGAATTTCGGGGTCATCATCGTTTTCGAAATATCCGAATTAGGCTAGACATCGATATTTTTTGCACATGGCGAAGCGAAGATGAGGCATCCTTGCCACGGTACGCGACTCAACTGCATTCCGTTGTTCCTAGAGGTTTCTCACCACAGCCTGAGGTTCTCACTGTCGCTTTTGTTGTGTTTTTTTTTTCTTGCATTTTTTTTTTTGCACCTGCAGATAGGAGGTTTTGGGCTGTATTCCCGCTAAGACACAAGTGGCATTCGTTCTGGTTCCGTCTCAACCTGACAAGTGTAACTCTATACACGTCTGCGCACCAGCAAGCACAGCTGCCAACTGCGCCGAGCACACCCTCTGTCTCGGCCATGTGACACGGCCAGCGCATCTGCCCGCTACCAGCACACCCGCAAACGCATCATGTGACGTGATCTCATGACGTCGCATCCCCTGCGACCAATCAGTGCTCGGTCATCATCATCATCATCATCATCATCATCATCATCGTCGTCGTCATCAGCCAGACTATACCCACTGCAGGGCGAAGGCCTCTCCCATATTTCTCCAATTAACCCGGTTCTGTGCTAGCTGCATCCACTTGACCCCCGCGAATTTCTTAACCTCATCCGCCCACCTAACTTTCTGCCGCCCCTGCTACGCCTTCCTTCCTTTGGAATCCAGTTTGTTACCCTAAGCGACCATCGGTTATCCTCTCTTCGCACTACATGTCCTGCCCATGCCCATTCTTCTTCTTAATTTCCACTAGAATGTCAGCAACTTGAGTAATTTCTCTGACCCACTCTGCACACTTTCTATCTCTTAATGTTACCCCTACCATTTTTCGTTCCATAGCCCACTGGGTTGTCCTCAACTTAAGTAGAACTCTCTTGGTTAGCATCCACGTTTCAGCCCCATAGGCGAGTACAGGCAAGATGCAACTGTTGTATAATTTCCTCTTGAGCGATACCGGTAAGCTGCTAGTCATAATCTGCGAGTGCTTGCCAAATGCGCTCCATTCCAATCTTATTCTTCATGTTATTTCCTTTTCACGGTCCGGATCTGCGGTTACTACCTGTCCTAAGTAGACATATTCGCCTACTACTTCCAGTATTTCGCTACTTAATGTAAACTGCTGTTCCTTCCCGAGGCTGTTGAACATTACCTTAGTCTTCTCCATATTGATTTTCGAGCCTACCTTTCTACTTTTCCTGTCTATGTCATCAATCATTATTTGCAGTTCATACCCCGAGTTGCTTAGCAAGGCAATGTCATCAGCAAATCGCAGATTACTGAGATATTCTCCATCTACCCTTATTCCTAACTGCTCCCATTCCAAGTCTCTGAATACTTCCTCTAAGCAAGCTGTGAATAGTACTGGGGAGATTGTGTCTCTTTGCCTAACACCTTTCTTTATGGGAATTTTGTTACTTTCTTTATGCAGAACTATGGTTGCTGTGCAGCCAATATATATATATATATATATATATATATATATATATATATATATATATATATATATATATATATATATATATATATATCTTCCAGCACTTTCACGTACGGCTCGTCTACCCCCTGATTTCGCAATGCCTGCATCACCGCCGAGGTTTCAACTGAGTCAAATGCTTTTTCGTAATCAATGAATGCTATGTATAAGGGCTGGTTATATTCCGAGCATTTTTCTATCACCTGATTGATGGTATGGATATGATCGATAGTAGAGTACCGTTTCCGAAACCCTGCTTGATCATTTGCTTGATTGCAGTCTAAGGTTGTCCTGATTCTATTAGCGATTACCTTAGTAAATACCTTATATGTAACAGACAGTAAGCTGATTGATCTGTAATTTTTAAGGTCCTTAGAGTCCCCTTTCTTGTGAATGAGGATAATGCTTGCATTCTTCCATTGTTCCGGTACCGTCGATGGCACTGCGTATACATGGTGGCCAGTTTTTCTAGCACGATATCCCCCCCCCCCCTTCCCCGTGCCCCCGTGCTTCAGAAAATCTGTAATTATCTGATCCTCTCCAGCTGATTTCCCCCTTTTCATAGTTTCTAGTGCTTTCTTGACCTCGTCCTTCGTCACTGGTGGGACGTCTGACTGTTTTTCCCTACCGTCAATCATTACGGTCCTGACTACTTTGGCTATTGTAGAGATCTTTATAGAACTCCTCGGCTACTTTGACTATCTTGTCCATATTAGTGATGACGTTGCCCGCCTTGTCCCTTATCGCATACATCTGGTTTTTGCCTATGCCCAATTTCTTCTTTACCGCATTAAGGCATCCCCCGTTCTTTACAGCATGCTCAATTTTCTCCATGTTATACTTCCTTATATCGGCCACCTTGCGCTTATTGATTAGCTTTGATATCTCGGCCAATTCGATCTGGTCTGTTGGATTGGAAGCTTTCATACTCTGGCGTTTCTTAATCAAATATTTCGTCTCCTTAGACAGCTTACCGGTATCCTCTCGAACTATCCTACCGCCTACTTCTACCGCGCACTCAGTAATGATATCTCTGAAATTATTGTTCCTTGCCTTTAGGGTAATGTCGCCATCCTCAGTTAGAGCTGAATACCTATTCTGTAGCGAGATCCTGAACTCTTCTGCCCTCCCCCTCACCGCTAATTCGTTGATGGGTTTCTTTCTTACTAATCTGTTGAGTTCCTTCTTCAGATTTAGGCTAATTCGGGACCTCACCACCCTGTGGTCACTGCATCGCACTTTCCCTATTACCTCTTGCATAATGGCGGGGGTTGAACACATTATGAAGTCGATTTCATTTTTAGTCTCTCCGTTAGGACTTTTCCAGGTCCATTTCCGGTTCTTCCGTTTGCTGAAGAAGGTATTCATGATTCGTAAGTTATTGCGCTCTGCAAACTCAACTAGTAACTCCCCCTTGCTATTCCTAGAACCAATGCCATAGACACCTGCTGCCTTGTCTCCTGCCTGCTTTTTCCCTACCTTTGCATTGAAGTCGGCCATCAGTGCAGTATACTGCGTTTTTACTTTTCGCATTGCCGATTCTACATCTTCATAGAAGCTTTCAACTGTCTGGTCATCATAACTACATGTAGGTGCATAGGCCTGTACAACCTTCAGTTTATACCGCTTATTAAGCATAATTACGATGCCTGCAACCCTCTCATTAATACTATAGAATTCATCTATATTGCCCGCTATATACTTATTGACAAGTAAACCTACTCCTAGTTGTCGCCTCTCTGGTAAACCTCGATAACACAGTACATGCCCATCCTTCAGTACAGTATATGCCTCATTCGGCCTCCTAACCTCATTAAGCCCTATGACATCCCATTTCATGCCCTCTGGTTCCTCTAACAGCACTGCTAAACTAGCTTCACTAGCTAGGGTTCTAGTATTTAACGTTGCCAGGGTCAGTTTCCAATGGCGGCCTGTCCAGCGGAGCCAGGAATTCTTAGCACCCCCTGCTGCATCACAGGTCTGACCGCCGGCGTGGTCAGTTGTTCCGCAGCCGCTAGTGACTGAGGGCCGGGGTTTTATGGAGCTTGTCATAGGAGGTTGCGGCCAATTACTGCACCAGGGTGGCCAACTTCTGTTCTGGTGAGGGAGTGCGTTGCCGGAGGTGTTCACCGGCATCAAGTCGCACCCCAAAGCTGTTTATGCAATTCCATCGACACGCGGATTTTTTTTTTTTTTTTATCCGGTGGAGAATTGCGCGACACCGGGATTTGAGCCCCGGTCCTCTTGCATGCGAGGCGGATGTTCTACCGCTACGCCACCGCTGCATCCGCTACCGCTGCATCGGTCATGTCCCTTGGCAACTGCCACCTACCAGAGCACCTCCCAACTCCGCCATGCCACGTGCCTTCACGCACCTCGCCGACCAATCAGTGGTCAACCGTGTCATGTGGCCTTGTGACGTCATCAACCCCTAGACCACGGTGGAAGAATGCCCTAGACCAATCAAGGAATTTTCTGACACCACCGGAATTTTCCGTTCACATGGACACCAATGTCATTATCGTATAAAAAGAGGGTAGGCAGAAATGAATCGCAGATATAAAAACCAGATTCTCTTTTCGACAGACTGAAAGCTAGCACAGCTGACCTTCACTTCGAAGGAATGAGGATCGCTCTTTGAAAGCACTGGGACCGCCTCTACTCCCAATCCAGCAGGTAATAGTTTTGCGTGGCAGTGCTTGCGTTTCAGTTGTCCTGTTCGCGTTTAGCTTGACGCAGAACTTTCGGCCAACAAGTTCTTTAATCCGCGGTGTCCCAGCTCAACACCCTCCTCTGCAGTGGAATCGCGCCTGCAGGCACAGCATTGTATTCACCTGTGATCAAATGGCTAGCCCCTGCACGTACTTTGAGCCCCCCCCCCCCCCCCCCCCCCTTCATGCACCGCTTGTCGTGGTCGGGTGAAAAAAGTGAGCGTTTCAAAATGCCTATTGGACACTGGTTTACCCGATGTTACGAAATTAGGAAATCTTAATATATGGTAGTATCGCCCGGCCGCTTGTACACCTCGAGGCACAACGATATTCGCTTCGGCGAAGCACCTGCGCCGCGACTTCATTTCCAGACAAGACGGCTTTTACGCTAGCCAGGAACATAGTGCTAACGCACTAACAAATCACTAATAAGTGATTTCAACATGCACGAAAGTAGTAAATGCGACCCTTCCTGCGCATGCTCGACGCAGTCAGAATGTGCTAGCGGTCATGAACGAACACAAACTTCGTCTACCTAACTTCCCAATTCTTTCATATAATACATCGAACCGCCATGCATAAGCCCGATCAAACGTCGACGTTTTTTTTTTAGTATTTTGGAAAATTAAGTGAGTGCCCAAGTAAGCACGCTCCCCATTCTGCCAAGACCGCACAACTTGGATGGACTCGTGAAGCGCTCCCTTTGTGTGGGGTGTCTTTGTGTGCACCTGCAATGTCGTGTCAGCCGAATTCGCACACATACCAAAAGAGCGGTTTCCCTCTCTTCTTTTCAAAATACACGGGTGTGCAGTAGTATGGGCGGCCACATTCTCACCGTGCTATATATACTTCCTCGAACTGTTTATTATTTTTTTTTCTTTACATGCCCATTCCCTTATGTGCACGATTTTCATAACATCATCCTCCAGTGAGGAGTCCTATTACAGGAATGGAATTCTACAAGCCGTTGGGCGGCTACCTCACCAAAGAACGAGCAAGCAGCGCACCGCTTCACTCCCAGCCTCCTCTACGGAAGAAAGCAAAAGGGAACGAAAGAAGAGCCGGCGGTCCACAGAGTCGACTATTCGAGCGCACCTGTGGACGTGTGGTGCAACCATTGTGGCACAGGCACCCATCTCAGATAGCAGTGTTTCAGGTGGATAGCTCGAGCGCGAGGGGTGCATCGGGCGTTCAAGCGAATAGTGCGCGCCCGTGCACGTATATGCAAGCGCGCTTTTTGTGCGCCGCCATGCAGATTCGCGAAACGCAGGTGCACGGCCTCGGACAGACTGAGGAGGGGGGATGGCGGACAATGCGCATGCTGCAGCGTGCACCCTGCACGCACCGCCGCCGCCATGCACGCATGCGCAAGCGGGCACCTTTCTGGAGCGACCGCGGGCGCACAATGGGCCGCAAGGTGGGGGAGGAAGCAAAGTACAAAGGGCGGGTCCGCGCTCGACATATCTCAGGAGGAGGGAGGCTTTCTTTTCATTTTACTTCTCTGTTTACCTTGGATAATACTTTTTTTTTTATCTTATTGTCGGGATGTATGCACCGGCATGCCTGCATTGGTGCGGAAACTGGTATGCCAATGCCAAGTGCAACACACCATCAAGGGCTGCGCTGCCGCACTTCGTTGCCACCGATTTTTGGGGCCGCTCACTAAATGTACGAGAAGGTGCACCACTTTCTGGACGCGGACGCACAAAGATTCCGTGACAGCGGTAGGCAAAAGGGGAGATCATGATGGTGCGAACTTCCGTGCTCAACTCAAAGTTTCATTTTGGATAATGAGAGCGCGTTTCGCGGTAGCACGAATCTGTTCGTTCGGAACAAATGTAATCCACCGCCACAGAAGCGCCATGTAACGTAAGGGCGGCGTGTCACCATAGCAATAGACAAAAAAAGAATATATGAAAACGGATATTAGAAAATACGAGCTGAATTTTAATGCCAGAATAAGTACTAATGTTCTGACTCTGCGAGGGCAAATAGAGCAAAGTTTGGTTTGGTTTTATGCTGTTCTATGTCTTTAAACCATGGTGCACTTGGTCCTTGAGGGACACTGTAGTGGAGGAGGACTCCGAATAATTTCGACCACTTGGGGTTATTTATGTAGTACGTTCATTGAAATCGCGCGGCGCACGGGCGCCTTACGTTTTGCCTCCATCGAAACGCGGCCTCCGCGTTCGGGATCGAACTCGGGTCTTCCGACTCAGTACTCGAACACCATATCCACTCAGCCCTCCGCGGCAGAGCCAGCCAAAGCAAGCTTCGATGCTTTCGAGTGCTTCGAGAGCCTAGCTGGTGAATGTGTACACCGATGTCCACTGCATGGGTGTCTAAAGTCAACGCTAAATGCAAAGTAAATTGTAACTTGTAATTTGTGTAGTTTGTGCGCCGCACGCGATTGTCTATTTTTATTTTTCCATCCCTCACCAGACTCGAGCGCGGACCATGCACAGTTGCGAGCAAAAGTGGTATACACAGCAAGCCGGTAATGGAGCCCGGAAAACTGCATCTAAATATCATCTAGCAACAGCGACAGTCTCACATGCGCGTGGATAAAATGGGGCACCACCATTATTGCGACCCCAGATAGATATTGCCAGATGGCCTTGCAATGTAGTTTACCCAAGCTTCGCCACCGGCTGAGTGTTGTATACCACTTCTGCTCACGACTGTACATAGCCGGTCGCCATGCGACCCCCGTGCGGACTCCGTGCCTCTCCCCACTTCGGCGCAGAAAGGGCGAGTTTGGACGGCTGCACTCCGCCCACGCACGCAAACTTTTTGGGTGCATAGTGAGTACGTTGTGCGACCAGTGGACGTGGCCATAGTGACGAGCTGTGCAGTTCTAAGACAATCGCAGGGAGGGTCGTTGTGCTCTTATAAGACTATTTTTTACATGCCCCTACTCTGTCCTGCCTCCGTATCGCTCCCGGCTTTTATTTCCTCTTACCTGTCTACAAGAGCACTGCACGGGCTCGGGACGGCCCAAAAAAGTCCGGACCGTGACATGAGTCTTTTCACCTGGCCTGAAGCTGCGGGTCCGGGCCGGGCTCGGGGTTAAAGTTGAGGGCCTGGATCGGGCTTGGGCCCGTACATAGAGGGCCAATGTCCGGCTTTTGATTCACTCATTGCAGAGTGAACTGCGTTTGGAGCGTTACAGCAGCGAGACGGATGAAACGAAGCCATGCAGCGAGCTGCAAAAAAGAAAAACGTTAACATTTGTTGACATAATTATTACCCCGTCCCGGCAGATCAGTAGTTAAAGTGCTCGAACCCAAGGGGGTCGAAATGAGCCGCACGGCGTCCATCCCAGTCTGAGTTGTCTTGCAACGTATGCATGTCCTTCTGTTTTTCTTCTTAATTGAAAGATGGTCACTTCGGCCACGAATTCAGTCCGTGTGAAATCGTTTTAGTCCGTGAAAAAATGTCACTCCACAGGCTGAGAAGACGCCCTAATATTTAGACCATCGCAAGCCGCAAAAATATTTCCGCCGGCGAAATCTTGAGGTGTGCATCCAATCCGTTTTACTTGCCTTTTGGAACTTCCGAGATCCCCTATGCTATATATGCGCATCTATACGAGATCAGTGTTCAAAAATCCGACCGCTGGCGAACGCGCCTCATATCACTTCCTTTTGTGCCAAAAATAAATTTCTTCTGGCGTTACAGCGATTTGATTCTTTTGTTGGCAAGTTCTTTCTTTGTGCAGTAGGAGCCTGCTTACTAACAGGGAGCACCACACCGCGGCATATTGCCATAGAAAGTCTGTTTGCAACGATGGCAACGATGCAGTGATTTTCAGTATGTCTTCCAACGACTGAACCTGCACAATAGCATATTCGTGTCAAGATTTTTCTGACACGTTCAACTTAAAAGACGGAACGAATAAAGCAGCGATAGGCAAAATTCAATAACAAACTGTATAGCTATTCCCAGTGAACGCAGAGTATATGTACCTATATAAAACGGAGCATTTCACGACCACATGCAATATTCCTTTGTAATATTTAGAGACTGCTTAGCTTGCAATTTAGGCGGTTTTTTTTTTCCTCCCCGAATATAAGACGGAAACTCCTTTAATGTCACCAAACAGAATCATTATCACTCGATGGGAAATTCGATCGCTCCTCTCAACACCCTCCCTATAACTTCTACCGATTTTGGTTTCTGCTTTTGCAGTGTTCATTTGAGGCGTCGTGAAGGACAAGTGTACCTTTTCCCTTAACGCGCCATTTTCTATTTCTGCCATCAATTTAGTTGACGAGTTTGGCTCCAGAACTTTACAAGAACCAGCTTTTCCTTTTAAAAACATTATTAGTGAATAATTCCCCGCCAGTCGACTTCAATCATGATTGAATCACTCAATCGACAGGCCGTTTTCGCGCGTCTGGGAAAGGGGAGGCGTAGACCTTTTCATAATATGCTTCGGCACACTAGCAAGTGAAGGAAGTATCGAAATGGAACTGCGCAAAATAGAGTAAAGGTGATGTTGTAAGGGCTCTGGAGGGATTTCAGTAGTGACCAAATTTTGTACGAACTGCAAAGGGAGGCATGGAACTGTCGAAGGCCGTTCTAAACGGGCGTTTTGCTTATTTGAGAGAAAACAAATTTAAAGTATCAGGAACATATTGCTACGAAGATGACGAAGCGGGCAGTGGCGCGGGGCGGAGCGCTCGCGCCAGGCCCGCTGGCCATTAAAGCATATTTCATCGTCACATCATCGCGTCGTTCTGTTTCTGTTGTGTCGCCGTATTCCATCGCTTGTCATGCCACCACGTAACATTTGGTGGAGGTGCGGTTCGTCCCCATCCTCGCCTTGCACCGTCGAAGCCAACCGTACGCCGGGTCCATCTGCCGAAAGCCCGTGGAGGTCGCCGCCCAGCTCTGCCCCAGCCCTTTTTGCTCAGAGCAATATAATCATTGCTCTCTCTATGCGCCAAGTGGCAAACAGGCTTAGCCCGGGCGTCCACAAAGTGGAGGAGGAGGAAAAAAAAGGAATTCTATGGGGCACTTTGGACCATGAGACGAAAGCCTCTATCACGCGGTGGTCCGAAGCCCTCCACTACCGGCACCTCTTTCTCTCTGTTTTCACTGGCATCTTCGCGATGACGCGATAGCGTAAGCTACCAGCCAACATATAAAGCCCTGCTTTAACCGAGACGTATGAACGTGCCTGCATGGCCTATAGGGGATAACGTGAATGCAAGGGTTTTGGCAGGCTGATTGTGATATCACCCTCCCGTATAAACTTCTTCTTCTTCTTCTTCTTCTTCTTCTTCTTCTTCTTCTTCTTCTTCTTCTTCTTCTTCTTCTTCTTCTTCTACTACTACTACTTCTTCTTCTTCTTCTTGTGTAATGACCCGTCCTCAAACCTGGCACTGCAGCATACAAAATGTCGCCATAAGCCCCTTTGCACCTCCCTGTTCGACAAAGCCCCGGTCCTGTACAGGTGCAAGTATAAATTGAAAAGGGAAATAAAGGATAAAGGAAGCATATATCATCCGTAAGAACCACGACACACGCGCCAGCACTCCGTCTGTTAATATCCATCAGCGTGAAATCTCATATCTTGGCGATTCTGAATGATTTTCAGTGTTTTGTTTTACCTATGAGCATAAGCACCTGGTTGCAGGACCATTCTGTGTATCCATGTGTGTTTTCTCGAATAAATTCAGTTGATAGTCAGCGCTCGTTCCGTCTTCTTTCTTGTCCACTGTGTTTCGCGCTGTTTACACCCCACAAATTTTCTCTGTTCGTTTCTTCAAATAATATGAGAGTATATCGTCTGGGAATGAGACCTTTTGCTTGGAAAACAAGCTTTGCAGAGCAGCTGACTTACATATTCCAATGGACCATGAAAAATTCCGCAAGAAGGCTCAGTCACAAACCTCACACGACACAACATGGCCGGCCATCCACTTACGAACCGTTTCCAGGAATGCTCATTATAATATGCTCATTAAAAGTTTCTCTCTCTCTCTCTCTCTCTCTCTCTCTCTCTCTCTCTCTCTCTCTCTCTCTCTCTCTCTCTCTCCAGGAATCAAATTGCGAAAGCGCGTTTTTTTTTTTTATCTCCAAAGAATCCTGGCCGCGGCGACTGCTTTTCAATGGAGGAGAAAAACAAGACATCCGTGTGCTGTGCGATGTCAGTACACGTTAAAGAACGCCATGTGGTCAAAATTTGAGTACTCCACTACGGCGTCTCTCATATTCCGAGTCGATTTGGGACATTAAACCCTACAATCCAAACCATACCTTCCAACAGTGTTTTACACTTCCCGTCAATATTACCTGGTGAGAGCTCTGCCATCTTGTTTCCGTTCACGTTGATATGTGGCGAAAGCCTCCTTGCGGAATTTCGTATGTCATTCCACGGGTTAAGAGTCGATTTGGTCATAGAATTCAGGGCCGCAAAAAAATTCGCGACACGGGGCTAGAATTAATTTTTGGCAAACTGATGCACCCGCATATCATTGCGTCATGTCTTGGAATAGTAGTTAGTTTGGAAATTCCAAGTGCAAAAAAAGTGAATACGAGGTAAAGAAATAATGTAAAATGTACTGTCGATTAGCCGATCACTAACGGCAACGTGCCAGAAAGGAGCATGACCTGCTAATAGTGCCTGGCGAAGCTTTCTGTGCTTTTAGGAAGTTCACAAGCTGCCTTGGCTGCCGAAGGCACAAAAGAAAAAAAATGATTTCAGAAAAAAAAAAAAAAAAGACGCACAGGGCACGACACGGACTGCCGATCTATGAAGCAGGTCGGCTCTCCACTACAGTGAGCTCTTGCACGGGGCTCGAGTTCGAGACGTGTCACCTCTGACATTAGTCGGCGACAGGGCGCGCACTTTCCTTTCCCAAACTGCGGAAAGTGCACCGGGCAATCGGCGCGGCAAGAACGCGGCACTCGTTGCACGGGCAACCTGCCAGGACCGTTATTGCTGCCGGGCCGTTCCGCGTCCTCTGACAAGTGAATTCCGCTCGTCAACGGGGCTGCTCAGGAGACGCCTCTTTCGGCGCCGGAATTCTCCAGGCGCCGCCTGCGCGCGTTGTGCGGGGGACAAGCGCAACAAACAGAGCCTCCCTTCCGTCGCATTCGGGGTCAACACGACCAGCAGGACACAAAACGAAGATCGACTCTTGTGCACCCTCCGTCGTCGCCAGCACACTGTCAGTGAAACGCCACGGGAGCGAGGAAATGAAAAAAAAAAAAAACCCAGCAGTCCAGGAAAATGAGTGAATCAAAAACAACACGTCAGCAGAAAGACAAGGAGCACTCTCAGTGAAACACACATCTCGACATTCCACGGGCCGCTTGTATTGTCACTGGCAACGGTGCAGCGAGGAATTCCATTTATTTTCCTCGATTTCTTCTCTCTTTTTTCTTTTTTTCTTTTTTACAGATGTCTCTTCTAACCCCCCTCTCCATCGTTTTTTTTTTTCTCGTCGTTTCCGACTTCCTTTTTATTTTTATATTTTTTCGCGCAATGCGTGCGGCTAAGTTCGTTTTCCTTGGCCCCGGTTATGTTGGCCGGCTCGGGTAGCGTTCCGCGGCATTGATGTAATTCGACCTGATCGAGCTGTCTCGATAGGAGAGAGAGATGCTGCGGCGCCTGTTGTTTTTGTTTTTTTTTCCTTTTCCTGTTCGGCATGAGCCTTCCGCCGGCCCCAGTCGGCTGCCATATCAGCTCGAATTCTCTCTCATTTGTGCTCTGAAACGCCAGTCTCCGACCGTGCCTTCTTCGATAGAAAAATAATAAGCCGCACCAAAACCGAGGTGTCGGTGTCGTGGCAACGTTGGGCGCTACAATCTGCGCGCTAACTGGCCACCGCGGCCCACAGTCAGAGCGACAGCTCATCTCTTCCCATTAAGGCGTGGAAAAAATAAAATGAAATGATGCCCCTGACGCCTTCTGTATTTTTTTTTCTTCTTCAGCGCACGTTGCCCTCGCTTTTGTGAAAGTGAAGAAAACGGAATGCGAAACGTGGAAGACACGATCACAGGCATGAAGTGAATGAGTCACCGTACAGTCAGTGTTGGGCAGGGCTTCTATAGCACCTTAATGTACTATTTTATTAGTCCCTCACGCAAAAAAATAAAAAATAAATAAATAGTGAATATGTAATCGCAGCGCGAAGTATATATCGGGTTCTTAATTCAGCTTGTGGGTATCATGCTTTAGGTTGGCAATCGTGGAGAGATCGTAGTATTCAAGAAAATTCCAGAATTTGGCATTTCCTTGCGTACTTAATAATTGGTGGCAGCAAAGAGCCTTGCTCAGTTGCAGTACAACAAACTTGTTATTCACACAAGCTAGCCACCTACTTCTAACACGTCCTTGTTAACATGAATAATCAGGAGGATACGCAGCATTTCGGTTCCCATAAGAAACCTGTCCGGTTTTTGAAGGTAGCGCAGCCGAGAGAACGTTCTCTCAACCTCAAAGCTGGCATTATCCATAAGCACAGCTGTGTCGACGCGACATTTGGCAGACATGGGTAGCGCAGTAGACCACGACTTCAACAACTGCGTTAGTGGGGCTTGCTTCCAGCAAGTATACTGGCAACAGTGGCAAGTAACGGGTCTATATATCTCGCCTAAGCGCCAACGAGGGGCTGAGTAGTTCCGAAATTCGGGGCAGCAAAATCTGTGTGGTTACCTGATTTTCCTCCGAATTTTCCCCGAAAAATCTCAGAAAGAATTATGGGGTGCAAAGGCCAAGAACAGCCTCATATAAAGTGTTATTTTGTAAGCACAATAGGCAGAGATAAACAAGCTTGAGCCATTCTGGTTTGCCGCCTGAAAGCAAGCGTATTAGCGTACATATAATGATTTTCATGCCGATTGTGAACGCCTATTCGTTTTTTTTATTTGTTTTCTTTTTAAGCGATAATTGCTTCGAGGACTTTCTTTGGAGTAAGCGGCGTCATGGACAGAAATACACCGGCTGCGAGCAGAGTGTTTCTGCCGGCGAAAAAAAAAGAAAATCAGAAAGGGTTCGACTCCGCCTACCAATGCAAATTTCACTGTCCACCGCATTTGAGGACTTTTCGACCTAATTCTGGGGGTGGGCCACCCAGACTTTGTTGGTAGGCCAAGTCAATTTCGGGGTTGTGTCAAGTGGTTTTGAACGTGGGTTAATAAAATTTTCGAAGAACGCAAAGTTATTTTTGGGGCTGGGCCATCGAAATTTAGTAGATTAGTAATACCACCTCTCGAGAGAAATGCGACTGGTGTTTTCTGGGTCCATTGCGCACGAGTGGAAGTTGGTGACGACATGCAATGCACAGCGCGAGAGAACGGCAGTATGATCGGCTGCAGCGACACGCTTCGCGCGAGCAATTCCTGGGTTCGAGTCCACTCCTACGGTCTTTTTTCCTTTCCTGAGCTGGACACGTGCGACGCAAAAGGAATGGTGAGCCGATTAGACATCGTGATATAGCGCTTTTGCAATAAAAAAAAAAAAGGAAGGTCAGATGCGCAAGTGTGTTAGCGTGGTACATTTAATTTGTACTTCGGTTCATGCAACTCACTCGTCCTGACACGAATAGCATATCACCCAAAGAGTACTGCCACATGTAAGTTGTGAGCGTGCTCTCGACACGCTGCGTTACTAATAAAATAATGCTAGCAGGATACGCTGACAGTGCTACTAGCGTTGGTCGGTAGCCTGAACTTCGGCATAAATAGGTTAATCCTCAGTTCAGTTCAGTCGTTCAGTCGTGTCCGACTCTTCGTGACCCTATGGACCATATCGCGCCACGCTTTCCGGTCTCTCACTATCTTCCTAACATCATATATAACTTCATCTGCAGCTCCTCGAGGATGCCATCTAACCACCGCGTTCGCTGCCTACCCCTTCTCCGGCGACCCTCAACGTTTCCCAACATCAAATCTTTCTCCAACGGTTAATCCTATAGGTGCGTAATTCCACCATGAAAGTATTGAAATTACGTATCAGAAAGCTGGAATTTTTTTCATGCCACCCAACAACTTTTTTTTTTATTTATTTACGCAAGCTTGCCATAACGGATATTATAGAAACTCGTGTAAATTATTTTCGGTAAGGAACCGGAGCAGGCTCCCACTCTTGTCGTTGTCGGCGAGCCATTTAGAGAAGTCCTCTTTCCTTGTTGTGGTTAGTCCCACTTCGCGCAGAATCTGTGTGCTTGATGCCTTTGTCCCTGCACATTCCTGCATTTTTACCTCTTTTTTTTTTAACATGAGGTTTTCAAGCATAGCCTGAGAAAACCTTGGCACACTGTCTTCTAAATACACGCAACAGATTAATGAGCACATGACTCTCTTCATATCTGTGAGTTTTAAATCTGCATTTCTCCAAGTAAAACGCTCACGTCCATCGCTTTTCTGCCACCAACGTATGACGAGCAAAATAAGATACATTGCCGCTTGTCTCTCGGGACCGAGGAAAAAGAGGACGAAGCTGAGTGGAGTGTGTGGAACTGATCCGTTCAGTGTTCGCTGCCTTGCACTCGTTACATTTTCTGGTGGAGCAGCCGTGTACGATTCTTCTTTTGCTGAGCTCCGCCCCTCAAGGGCAACCGAGAGTCACCACGGATTTGACACCGGTCCACCGGAGTTGCAGCCGCCGCCTGCGAGGTCAAGTCGCCATAGTTCGGGCCTCTGTCCTGCACGCCTGTGGCCAACATGCATAGAGCCAACACTGAACGGATCAGTTCCACACACTCCACCCAGCTTCGTCCTCTTTTTCCTCGGTCCCGAGAGGCACGCGGCAAAGTCTTATCTAGAAGCTGAAGGCACTTCTTTGTCTTCTTTTGACAGGCCCTGCAGTGTTTGGCGACATGGGAATACTCATCGGAGGACAGATTTTTAAAATGCTCATTTAACAGAATGTTAATACACTTTCCCCTCTGACCGAGATAAAAACACCCGACGGAAAAAGGGAATTCATAAACCACACCGCACACAAAGGGAACATAACATCACCTGCGGTTTGCATGATATATAAAGGGGCTATGGCTAGTTGTACCATCAACTTTTCTCCAGACACGGGCCCACAAACAATCCATTTGAAGGGGACCAAAAACACCACATTCACCCCGTACCGTTTCGCAACGTTCTTCACATCATGTGCGATCTTATGCTTTCCTTCTTTTGCCCCTCGGCCTGCTGAGAGGCAGTCTCACCAGATTTAACCTTCTTAGTCAGTTTTTCGAAAGCTGCTCCTATCACAGAAGCACGGGTAGCCAGCCGATTTTAATCTGACAACCTGACGCTGAACACTACACACTACTGCGTGAACGCAAGTTCAACACCAATATTGGACAAAACCATTCTTAACTGTCGTCAAGTGACAGGAAAAAAAATTAAGGGCGCTTTCATGGATCTAGGATTAAAAAAACCAAAAAGTATGCGCTGCTTCAAAACGTACGCGAATATCCAAAAATTGTAGCTCGTGCGTTTGGCCAAACCAACCGTCAAGTTCAGGCCATCCATCCATCCATCCGTCCGCCCGTCCGTCCCTTTCCGTCCGTCCCTCACCCACCCATCCGTCCGTCCGTCCGTCCGTCCGCCCGTCCATCCATCCATCCATCCATCCATCCATCCATCCATCCATCCATCCATCCATCCATCCATCCATCCATCCATCCATCCATCCATCCATCTATCCATCCATCCATCCACACCCGTCCATCCAACCGTCCGTCCGTCCGTCCATCCATCCATCCTTCCACCCATTGATCCGTCTGTCCGTCCGTCCGTCCGTCCGTCCATCCATCCATCCATCCATCCGTCGACATCCATCCATCCATCCATCCATCCATCCATCCGTCCGTCCGTCCGTCCACCCACCCATCCGTCCGTCCGTCCGTCCATCCATCCATCCATCCATCCATCCATCCATCCATCCATCCATCCATCCATCCATCCATCCATCCATCCATCCATCCATCCATTCATTCATCCATCCACACCCGTCCATCCATCCATCCTTCCACCCATTGATCCGTCTGTCCGTCCGTCCATCCATCCATTCATCCATCCATCCATCCGTCCGTCCATCCATTCATCCATCCATCCATCCATCCATCCATCCATCCATCCATCCATCCGTCCGTCCGTCCGTCCGTCCGTCCGTCCATCCATCCATCCACCCATCCACCCATCCATCGATCGATCCATCCGTCCATCCATCCATCCATCCATCCATCCATCCATCCATCCATCCATCCATCCATCCATCCATCCATCCGTCCGTCCGTCCGTCCGTCCGTCCGTCCGCCCGTCAATCGATGCGCCCATCCGTCCACTTGTCCGTCCGTCCATTGATCCGCGTCCCTCCGTCCTTCCGTCATAAGTGAGGTCGTTAAAGTTATGATTTTTTACTGTTGCTACTAATGATGGAACGCTCTATATCGCCTGGGATAAGAAAATCTTGAGCGGCTCGAGCAGTCGGTGCAAGAAATGTACACACCGCCAGTTCGACTTTTTCAGCACCTTAAAAATTAATTTATAAATAATTATGCTTATTCAAATCTGTAATTACAAGTTTTTAACGTATTTTTGCTTTAAGGTTCCGAATAGACACCGCATTAGAAGTCCGGTTCAGAGCGCCTACGAGCGCTTTTTTTTTCGCCTCCGATGAAATTCGGCTGGAATTCAATGCTGCGGCTGTGCGACTTTGTTGCTTTTCTGGACGTTACTTCCTTTAAAAGAAGGACAATGCCAGACGATCGTGCACAGCATATACCAGTACACGCCACATTTTACAGCGCGGAGCGCGTACTCAGGAGAGCGCTCCATTCCATTCATCCATCCATCCATCCATCCATCCATTCATCCATTCATCCATTCAACCATCCATCCATCCATCCATCCATCCATCCATCCCTACCGTCCGTGCCGACCGTCCGTCTGTCCATCCATCTATCCATCCGTCCGTCCGTCCATCCATCCATCCATCCCATCCATTCCATCCATCCGTCCGTCCATCCTTCCATCCATCCATCCATCCGCCCGTCCGTCCGTCCGTCCATCCATCCATCCATCCATCCATCCGTCCGTCCGTCCGTCCGTCCGTCCGTCCATTGATCCGTCCGTCTACCATCCGTCCGTCCGTCCATCTATCCATCCAGTGTTTGGCGACAAGGGAATACTCATCGGAGGACAGATTTTTAAAATGCTCATTTAACCGAATATTAATACACTTTCCCGTCTGACCGAGATAAAAACACCCGAAGGAAAAAGGGAATTCATAAACCACACCGCACACAAAGGGAACATAACATCACCTGCGGTTTACATGATATATAAAGGGGCTATGGCTAGTTGTACCATCAACTTTTCTCCAGACACGGGCCCACAAACAATCCATTTGAAGGGGACCAAAAACACCACATTCACCCCGTACCGTTTCGCAACGTTCTTCACATCATGTGCGATCTTATGCTTTCCTTCTTTTGCCCCTCGGCCTGCTGAGAGGCAGTCTCACCAGATTTAACCTTCTTAGTCAGTTTTTCGAAAGCTGCTCCTATCACAGAA
>NC_139344.1:220327163-220659663 GCF_055883805.1 Amblyomma maculatum | reverse complement strand
ATAGACACCGCATTAGAAGTCCGGTTCAGAGCGCCTACGAGCGCTTTTTTTTTCGCCTCCGATGAAATTCGGCTGGAATTCGATGCTGCAGCTGCGCGACTTTGTTGCTTTTCTGGACGTCACTTCCTTTAAAAGAAGGACAATGCCAGGCGATCGTGCACAGCATATACCAGTACACGCCAAATTTTACAGCGCGGAGCGCGTACTCAGGAGAGTTCTCCAACCAGAGTGCGGTTGCTCCGAGTAAGAAGTTCATACGGTCATACCGTTTCCTCCACTCAACAGGCAATCGTCTTATTTCAATCTATTGGCGTCAGTATGCTACTGACCCCATAAGGAAACGAATTTGAGTAACACTACTCTCTCACAGCCACTATCCTCTTCTCATCATTTTTGCCAGGTTCTTTCCAGGAAGCATTACGCTTGGGTACCCTTCGCGATTGTGGCGGTCTTTCTCTCCGACCCTGCACTTATTTTCATTCTTATTCGCATCCGTAGTAGTCGAAGCATCGCACGAGACCATTGAAGCCACTAAATGGGTAAATCACGCTCAATAGGATAAAAAAAGACGAACGCAAAAGGAACACAGCGGTCAAAACATACGCGGCACCTGCTTCTGGGCCGCCTCATTGTTAGCTCCCGTCGGCCTCTAGGTGGCCATGAAATACCCAGGCTACAAAATATCCAGGCCATGAAATACAAGTCCATGAAATACCCAGAGTGACAGAATATAAATATCTCGAGGTATGGGTAAACGAATGATTGGCATACTTTGAAAAGCATGAGCAATCACTTAGGGAAAAAGGGCGAAGAAATGGCGGGATAATGAAGCATAGGGGATTGTGGGGATACAACAGGTATCAGCTAGGTGCTGAGGGGTATTTGGAAATGAATTATGGTTTCGGGCTTACTTTCGGAAATACGGTTTTCTGCCTAAAAGCAGAGGTACAGTCGACATTAGAAATACATAAAACAGAAGGTAAAAATTGGATAAATTCGATGGAAAAGATACAGAGCATGGAGCTATACCGAAAGTGGAAAAGGCCGATCAGGAAGGAAGCTTTCCTTGATAACTCAAGAGGCAGTGCTCTACTTTTTGAAGCTAGATCAGGGTGCCTTAGAACACACAGCTACAAAAAATAAATTTAACCATGAAGATGACACATGTGCAGTATTTGGTAAATCCACAGAAACAATTGACCATCTTATACTTGAATGGGATGGTATCCATCCAAAGTCGATGCAGGCGCAGTCACTCTTTCTGAGGCCATGGGGTTTAGAGATACCAGGGGCCGGGTGAATGATCCTGCGGTGGAAGCTAGCAAAAAACGATTGGAAGATTGGTGGCATAAAATCAGAAAAGTGACATAATGTAAAGTAACAAGCTCAGCTACTTTGGTCATCTGATGAGAAGAGAGGAGTCGGTGGAGAAAACTGATGCTGGGAAAGATTGAGGGTCACAAGAGAAGGGGTAGGCAGCGAACGCGGTGGTTAGATGCGCTGCAGGTGAAGCTATATGATATTAGGAGACAGTGGGAGACCGGAAAGCTTGGCATGATATGGTCCATAGGGTCACGAAGAGTCGGACACGACTGAAGGACTGAACTGAACTGAACATAATGTTAGTAATGTAGAAACAAAAATTCAATAAATAAAATGATGGTATAGCTAACTGATCTAAAACAATAATTAAGATATAGTGGAAAAACCGAGCATGATAGCAACTGCTACCACCCCGTTTGAAAGGGGAAGCTCCTATATTCCTTCCTTCCTTCCTTCCTTCCTTCCTTCCTTCCTTCCTTCCTTCCTTCCTTCCTTCCTTCCTTCCTTCCTTCCTTCCTTCCTTCCTTCCTTCCTTCCTTCCTTCCTTCCTTCCTTCCTTCCTTCCTTCCTTCCTTCCTTCCTTCCTTCCTTCCTTCCTTCCTTCCTTCCTTCCTTCCTTCCTTCCTTCCTTCCTTCCTTCCGTCCGTCCGTCCGTCCGTCCGTCCGTCCGTCGATCCATCCATCCATCCGTCCGCCGTCCGTTCGTCCGTCCGTCCGTCCGTCCGTCCGTCCGTCCGTCCGTCCGTCCGTCCGTCCGTCCGTCCGTCCGTCCGTCCGTCCATCCATCCATCCATCCATCCATCCATCCATCCATCCATCCATCCATCCAGCGAGATAAATATGGAACGGAGGATACAAGAAAGTAACCTAAGTTTTTGACCTATTATATAGATTTGGCGGACAGGTGGTAGAGCAGCATTTCCCCTGTTTAATGTATGCAGACGATATTGTGCTGTTAGGAGATAGCCAGGAAGACTTGCAAACTCTATAGTTAAGCATTGCGGAGACAAAGGGGACGCCCTAGGCTTCAGTTTTAGCGTAGGTAAGTCGGGTCTGATGATTTTCAGCGGCTCAACTGATCAGGGTCTTAAAATACAAGGCCATGAAATACCAAGAGTGGCAGAATATAAATATTTTGGGGTATCGGTAAACGAAGGATTGGCATACATTGAAAAGCATAAGCAATCACTTAGGGCAAAAGAGCGAAGAAATGCTGGGATAATGAAGCATAGGGGATTGTGGGGATACAACAGGTATCAGCTAGGTGCTGAGGGGTATTTGGAAATGAATTATGGCTTTCGGGCTTACTTTCGGAAATACGGTTTTCTGCCTAAAAGCAGAGGTACAGTCGACATTAGAAATAAATCGGAGAGCCGTCGGACGATTGGCACTGGGTGCCCACAGCAAAACCACAAATGAGGCGGTACAGGGAGGCATGGGCTGGACATCTTTCGAAGTACGGGAAGCTCAGAGTAAAATATTATATGAGGAACGCCTGAGGAAATTGGACAGCAACAGGTGGGCAGCTAAATTATTTAAATACCTATACCTAAAAAGTGTTGCCTCACAGTGAAGGAAAAGAACTAGGAAACCAACCAGTAAGTATACTGGTCACAAGGACGAAGAAATAAAGAGCGTTGGAGCAACAGGTGAAAAACACAGAAGGTAAAAATTGGATAAATTCTATGGAAAAAAACAAACCTAGTGTAGAGGCTATACCGAAAGTTGAAAAGGCAGATCAGGGAGGAATCTTTCTTTGATAACTCAAGAGGCAGTGCCCTATTTTTTGAAGCTAGACCAGGGTGCCTTAGAACACGAAGCTACAAAAAGAAATTTAACCATCAAGATGACACATGTGCAGTATGTGGTAAATCCATATAAACCATTAACAATGTGATGGTATACCCATCCGGAAGTCGATGCAGGCGCAGTCACCCTTCCTGAAGCTCTGGGGTTTAAAGATACCAGTGGCCAGGTAAATGAACCTGCGGTGGAAGCTAGCAAAAAAACGATTGGAAGTTTTGGTGGCTTAAAAGCCGAAAAGTGACATATTGTTAGTAATGTAGAAACAAAAAATCAATAAATGAAATGATGGTATAGGTAACAGATCTAAAACAATAATTAAGATATAGGGGGAAAACGAGCATAATAGCCACTGCTACCACCCCGTTTCAAAGGAGGACGCTCCTATTCCATCCGTCCATCCAGCTCCATTGCAGGGTGCCCATAAACTATTAAAATTGTATAAAATTCGTGCTCACGAAATGCTTGCAGATCTGTAACAATTGCATTGTATTTTCTGTTGCACATTCGATACGCCTCGTATTTATTTGTCTTTGCAAATGCTGAAACAAGTTATATTGGTCGACCTACATGTTTTGCCTTTGTCCGGGTGGCCAGGCGGCGGGGCACTTATGGTGCTCCATGCTCCGGGGGTATGTGGGGTGGGGTTAGCCTTTGTCCTCGCCTCTCATGGCTTTCTGATGGTGCTGACGGTGTCGGGATGGCTCCGCCATGCGCCTGGGAGGGTCGAGCCTCGCAGTCTCGCAGTTTGGTTTCTTTGGGCGGGGATGGTACACGACTCTTTACATGTTCTTGAAAATGTAAATAGGCAGCAATTGGTCTTGGATAGTGGTCTTTTTATGGTCTTGAATCCATACGTGTAAACTTCATTAATCTCTGAAGGCACTATTTTTCCCTTTATCGCTTTTTATTGTATAAGCTTTTTATTGCATTACAGCGTGTTTGTTTAATCCATGTTGTTTTTTATTGTATAACATTATTCTCGCTGTATATTCTTTGCTGAAAAATTGTTCCATTTGCAACTTTAGTTTTACTGTAGGCACGAACGCTTCCGTTGCCAGGAGACAGGACAAGAAGCTTCTCAAGCTGCTCCGGTAGCAGCTTTTTGTTCTTGCCCTTGCATTTGTTTCTGCAACGAAATGCTGAATTGAATTGATCCATCCACTAACCCACCCGCCCGCACTAGCCCGTTTTGCTGCTGACGAAATTCATTATGTGCTCAAAACTTGAACTGAAGCAGAAACCACTGCAAATTTAAATCTTTATGGCTGCCATGTAGGTGTTGTTGGAGATCACACAAGAGTGGCTCATCATGGAGAGGGCCACTCGCATACCTGCAAAATGAAGCGCTGATGACACTGTGGTTGCTGTGCAACCAGAAATAATTTCGTGGAGTTGCAGATGGATTTGGGATCAACAAGGACTTCCTAAGACAGGCCACTAGTGCGCATGGGCAGAAGCCAAAGAGGAGCAACAGGTGTGCTGCGCATGACATCAGAGCTCGCGGCCGCCTGCCGACTCCACTGCCGACGCAGCAGAGATGCCCAAACAAAGCAGCCTAGACACCCGACAAAGAGGAGAACGCCTTGCCAAGCGGAGACGCCAAGACGCATAGCGCAGCAATAACAACAATAATAATAATAATAATAATAATAATAATAATAATAATAATAATAATAATAATAATAATAATAATAATAATAATAATAATAATAATAATAATAATAATAATAATAATAATAATAATAAATTGCTTCACAGGAAAGGAAAGGCGCAGTATCTGTCACACTTGCTCTGTGGACACCTGACCCGCACTCTAATGGAAGGAAGGTGGGAAAGAGGAGCCGTCTATAGTAATTTTGACCACCTGGAGATCTTTAACGTGCACTAGTATCACACAGCACGCGAACGTCTCCGTTTCGCCTCCATCGAAACGCAGCCGCCGGCAGCGCATAAAAAATTAGCTGTGGTTAAGCTTATGGTTAAACCTGGGAGTTACGCGAGAGCAATCATGCATGGCTACGCTTTAGGGGAATCATTTCACGTATGATCACCATTTGCCTCTCGTCGTTGACCATTCTCAATCGAGTGAGACTTCTAGTGGTATGACATCGTCTCTGCGTCGAACTCCTGGGCACACCGCCGTCACAACGTTCGAACGAACCTTCTGTCCTAGCAAGTCGCTCTTGTCGTTCGCCTCTACCAACTACTCTACCGAGTTATCTGTCTTCTTTTACTTTTTTTCCCCCTCTTTGCTCATCGGACGTGCACGGCAAAATGGCAAGACTGTGGCCAATGTAGCTCTCGCTACAAAA
The DNA here is from genome assembly GCF_055883805.1 of Amblyomma maculatum. Lineage (NCBI taxonomy): Eukaryota > Metazoa > Arthropoda > Arachnida > Ixodida > Ixodidae > Amblyomma > Amblyomma maculatum. The sequence goes on along the minus strand of NC_139344.1, from coordinate 220,654,222 downwards.
ACGGCGCATAGCAGCAGCAAATTAAGAGAGAAGGCGAAGAGAGCAGCGGAGACGCCCGAACAGAGAGAGAAAAGACTTGCCAAACGACGATGTCAGACTGCCGAGCGTAATAGACGGAGCATAGCCGATGAGGCCTGTGGAAGAGTTCAGTCAGTGGGAACCAACAGAAAAGGATCTGAAGGTGTGGTAGACGTAGCTGGTATAACAAGCAAAACTGTTTATTTATACATCAGGTAATGGGGCCCGTTTTCGCTCTGCTTGGCGCGGTCGCCCATGCCGGGGTCTCCCGGCGGTTCTCCTGGTTAGCTTGCCGCTTGGGGCGCTGTCGTCAGTGGCGCCCACAACACCCCCCTTTCTTGAAAGGTTTGATCCCAGCAGGTATTTACGGAAATGTTCGCAAGACCATGTGATTGCCAGTGCCTCCTTTTCGATTTGGGCATATTTTTGTTCTGTATCCGTAAGGGAGCGTGATAAATATGCCAGAGGTAGGAGCTTTTCGTGCGACTGCTGTAGAAGGCCCCAAGACCGTATGAGGAAGCATCCACAGACACTGTGTGAGGCGACTGAGCATCGTAGTGAGTGAAAATCGGCGTCCTGCTTAAAGCTTGCTTGAGTTTGTCAGAACTCTGCTGCTGAGCTGGGCCCCAGTGCCAGTCGGCGTCTTGGTGGAGCAAGTCTCTGAGAGGCTTCGTAAAGACTGCTAGCTCTGGAAGAAATTTCGCTAGGTGGTTTGCAGAGCCCAACAAAGACCTGACTTCTGACACATCACATGGTGGGTCGAGTTGGACTGTGGCCCTGACCTTTTCCGGGTCGGCGCTGACTCCTGTTGAGTTTACGACGTGTCCTAAGAATGTTACTTCTGTTTGTCGAAAGGAGCACTTGTCGATGTTGAGGGTAACACCTGCATCTTCCAGCTTCCTCAGCACCAGCAGTAGGTTGGTGTCGTGTTCCTCAGTTGTCTTCCCTGAGACAATGATGTCCATCTTGTAGACAATTCACACCATCTAGTCCTTCGAGCACACGGAGAATTTCTCGTTGGTAGAACTCTGGCGCTGTGGAGATTCCGAAGGGAAGCATCAGGAACTGGAACCTGCCAACTGGTGTGATGAAGGTTGTGTATTCGCGAGAGTCCTTGGACAGTGGCACCTGCCAGTACCCTGCTCGTGCATCTAGGCGGCTGAAAACTGTTGCACCTGCTAATTTTGCAAGACACTCGTCCACCGTAGGCGTGAGCACACGTTCGCGTATTATTTGTTGGTTGAGTTGACCATAGTCCACGCAGATGCGCAGCTCATAGTTCTTTTTTCGTGCGACAACCATTGGAAAACACCACTCGGTTGCTCGCTAGATCTTCTGGATGGCTCCCAAGTCTTCCATCTATTCTAGTTCTTTCTTCACAAGTGGAAGCAGTGGAAGAGGCACGCGCCTAGGATAACTGACTGCGTATGGCTCAGCATCCTTTTTGACTTTGATGCGGTACTCAGTCTTCATGACTCCAAGTACAGACGTTAGCTTTGGGTATGACGCCAAGAAGTTGGGGACATCAGTTGATTGTGCGAGGGTTTCGTCTAGCTCAAGAGGGCGCTGTAGAATCCCAAGTGATTCTATAGCTGATCGACTGAGCAGCGGTTCTTTTAATCCTTTGATGATGAAGACTGTTTCTTGGACTTCAGTGTTGCGCCAGGTGACTGTTGCATCGATGTAGCCAACAGTGGCTATCGCTGTCTGGCCTGGGCCTATCAACAGCTGTTGCGTTGACTTGATGGGTCCCATGACGGTTCTGTCGTACTGGTCGTGTGCGATTGCAGTCACATCCGCGCCGGTGTCGACCTTGAAGGTAAAAGGCAAGTTGTTCACGGTAGCAGTAATCCTCCACGGCGTGTTCACTCCCACTTTGATTTCGCCTAGATATAGCTCTCCGAGATCTTTTGGTCGTTGTCAGATACTCGAGGTCTCGTCCTTCGGCTTAGATATGCAGACGCGGGCGTATTGGCCTTTTTTCCCACACTGGTTGCACGTTTTGTCTATCGCGGGGCACTGTGTCTTGGTGTGGTCACGCACACCACCACACCACTTGCAGCGTTCGTCTCCCGCCTTGTGTGTACGTTGAGGGCGCGACTTGAAAGGCACCTTCGCTTCGTTCCGGCGAGTTTTGACGTTTGTCTCGCCGCGAACTTCTCCCATGTCGAGAGCTGGCTGTTCGATGGAGCGAATTTCCTTGTGTTGAAGTTTCACGCTCTCTGAATTGCGGGCAGCGGTGATTCCTTTTCGAGAGAGAGTTCTGCGTCAAGCTGCAGGCTCTCGCTGAGTTTTACGTCTCGCAAGCCGACCACGAGCCTGTCTCGAATCAGTTCGTATTTGAGAGTTCCGTAATCGCATCTTTCGGCCATCTTGAACAGTTCAGTCGCAAATGCGTCGACGTTTCCATGCTGCTCTTGTTTCCTAGAGTTAAATCGCGCTCTCTCATAGATGACATTCTTTCGAGGTAGGAAATGCTGTTCAAAAGCACTCACCACGGCGGAGTATGGTGCCATCTGTTTTTCAAAGCAGCGAGCACGTCCTCCGCTTCTTCGCCCATGGCGTAGAGTATTGCGTCGTCTCGTCCTGTCCTGTCAGACCGGAGATGAGTCGGTAGCGCTCCCACTTGCGGTGCCATCGTGTCCAATCTTCGGGCTTGCGGAAATCGAGCTTTGTCGGCAGTTCCATGGTGAGGGGGTTGAACGTCATTCTCGGAGTGCCGCTCGCGCGCTCTTCGTTCGCGCCGCGAGTGTCTGGCATGACGCTGCGGCCGCTTACGTTGGACTCGCTGTCCTTCTGAGTGTCACGCTGCGTTAGTTATCCCGCCGCTGCCACCATGTGGGAGACGTAGCCGGTATAACAAGCAAAACTGTTTATTTATACATCAGGAAATGACGCCCGTACGTTTTCGCCCTGCTTGGCGCGGTCGCCCATGCTGGGATCTCGCGGCGGTCCGCCTGGTTAGCTTGCCGCTTGGGGCGCTGTCGTCAGTGGCGCCCACAACAGAAGGCACGCCATGTGAATGATCCCTCCATTCCATTCGAGTTTCCGAAAGTTTATCTGCGACCAGGACATTTGAAGCATACTTTGTGAACAATCCGTTTGGACACATGTGTAGTGTGTGCGAGAGACTGGCACCAAATGGACTTGACACCGGTGAGTAATCCAATGTATATGACTGCATTTGGAAACTCTGCCATATCGACATACTTTATAGATAAAATTGTGACCACTGCATGCTACTTCACAGATCATCGGACAGTCTTCGTCTCTGCCAAGCAAAATGAATAAAAAATATGCATACCTAATGCATTGCTAAACCATAACCATAACAAGTTCAGCCAGGGATACGTACCTCTCGTTACGTATATACTGGCATAGCTGAGCTATGCCACTGCCATTTTTATCTAACAGATCGCATTTGTGGGCACTTGATTCAAAAGAGTTCATCCGTTGGCCTGCAAGCCTGCAGATATTGCTCAGAGTTTGTCCGGAAAGACGCTTTTCAGGAGTTGTTGGAGTTGTGGACAGTTGCCACATTGCAATCAAGGCCCCCGAAAAAAAAAACCAAGACGCATACGACAGGAAGGAATTGCACTCAATCATCTTGCAGGGTTGCTGCGACAGCAACATGAGCCCGGGACGAATGCACGATGCCAGTTTTGCCTGATAAGACCTTAATGAGGTAGCAGGCATATCACTGCAGAATTTCCATATCTTAGGTAACTCTGTTTATCTCCTGTCAATGCATCTCATGCGGTCGTACAGAAACAATGGCCACTTGACAACACCACACGTCAAGTTTAATGAAACTCAAAGAGCAGCAAGGTAAGCTCATCTGAAAGGAAAATTCAGACTGAAGTACATGAGAGAGAATAAACTTTATACAAAGTAATTGCGCGGGTGGTTCAAAACCCACTGCGAGAATGCGCAACCAGCCCCTTTCCAGGCACTGCTGGCATTCTTGGCCGTAAGAGTTGTCAGAGACGGAGCTAGCTTTCTGGGACAGGTGGAATCCGACATATTTAAATTGTGATCGGCTTTTTATTGACGAATACGTCGAAGAGCTGGCATGATTCTGGACTGCTTAGGCAGCGATTTTTCCGGGTTCTAATTTTCTTCGATTCCTTCAGGTCATGTTCCATTCTGTCAAATGCAGTGTCAATTTCAGTAGTTTTTTTAATCGATATTTATTGCCTCAGGGCATCAGTAGGCTATGAAATGAAGGATGAATAAGTGATTAAATGAATGGAAAAAGGTTGGCTGATTTTATGAAGTCCAAGATTGGGCGATGGTGAGGTCCCTGCGTCCAAGCGACATATGAGGCAGGATTGGTTGCTGAAAGACCAGCTATCCTAAGGTGCCCAATTCGTGTTGGTTTGAGGGCTGGGCAGTCCCACAGCAAGTGGTCAATGTCGGCCACAACATCTTCGTTTTTACAGATCGGGCACCCTGAGCGAGGATGTAAGTGTTGGAAGTATGACCACGTCCTAGTGACAGCTGGTGTGAGGGCAACACCGACCCGCGGATCCTCCTAAGCGCAACATCCTCTGCACGGGTGAGACCGCGGGGAAAGGATACCGCACACGGAAGGATAAATGCACGTGTGCGGCGCCGGAGGTATTCCTTTCTTGATAAAAGGAGGGTAGCGTCGTCCACTTCAAGGAGCCGTGGGATTGATGCGTCTTGGTTCACGAGGCGGGTCGCTAAATCAGCTTGACTTTGGGAAGGCAGCAGGTCCCGTGGGACCCACTCAATGCGTACTGACTGTGGGATGCGCGCCGCAAGCTGGTGGATGTCTTGGCAAATTTTAGGGCAGCGGCTGACACGTCGGAGCAGACGTACTGTTTGAAGTGCGTCAGTGCGGATTTCCGGATGACAACGTGGGCTGCAGGGAGCATGGTTATGGAAGCCACGGAGCAGAGTGCCCCCTGAACTGCCACGAGCTCAGCGCAAAACGATGTAAGTGGTTCCGAAAGCTGAAACGTAGTGGTCTGATTCAGGCTAGGTCTCCGAGGACAGTAGATTGCTGTTTTTGCTTCACAGCCTTCCAGGCTTCCATCCACGCACACTACAATGGAATCTTGAGTCAGGTGAGTATCTTGCTCTTCAAATTTCTGGAGAAGCAACGATGTCGAGTTGGCAGACGTTGGTCTACGGATATCAGTTGCCTTGTTGTCTCCTAACTGTGCAAATTTCCAAGGAGGGAGAACTGGCGCAGGTGGCTGAAGAATAATGTGCGACGTTGCATACGCCCTCAGTGCTTGCGTGGAATGCGACAAAGTGGCCTTGAGTCTGCGAGCGTCACGGTGCTGCTGCACCAGGTCCTCGATGATGTTGAGCTGCGCATTCTCCTGTAACGCTACGACCGGTGTGAGTCGTGGAAGGCATGTTATGGTCCTCATAGCTTCTCGATTTACGGCTTCAAGGCGATCCCATTGTGCTATTGTAAGATGCTGGAACTGGGCCTGATAAACAAGACGTGGCTGCAGAACTGCCCTCACCAACTGGCGTGCAACAGACGAGCCAGCGCCACCCATTTTAGGTGCAATTCTTCTTATTAAAGTCATAGTTTGAAGTGCTTGCTTTTTTGCCTGAGAAAGCCAGGCAGTCGCTGATCCTGATTGGTGAATTGTTAAGCCCAGAATTTTCAGGCTCGAACTTTCTTGTAGTGCGGTGCCTGATAGAGAGAGACGAATTGGATTTGAGGTAAGTTTACGGCGTCCCCAGCGGTTGGCGACTGACGTGTATGTAGTTTTACACACAGAAAGTTGAAGGCCAATGCAGGATGCGTAATCAGAGGTTACGTCTAATCCTCACTGAAGGGCGGCCTCTTGAGTGAGAAGATCATGGTGAGTGCTTCATACCGTGATATCATCTGCGTATTGCAAAAACTTGATTTCAGGGATATCATGTAAGCGCCACGCCGATGGGATGAAAGTAATATTGAACAACGTCGGAGACAATACGATCCCTGGGGCTCGCCACGTAGTGAAACGAATGAACCAACTGTGTCACCACTGAGGCGTATTGCAAACTTTCTTCCGTCCAAAAATGATGCGACAAAAGTGCGTACTCTCGGAGGGAGATGAAGCATGTAAATGGCATTCAGGATTGCAGCATGACTGATGTTGTCGTATGCCTTTTCAACGTCCATTGCTAATACGGTACGTACAAATTGCGGTTGCGGGTAGATGATATAGAACTGCTGATGCCAAGACTACCAACCCGTCCTCTGTACCTATGTATGGACGAAATTCAATTTGAGCAGGGTGAAAAAAACCGTGCTGTTCAAGCCACCAAGAAAGTCGTGTGGCTAGCATTTTCTCTGAAACCTTGCAAAGCGTTGATGTTAAGGAGACTGGTCGTAAGTTGGCGAGGTCTGTTGGAGGCTTCCCAGGTTTGGGAATAGGGATCACGACAGTGGTTTTCCAGCTCTCAGGTACTACACTATCAAGCCACACTTTGTTTATGGTGTCTAGTAGTTGAGGGAGACTGCGGAACCTAATCACCTCGCTGCTCTGGCGACTTACTCGACGTTCATGGTAGGGAAGACGTGGTCGATGGGGCCCAAGATGTCAACAACGCACAGGAAGTACTGCTCGCCCTCGTCCAGCCGCAGCACTTCTGCTCCGAGAGCCCATCGTCGTTGATGTTTGCGCAGTCGCAGCTGCCGCCATAGCCACTTCCTCCATGCCACCAGGTCTGCTGCCCACTGACGTCATGACGCTGTCACTGCTGTTTGTCGGTGCCTACTCTGGTGCCTCCTGCAGACTCTTCATCGGGTAAAGGACACTTATCCTCCTGTTATTCCGCAAAGCATTCTCCTCGTCCATCGGCAGGTGGTAAAGCTGAACCAGAACAGGTGCTCATAGGGCTCCAAAGCTACGCTATAGGCTACGCCATCTTGAACCGCCATCATTAAACTTATCACTGCGGCCAGCCTAACTTTTGCTCGCTAAGCCATAAATGAGCATGATTTGGACTGGAGTATTAAAACTGCAGTAGGTAACAACTTTATGAAATTTTTAGTGATTTTTAAAGTTTAACAAAATATTCTGTAGTCTTTCAGACACTGTTCGGTGCAGAACGAGTTGACGTAGGACGATCGTGAACCATGTTCGCGAACGTGAACAAACCAAAGCTTACGCTCAGAGTTTCAGTGGTTTCGTTTTGAATTTTCACTTTTCGCGTGTCGCTTCAGCTCGCAGTTGCAAGGTCAAATCAGTAACAAAGAGCCGCCTGTGCTCTCGTGGAAAGCGATATAACCTTTGTGCGTTGCAATATAAGGCAAAAGCTCCAATATGACCGGCATGTCACCTCACTCATGTGCGAGTAATCGAACAGCATTGCACTTCAGTTTACAAATTTCATGACAGGTTTTGCATCCCACAACGACAGCAGCTATGCGTGAACTTTGGACTGCGAGGCGTTTTAACAAAAAAAAAAAAAAAAAACCTCCCTGAGGATGGCATCAATAGCGAACTGAATATTTCTTTAGAGCGTAATTAGCTTTACTGCTACCATTCGTGAAGACCAAATCAGTCAAAAATGACTATAGTCGTGCCATCGCCATGGCAGGGGTACCTCCCTGGGCGCGTCGCCAGTATACAAGACATCGCTGGCCATGGTCCGTATAGTCAGAGTTTGCGTTGTCATCGAAAGCGTCACTACTCCCTGACTCGAGATATGGGAGATAGCGATTGATGGAAACGCCAGAAATGAAAGCGAATCAGATATGACTCGGAGTCAGGGAGGAAGCGACACTTGATAACGACGCGTACTCGAAATACGCGCCCAGCCTAATTCAGCTACCGCAAACACAATGGTAGCCCTCAAATTGGTCCCGGACCACCCCCAATGTTTTACCTCGGCCAATTTGGACCAGAATCGATGTGCAGCCTAATACGACTACGGCGAAAACGATGGCGACCTCCAAAATTGGCCTGAGCCGCCCCAAATTTGTCCTGGCCCACCCCTGAAGTTTGAGCTCGGCCAATTAGACCGAAATCGATGTCCAGCCTAATTCAACCATGGCGAATACTGTGGCGGACTCCAACTTTGGCCTGGGCCGTCCGCAAAATTTTCTCCCGAACATGGTGAGCCCCAAATTTGGCCCGGATCACCCCCACAAATTCGTATAAAGCACTTGATACCTCTTAAGTGCAGTAAGGCGGAAGTTCTTATGCATCTTTGTACCCATTTGCCGCGTGTGACCTCATTTGTTTCTTTTGCTCTCATTTGCTCCCTTTCTGCTTGCACTGCTTCCAAATCTTTTTGTAAGATGTGACGTCACCATATAATTTTGTTAGTTTTTGACCAAAATTGACTCCAATTATACGTCCTTCGGTGATCTCAAGTATTAATTACGTTTAATTAGACGTTTTCATCTAAATTGACACAAATCCATTTTTTTTACTCATTTTATAAATTTTTTCTGCCTCGACGTTTTTCCGCCGGATTTGACGTCATCGTACAAGTTCGTTTTTCCACCCAAATTATAGGTCCTTCGGTGTTCTTAAGTATTACTTATTCTTAATTACACGTTCTTTATCAAATTCGACACAAATCTGCCGTTTCTATTCTAATTTTGACGTATTGTACTATTTCGACGTCTGAGCTGTTTTTACGCCCAGACTATATCGACCGCCGGCGTTATTTCAATGCAAATTTGACATTTGTGGCTGTAATGAACTAATTACTGTCATCAAACTTCGCTTCTAGGTTAATTTGTTCCTCTATCCCATACATGCTTTTCATCCCAACTTATTCGCCTCTTATCGGCCTTAGGTCCAGCTTGGTGCTCCCGGTTCTTCAGCACCAGCGTCCATTCAGCCTTCCCAAAATGCACAACAGCCCGTAAGTGACCTGTTCTCTGGGCGGAGCACGGCTATGGCCACCCAGTTAACACGCCGAGATGGACATCCAACAGTGCGACATGAGGAGACGTGCTCTCCAATGGACTTGTCGGCACCACCATCCGTGTCAACGAGCACCCGTGCCCCTCAGAAGCGTCCTTCGGAAGATAATCAACCGAATTCGTCCTCGGCAAGTGGTGGCTATCAAGGAAAGCGCTCCTCTTTAACTATCGAAAACCAGGTTGCACCTACACCGGGATCGACCTCTTATAAAGTGGCGATTAAATCTCTAGCCAACAAAAGCTTTACTGATATACCAAACAGGATCATCCAGGCCAACTTGGACGCGTGTCTCGGAACCAGAGGTTTTCGGGGCTTCACGGCAAGGAATAAGTCAAACACTATAGCTGTGTGGCTCCCGACACTTACTGCGGTGGAACGTATCCAAACGCTTAGTTGTATTTCAGTCACAAGTGATATCTCAGTGCCTGTGCAAGTGTATCTAGTTGAAGGCTCCGACTTGCAGCGTTGCGTCGTTTACAACGTCGACATAAACGAAGATCAAGCCAACCTTCAACGTGAGCTGTACTGCCCAACGCACCGAGTCATACAGGCCCGACACATAGGGAAGGGGCGTTCCTGCATGATCACCTTGCAAGGCCCTCCGACACTCCCAGCCTGTCTGTACTACTACGGCTGCATATTAAGGCCACGGCCGTATAAACCCAGTGTGGTTTACTGTTACAACTGTTTCCGGGCAGGGCACATGCGCAAATCTTGCTCTTTTGCTACTGCCGATGAAGGTGCGTCTGGAGGAAATGTAACGTACTGATGCGGCCTCTGCAAATCGGACGACCACGAAATAACATCTCCAAGTTGTCCGACAAAGCAAAAGGCAACGCAGAAGGCTCGCCTTCGGAACGCTAAGCATTGTCCAATAGAAGACATGAAACCAGTGCAGACATTCAATCGCTTTGCAGCTCTCCAGTGGGAAGATGACGAGTGGCCAGAGCTTCCTGAGCCCGCTTCGAATGCACCTCCAGCTAAGATAAAGTCTAACGATACGGTGCTCAAGAAACGCCATCGACAACAGCCAATACAGCAGCGTACTGATATACCAGACGACGATATGGCTGTACTGGATGAGAAAATCAATCGTCTCTTAGCAGAGGTCTCTACGCTCCGACAACACCGCGAACTGCTTGTTCGACGTCGGCGAGCTGCAGAAGTAACCGCCAAATCTAGCAATTGCCCAGCACCGCCCCCTTCATCCCGCGCAACAGGGCCATTTGCTGCCTCTTCCCAGTGTACCACAACGCCCAATGATAACTGTGCAACATCGCTACTCCGCTATATGGTCAACCAGTTGTCCAACCTGACATCTGTGATACTACAGCGCTTAGACTAGCACACGAAAATGGCGAAATCCGGTCGTCCTGGTGTACTACAGTGGAACTGTAGAGGCATTTCCACGAAGGTGGCCGAGCTCAAGACCCGACTGCGATTTAACAAGCTTCGGGTGTGGGCTATGTTACTTCAGGAAACGAACGCCTTGCCATCCATTCCGGGCTTCAGCGGCTACGTGTCTCCTTCAATGACCGACCGTTGCGTGCAGACTGCTTCTCCCCCGGGAAAGGCGGCGGTATATGTGGAAACGCGTATTCCTCATGTGCGCCTTTCTCTCGAAAACTGGTGCACATCATACCAAGAGGTAGTAGCAGTTGCTGCGAAATTTCTGAAAGGAACCGTTGTTCTTGTTTCATATTACGTTCGACCAGCTGGAGGCGCACCTTCCCGTATTAATCTTGGCTGGTTATTAAGTGTTCGTCGGCAATACCCCGGGTGTCCAATTTTAGTCGGAGGCGACTTTAACGCCCCTCACCCGGACTGGGGGTATCCGACTGCAAGCCCTCGTGGTAGGCGTGTGCGGGACGCCTTCACGCCTCTGCTTAATCATCCTGGGACAGCAACACGGCCTCTGCGTCACATACGTAGTGCTGCCTATGCTCCAGACTTGACGTGGTGGTTGGGCGCGGGAATTCCCTCATGGCGCATGGAGCCAGACTGCTGGGGAAGCGATCACCACCTTATAATCATCGGTACCCATCCCTCCCGTCTCCGCCCTTTACGCCGCAAATGTTCTGTGATCAACTAGGACAGCTTTCGCTCATGTCTCGGCAGTATGTCTCCAGATTCGCCGTCACTCCTTGTTGACCGTATACAAAGAACACTAAACAGTGCTACGACTAGTACCTGGATTGATGTAGGTCGACCGGCACCAGATCTTGGCCTGCTTAACTTGTGGGCAGCCCGCCGTCACGCTGAGCTGGCTGCTACGCGAGACCCTACTTCGGGGAAGGCACGTACACGACTGAATTATCTTACTGCGAAGGCTCGGAGATATGAACGCGATCTCTCGCGACGCCAGTGGCATGCATGGTGTGAACAATTATCTGATAAATCATCGAACGCCTCACTCTGGCGAACGTTTCGTGCAATGGAACACGGTCGTCGTTCTACTGACGCAACAGCAACAGCATGCTTTGCGGCTAATCTGTCGCCGGGCGATTTCGCCAAAGAAGCTGCTCGAAAATTTTTCCCAAACTACGATATACTGCCTCCTTCAGCTGCAAATCTTAATTTGGTAGGTATCCCTGCAGTCGCATGGAAACTACAATCTGCTGCCGATGCAGATGGAGTTGAGAGCCCCTTTTCGATGTCTGAGCTGCTGGCTGCAATTGACGATGTGAAACGGAAAATAGCGCCCGGCCTGGACCAAATTCAGTATCAGGCTTACAAGAATCTCAGTACTGCTGCACTTCCTGAACTACTAGACACCATAAACAAAGTGTGGCGTGATGGTGTCGTACCCGAGAGCTGGAAAACCGCTGTCGTGATCCCTATTCCCAAACCTGGGAAGCCTCCAACAGACCTCGCCACCTTACGACCAATCTCCTTAACATCAACGCTTTGCAAACTTGCAGAGAAAATGCTAGCCACGCGGCTTTCTTGGTGACTTGAACAGCACGGCTTTTATCACCCTGCTCAAATTGGATTTCGTCCATACATAGGTACAGAGGACGGGTTGGCTGTCTTGGCATCAGCAGTCCTATATCATCTACCCGCAGCCGCAATGTACGTACCATATTAGCAATGGACGTTGAAAAGGCATATGACAACATCAGTCATGCTACAATCCTGAATGCCATTGACATGCTTCATCTCCCTCCGGGAGTACGCACTTTTGTCGCATCATTTTTAGACGGAAGAAAATTTGCAATACGCCTCAGTGGTGACACAGTTGGTTCATTCGTTTCACTACGTGGCGTGCCGCAGTGATCAGTATTGTCTCCGACGTTGTTCAATATTACTTTCATCCAATTGGCGTGGCGCTTACATGATATCCCTGAAATCAAGTTTTTGCAATACGCAAATGATATCACGGTATGGAGCGCTCACCATGATCTTCTCACTCAAGAGGCCGCCCTTCAGTCAGCATTAGGCGTCACCTCTGATTACGCATCCTCCATTGGACTTCAACTTTCTGTGTGTAAAACTTCATACACGTCAGTCGCCAACCGCTGTGGACGCCGTAAACTTACCTCAAATCCAATTCGTCTCTCTCTATCAGGCACTCCAATACAAGAAAGTTCGAGCCTGAAAATTCTGGGCTTAATAATTCACCAATCAGAATCAGCGACTGCTTGGCTTTCTCAGGCAAAAAAGCAAGCACTTGAAACAATAAGTTTAATAAAAAGAATTGCACCTAAAACGGGTGGCGCTGGCTCGTCTGTTGCACGCCAGTTAGCGAGGGCGGTTCTGCAGCCGCGTATTGTTTATCAGGCCCAGTTCCAGCACCTTACAAGAGCACAATGGGATCGCCTTGAAGCCGTAAATCGAGAAGCTATGAGGACAATAACATGCCTTCCACGACTTACACCCGTCGTAGCGTTACAGGAGAATGCGCAGCTCAACACCATCAATGAACTGGTGCAGCAGCGCCGTGATGCTCGCAGACTCAAGGCCACTTTGTCACATTCCACGCAAGCACTGAGGCCGTATGCAACGTCGCACATTATTCTTGAGCCACCTGCGCCAGTTCTCCCTCCCTGGAAATTTGTACAGTTAGGAAACAACAAGCCAACTGATATCCGCAGACCAACGTCTGCTAACTCGGCATTGTTGCTTCGCCAGAAGTTTGAAGAACAAGATACTCACCTGCCTCAAGATTCCATAGTAGTGTACGTGGGTGGAAGCCTGCAAGGCTGTGAAGCCAAAACGGCAATCTACTGTCCACGGAGACCTAGCCTGAATCAGACCACTACGTTTCAACTTTCGGAACCACTTACATCTTTCTGCGCCGAGCTCGTGGCAATTCAGGAGGCACTCTGCTCCGTGGCTTCCATAACCATGCTCCCTACAGCCCACGTTGTCATCCGCACTCACGCACTTCAAGCAGTACGTCTGCTCCGACGTGTCAGCCGCTGCCCTAAAATTTGCCAAGGCATCCACCAGCTTGCGGCGCGCATCCCACAGTCAATACGCATTGAGTGGGTCCCACGGGATCTGCTGCCTTCCCAACGTCAAGCTGACTTAGCAACCCACCTCGTGAACCAAGACGCGTCAATCCCACGGCTCCTCGAAGTAGACGACGCTATCCTCCTTTTGTCAAGAAAGGATCACCTCCGGCGCCACTCACGTGCACTTATCCCTCCGTGTGCGATATCCCTTCCCCGCTGTCTCACCCGTGCAGAGGAGGTTGCGCTTAAGAGGATCCGGGTCGGTGTTGCCCTTACACCAGCTGTCACTAGGAAGTGGTCATACTTCCAGCACTTATATCCCCGCCCAGGGTGCCCGATCTGTAAAAACGAAGATATTGAGGCCGACATCCACCACTTGCTGTGGGACTGCCCAGCACTCAAACCAACCCGAATCCGGCAGCTAAGCAAGCTGGCCTTTCAGCAACCAATCCTGCTTCATACGTCACTTCGAAGCAGGGACCTCATCATCGCTCACTTCTGGACTTCATAAAATCAGCTAACCTTTTTCCATTCATTTAATCATTTATTCATCCATCTCATAACCCACTGATGCCCTTAGGCAATAAATATCGGTTAAAAAAAAAGCGCTAGCTGGGTGGATACCTCGTGCGGATGCACTTTCTGCGTACACCCATGAGACAAAGGATTTCACTTAAAATTTGACCCTGGTTGATTTGGACCAATATCGATGTTCAGCCTAAATCAACTATGGGGAACCCAATGGTGACCTCCAAATTTGGCCCGGGCCACCATCAAAATTTGACCTCGGCTGATATGGACCAAACATTGCTGGTTTGGCTTGATTAAACCTATTGTGTAAGCGAAAGCTTCATTACTAGTAGTTGCACATGGTAAAGCTCTTTATTTACAGAAGTCGGTCAAATGGAGCAAGAATAATCGGAAGATGCCAAGAAGAGGGAAGACGACGGGAAGCAAGATTCGGAAGACAAGAAGGGAAGAAGACTGGCAGCAAGGTTCGGAAGATGCCATACTAGAAGACGACAGAAAGGAAGATGGGGCGCATGCGCAGTTGTGGCCTGCACCCGGCACGATGATCTTGGCTTTACATGGCGTAGTGAAGTAGTAGTAGTAATAACTTTATTAAAACAGAGGAGTTGGGGGCGTGCATACCCCTGGGGATTGCAGCGGTGGCGTATAGGTAGAACATCCGCCTCGCATGAAAGAGGACCGGGGTTCAAAACCCGGTGCCGCGCAATTCTCCACCAGATTAAAAAAAACAAAACATCCGCTTGTCGATGGAATTGCATAAACAGGTTTGGGGTGCGACCTGATGCTGGTGAACACCTCCGGCAACACACTCCCTCACCAGAACAGGAGTTGGCCACCCTGGTGCAGTAATTGGCCACAACCTCCTATGATAAGCTCCATAAAACCCCGGCCCTCAGTCACCAGCGGCTGCGGAACAACTGACCACGGTGGCGGTGAGACCTGTGATGCAGCAGGTGGTGCTAAGAATTCCTGGCTCCATTGGACAGGCCGCCATTGGAAACTGAACCTGGCAACGTTAAATACTAGAACCCTAGCTAGTGAAGCTAGTTTAGCAGTGCTGTTAGAGGAACTAGAGGGCATGAAATGGGATGTCATAGGGCTTAATGAGGTTAGGAGGCCGAATAAGGCATATACTGTACTGAAGGATGGGCATGTACTGTGTTATCGAGGTTTACCAGAGAGGCGACAAATAGGAGTAGGTTTACTTGTCAATAAGTATATAGCGGGTAATATAGATGAATTCTATAGTATTAATGAGAGGGTTGCAGGCATCGTAATTATGCTTAATAAACGGTATAAACTGAAGGTTGTACAGGCCTATGCACGTACATGTAGTTATGATGACCAGGCAGTTGAAAGCTTCTATGAAGATGTAGAATCGGCAATGCGAAAAGTAAAAACGCAGTATACTGTACTGATGGGCGACTTCAATGCCAAGGTAGGGAAAAAGCAGGCAGGAGACAAGGCAGCAGGTGACTATGGCATTGGTTCTAGGAATAGCAAGGGGGAGTTACTAGTTGAGTTTGCAGAGCGCAATAACTTACGAATCATGAATACCTTCTTCAGCAAACGGAAGAACCGGATATAGACATGGAAAAGTCCTAACGGGGAGACTAAAAATGAAATTGACTTCATATATAAGCATTTTTTTTTTTAATTTCGAAGGCCCTGCAGGATTTTTTTTTTTTTTTTTCACATTCAAATTGCACCTGACACGGTTTTACGCATTTTCTCAGCAGCGCCCATTTCCTGGCCCGCCTAAATACATGTGTTTCTTATTGGCGGTTTAGCGAACGTGAGTTTTCCTGATTGTGGCGTAGTAAGAGAAAACCGTTTTACCTCTCTCAGAAATTGCTTCTATGGCCAATGTAAAGAGATTTAGCAGCAGTCCAGCAAGCTGCTGTGACAAAGGTGTAAAAGGAATGGCTTTCAGTTATCCGGATTCCTTTACTATGTGCAAATAGAAAACTACCTACATGGTCGCGTGCCCTCACACTCATCAGGTATCGAGGTCAGCTAGGTATCGGCCCCGCAAGTTCGCGGTACGCTGAGAAAGTAGAACACCTTTGCGAACGAGCCATCAGAGGGATTCATTTAACAATAGAACGCTCTCTTCGTTGTCGGTGGCTTACCTTACAACACATCACACTGTGCGTGTGTTGTTTTTTTCTTCGATTGTATTTAACAGTTTGACAGTATTGGACTATTGCCTTCAGATGTTCAAGGCAGCTGCGGTGAATCGCATTGAACTTCCTGCGCTGAGAGAACGCCTAAATAAGCAAAAGCCAAATACTACCAAGATCTCTCCATCATAACAGGCGTCCGAAAAAATAGGGCCACTGATAGCAGGAAATTTAATTTTCTTTTCACAACCTCCGCAGCATGTCGAGAGAAAGGTATGTATAGTATAATATTTTCTAAGTCAATTATATGTAGCAGTTCCGACGTGTTCAACAAGAGCATTGTCGTATATGTAAAAATGATGCTAAGGTGGTATTCATTTGGCTTATATTATGATTAAGTTTGATAGTCTCAAGACCGGGTTCAGCGAGCTATTGTAGCGTAATTGTGTAGGAAGTCCTGGAAGTATGTGTGTTTGCTTTTCCAACCATAAATAGGATCCTACTTTTGTCTTGCTTGTTTATTTTTCTCCTTTTACAGCTCTCGTTGCAAGGTTGAAACTGGAATGTCATTTGCTATTATTCTACTCTGAATCGTTTGAGCCTAGCTATTACCAAAAAAGACAGCTGCAGCATCTTTTTCATTTTACATGAACACTGGCCATTACAACTACCACTACTCTGGTGCCACGGGTACACGGCTCGGCGGTATTTGATCTTCAGGCAGGTTTCGACTAGACCTAATATAAGATGGACGCGCAGTGCAGGTGCCATTCCCGTCTTCGAAGTCGTCTTAACAAGAGCCTAACGAAGGTGTTCCTAGCGCATGGTGAAATCACGCGCGCGGCATTTTCGAGTATACAACAGAAATACCATGCGCCGGGCGGTTTCAAAAAAAAAAAAAAAAAAAAAAAAAAAAAAAAAAACACGCCCTGCCAAGGACTTTTTTTTTTTTTTTTAAGATTTCCCGGTCAAAAAATACTCCTTGCGATTACTCAAAGCAGCTCAAAGCCACACCGCAAAACGACGGGTAGGGACATGCTCAAAAACGCCTCGCAGAACGGAAACGACTGCGCCGCTCAGTTGCCTCGGCACTCCGCTGTTTCGGCACTCTGCCGCGGGCGGCGCTGTTCCGCCGAGGCGAAGGTGGCGCCATACAACGGGCGCCCGGTCCCTATAGAGTGTTTACAAACAAAAGGGGGCCGACTAGGGGTGAAAAGTAGGGTTAGCGCCCATAGAAATACATGGAACCGAAATATTTCTAAAAAGTTTTTGTATTTTCACGAGACACCTATGCTGTCCTTATTCGGTGCAGAGTAACCGTGAACATCCTAGAACAGATCGTGAAAGCATGAAATCTCATGACCGAGGCGAAGTATATTTAAAACACCGCGAAACGTATGGCTGTGCGAGTTGGAAAGGCAACCCATAAAAATACAAGTAAACGCAACTTACCGCAACATTTTTCTCGTTTCGCAGAGCACCAGAAGTGGTGGCCGGTCGTCAAACATTGGCCAGCGCTTTGAAGAAGTATGCTGCGTCATTGCGGATGCGGTCTGCTTTTCTCCCCGAATAATCTATGTCGTGAATCCATGCAGACACCCCCAAAATGCTCATGTAGTGAATCACGTAGTTTGGTTTACAGTCTGATATGCTGCCGCATGGAGTAAATTACTTTGATAATACTTTTTCTCAAGTGATACATCATAGACATTACATTTAAAAGGCAGTTGTCAAACGCCATACGGCAATACGGACCGAACGAGAGTCGCGCATTGCGGCAGCCTCCAGCTCCGGAGCGTCTGCTAGCGACAGCGCCGATGGTGCATTGCCGTCTGCAACCTTGCGCGGTCAGTTTATCGTGCTGTGAACGGTCCCGCAAGTGGTCAGACATGCAGTACTTGCAAGGGAATGTAGTGCGCCATGCAACATGATGTCGGGGCGTGATACAAGACGTTCACCCAAAAATGAGAAGGGTTCAATGCTGCTGAACCAAGTAAAATGTTGCGGTAAGTTGTGTTTACATGTTTCGATGGGTCGCCCTCCCAACTCGCACCCGCATACGTTTCGCGGTATTTTAAAAATACTTCGGCTCGTTAATGAGATTTCATACTTTCGTGATCTGTTCTAGGATGTTCATGGTTGCTCTGTAGCGAATAACGAGATCATAGGTGCCCCGCGAAATTAGAAAATTGGTCTGAAAATATTTGGGTCCATCTAGTTTTCACCCCAACCGGCCCAGCCTGGCGACAGAAGCGCCACCGCATCGCGTTGGTCCCGAATTAGCCTAAATCTGAAGAAGGAACGCAACAGATTAGTAAGAAACCCATCAACAAATTAGCGGTGAGGGGGAGGGCAGAAGAGTTCAGGATCTCGCTACAGGATAAATATTCAGCTCTAAACGAGGGATGGCGACATTACCCTAGAAGCAATGAACAATAATTTCAGAGATATCATTACTGAATGTGCGGTAGAAGTAGGCGGTAGGATAGTTAGGATACCGGTAAGCTGTCTAAGGAGACGAAAGATTCGATTTAGAAACGCCAGAGTATGAAAGCTTCCAATCCAACAGACCAGACTGAATTGCCCGATATATCAAAGCTAATCAATAAGAGCAAGGTGGCCGACATACAGAAGTATAACATGGAGAAAATTGAGCATGCTGTAAAGAACGGAAGACGTGTTAAAGCGGTAAAGATGAAATTGGGCATAGGCAAAAACCAGATATATGCGATAAGGGACAAGGCAGGCAACGTCATCACGAATATGGAGAAGATAGTCAAAGTAGCCGAGAAGTTCTATACAGATCTCTACAGTAGCCAAAGTAGTCCGGACCGTAATGAGATTGGCTTTAGGGAAAAACAGTCAGACGTTCCACCAGTGACGAAGGACGAGGTCAAGAAAGCATTAGAAACTATGAAAAGGGGAAAATCAGCTGGAGAGGATCAGATAACTACCAATTTGCTGAAGGACGGGGGGATATCGTGTTAGAAAAACTGGCCACCCTGTACATATATGCAGTGCCTGGTGTCATCCGACGGTACCGGAACCATGGAAGAATGCAACCTTTATCCTCATTCATAAGAAAGGGGACTCTAAGGACCTTAAAAATTAGACCAATCAGCTTACTGTCTGTTACGTATAAGGTATTTACTAAGGTAATCGCTAATAGAATCAGGACAACCTTAGACTGCAATCAAGCAGGTTTTCGGAAGGGGTACTCTAATATTGATCATATTCATACCATCAACCAGGTGATAGAAAATTGCTCGGAATATAACCAGCCCTTATACATAGCATTCATTGATTACGAAAAAGCATTTGACTCAGTTGAAACCTCGGCGGTGATGCAGGCATTGCAAACTCGGGGGGTAGACGAGCCGTACGTGAAAGTGCTGGAAGATATATATATAGTGGCTGCACAGCAACCATAGTTCTGCATAAAGAAAGTAACAAAATTCCCATAAAGGTGTTAGGCAAGGAGACACAATCTCCTCAGTACTATTCACAGCTTGCTTAGAGGAAGTATTCAGAGACTTGGAATGGGAGCAGTTAGAGATAAGGGTAGATGAAGAAATACCTCGGTAATCTGTGATTTGATGACATTGCCTTGCTAAGCAACTCGGGGGATGAACTGCAAATAATGATTGGTGACCTAGACAGGAAAAGTAGAAAGGTAGGCTTGAAAATCAATATGCAGAAGACTAAGGTAATGTTCAACAGCCTCGGGAAGGAACAGCAGTTTACATTAGGTAGCGAAGTACTGGAAGTAGTAAGTGAATATGTCTACTTAGGACAGGTAGTAACCGCAGATCCCGACCATGAAAAGGAAATAACAAGAAGAATAAGATTGGGATGGAGCGCATTTGGCAAGCACTCACAGATTATGACTAGCAGCTTACCGGTATCGCTAAAGAGGAAAGTATAGAACAGTTGCATCTTACCTGTACTCACCTATGGGGCTGAAACGTGGAGGCTAACCAAGAGAGTTCTACTTAAGTTGAGGATAACCCAGAGGCCTGTGGAACGAAAAATTGTAGGGGTAACATTAAGAGATAGGAAGCGTGCAGAGTGGGTAAGAGAATTAACTCAAGTTACCGACATTCTAGTGGAAATTAAGAAGAAGAAATGGGCATGGGTAGGACATGTAGTGCGAAGAGAGGATAACCGATGGTCGCTTAAGGTAACAAACTGGATTCCAAGGGAAGGAAAGCGTAGCAGGGGGCGGCAAAAAGGTAGGTGGGCGGATGAGGTTAAGAAATTCGCAGGGCTCAAGTGGATGCAGCTAGCACAGAACTGGGTTAAGTGGGGAAATATGGAAGAGGCCTTCGCCCTGCAGTGGGTATATGATGATGATGATGCCCCTGGGTCACCGCAAGGCCCCACTACACTCAAACGTTCATGTTACTATAGTTTATGATGTTGGAGGCTAACCAAGAGAGTTCTACTTAAGTTGAGGATAACCCAGAGGCCTGTGGAACGAAAAATTGTAGGGGTAACATTAAGAGATAGGAAGCGTGCAGAGTGGGTAAGAGAATTAACTCAAGTTACCGACATTCTAGTGGAAATTAAGAAGAAGAAATGGGCATGGGTAGGACATGTAGTGCGAAGAGAGGATAACCGATGGTCGCTTAAGGTAACAAACTGGATTCCAAGGGAAGGAAAGCGTAGCAGGGGGCGGCAAAAAGTTAGGTGGGCGGATGAGGTTAAGAAATTCGCAGGGCTCAAGTGGATGCAGCTAGCACAGAACTGGGTTAAGTGGGGAAATATGGAAGAGGCCTTCGCCCTGCAGTGGGTATATGATGATGATGATGCCCCTGGGTCACCGCAAGGCCCCACTACACTCAAACGTTCATGTTACTATAGTTTATGATGTCGGCAGCCCAGTCTGTGGTGATCTTCTACCGAACCGGGTCCTAAAACTTTTGCTTCAAAAACGATGTCCAGCTTAATGACTATGGCGAACACAATGGCGATGTCCAAATTTGGCCTGAGCCGCTCCCAAATGTGGCCCGGGCCACCTCTAAAATTTGACCTCAGCCAATTTAGACCAAAATTGATGTCCAGCCTAGTTCCACCATGGCAAGCATAATGGCAAACTATTTGGCCTGGGCCACCCGCAAATTAGACCCAGGCCCCCGAATTTCGACCAGGGCGGAGCGGATTTGGACGAAAATCGTTGTCCAGCTTAATTTGGCTACGAATATTACGGTGACCCCTATATTTGATCCGGGCCTCGCCCAAAATATCCCCTCGGCCGATTCAGGCCAATATTATTGTCCTGCCTAAATCGAATATGGGGAATGCCCTATGGTGACCTCCAAATTCGGCTTGGACCATCGCCAATTTTGCCCGGACCACCACTAAGATTTGGCCTCAGCTGATTTGAACCAAAATCGATGTCCAGCTTAATTCCACCATGGTGAACACAATAGAGAACTCAGTTTAGCCGAGGCCTCTCAAATTTTGATTTCAGCCGATTAGGAGCAAAATCATTGTCCTGTCTAATTCGGCTATGGCGAATATGATATGATGACCCCTAAATATGGCCCGGACCACACTGATAATTTGACCTCGGCTGATTTCACCAATATCAATGTTCAGCCTCAATCAACTATGGGGAATACAATGGTGACTTCCAAATTCGGAATGATCTACCGCCAAATTTGGCCTGAATCCCGGCCTCGGCGGCCGCTTTTCGATGGAGGCGAAAAGCAAGGCGCCCGTGTGCTGTGCGATGTCAGTGCACGATAAAGAACCCCAGGTGGTCGAAATTTCCGGAGTCCTCAACTACGGCGTCTCTCATAGCCTGAGTTGCTTTGGAACGTTAAACCTCACAAACCAAACCAAAACCAAATTTGGCCCGAGCCACAACCAAAATTTGACCTCAGCTGATTTGGAAAAATAAAAATAACCAGCCTATTGACCATGGCCCACAATGGCGATGTCCAAATTTATGAATTTGGCTCGGCCTCACCAAATTTTGACATCGGCCAATTTGGACTAATATTGATGTCCAGCCTCATTGACTATGGCGAGTACGATGGCAACCTCCAAATTTTTCCTGGGCCGTCCCCAAATGTGGCCCGGACCGCCTCAATATTTGACCTCTGCCAATTTAGGCCAAAACACATGTCCAGCCTAATTCGACCATGACGAACACAATGATAAACTCCAAATTTGGCTTAGACCCCCAATATTTGACCTTGACCAATTTCGACTAAAATCATTGTCCAGCTTATTCGGATGATGGGTACCCCCAAATTTGGCCCGGGCCACTCCAAAATTTGACCAGTGACCATGCTGCAGCTAGAAGTGTATGACCCTGTACAACATAAAGGGGCAGAATAAAAGAAGTCAGGGAACAAACACAAGTTAGTGATATCCTAGACCGAGGAAGAAATGGGCATGGGCAGGGCATGTAATGAGAACATAGTATGGTGAATGGTCACTAAAGGTAACAGACTGTACTCCAAGAAAAGTCAAGCATAGCAAGGGCGGCGAAAGTAAATGGGCAAATGAGATTAGGATTTTGGGGATGAGGTGATCTCAACCAATATATAGGTCCGTGTTAACTGGAGAGAGACTGGAAAGGTGTTCCTGCAGTAGGTCAGAAGTGGGTGTAGTCAGGCTCATGATGGTGATGTAAGCAAGTGTTACAAGGAATGTAGTCGCGTATCCCTATTGGATAATGCGCAGAGCAGTAGCTCAACCATGCTCTTCCACTGAATTCAAAGATGGAGGGGTCCCCCGCCAAAATTTTGCAACTCCCGTCTACTGAAACTTGGTACTACAGTGTCATCCATTGCTACAATACCTGCAAGCCGCCCTATTCGTAAGTCATGACAGCCCAGACTCAAGTGTCCCACCCCCTTGGTCATTCTGTGCACTTTCTGTTGCCTGCTGAAAGTTCCGAATAATCGTGATTTGTGACATTCAAATGACTGCTTTGCTTCTCTCAAGGATGTGACGACGTCCACAATGGCATCAGCCATGCAGCAATACCGACGAAACTTGGACTGTTGGGCCGGGAGAAACCCTGTCACCTCTGCGATCCGCTCCAGGGCAAGGACTCCATGATTTTCCCCAAGCCAGATGCAAGCGACACCAGCCGGTAGGATCTGAGCTTTGAGGGTGGCTTCTTGTGGACTTGGACAGCTACTACGATAGCTACCCTCCAAGCCTTCTGGAGCTAGCTCGAGGCCCAATCACGACACCTATCATCCAAGCCTCCAGGAGCGAGTTCAAAGCCCAATCTGCGTTGAACAACTGGAGGAGGCTGTGTCGCATGTTGTCGCCCGGGTTTCTTAAAATTTGCTAGTCATGTCATCCAAACTGGGAGCGCTTTGGCATTTAATTGCTGCGCTGGAAGGCTGCTGAGAATTCATCCTGGGTTAGCAAAGCGATGGAGACAGCAGCGATGTCGTCAGCATGGCCATTGTTCAGCCTGGGCCTGGTACTTCCAGTGGGAAGGGGGTCAGATGGCAGGTGCTCAGCAAAAAGGCGTTCACCCGGCCAGCTGCTGGTAGATCTCCTGGGAGACTGCAATGGACACCTAAGGAGCCTTCTGGATGGTGGGAAGGAGCAGTGATAGGAAGAGGCGTCGGGCCCTGGCAGGGCTTCTGGAGTTCACAAGTGAGGCACACATGCCTTTCTACATCTCCTTGCGGTGGCGATTGTGACGGGAGCAAGCACCTATACAGTTCTGCTCGGGCCTGTCGATGCAGAGCCCTCCTTTCCGCCCTTTTGCTTTAGGCCCTCAGTTGAAGGGCGACGCCAGGAACAGGTTGATTTGAGGGCACCTCACAAACGGTGGCTGCTCCCGCACATTGTGCCTCATGTGAAAGGATGTCACCCTTAATCAGAGAACTTCTCAAGAATTCTCCCAAAAAATGGTCCCAGTGGATTGCACTGCACTTTTATCTGTCCACGCACTTACCCGGCAACATGCAGAAATCAGAGATGCACCATTTTCTATGGGCGAGTTCTCAGGGCACGCTGGCAGTAGGTAGTTAGACGAGTGTCACACAAATGGTGGCAGCAGTTAAGGAGGTAAAAATATGCAAGTGCCAAAAGGCTTCCTTATTGGGCTTATACGCACTTCCACCCACAAATAAGTGTACAACTCGGCGGCCACAGCAATAAACGTGCTCTGCGGTCGTCAAAGGTCAGTGTACTCACTACTCTCGACTGCGCTCAATTCAAATTTGGCCAAGAACTTTCAAGAAAAGGCATTGTAATCATCCATGTCAACCGTGAACAAAATAGAACCAATTGTACGCAGTTACAACTATTCAATTAAAAAAAGTCAATAAAACATGCCAGTGAATTCGAGCATGAACAAGATGCCTTACGGCAGTGGCAGATGCCAGAAACAGGCAAACATGTCAGCCAGTAAGCTGAACTCTCTCTTATTAGCTAACTTCTACTACTATTACAGTTAAGAAGTTCATTGCAATTACATACTTGTAGCTCCAGTCTTGTAACAGTCATGTCAATTTAAGAATTCTGAGAACACAATTGCTCTCAGTGCTTAGGCTCAATGAATATTGCCCAACGCGAGCACCTTTAAAAACCAGCATGCATTTCGCATGCGAAGAGCAATGCCCATCAGTGCATATGCCACATGACCTTTTCCCTACCTCCCGAGCTGCTACAGATAAGGTTTTAATGCAAGAGTATTAGAAGCTTCATCGGGATGAAAATTTGGCAGTCATGAAATTCCCCACTGATCGATCAGGCCGTGACATCATGTAGGTGGAGACAGCGTTCACAGGTTCTGCAGTGGTATAGTCATCCACAGGGTAGTATATCAGCCAAAACTACTATAAAGTGCCTGTCAATTATGAAGAGCAATTCCTGGAAAGAAAAAATGGTCTGGTAGTGAATCAAACTGCCATCTTGGAGATTGAGAGCCAGGCACGCTACCTCTACACCATCATGTGATATGTTCATTCACTGCAATAATCGGAGGTTTCATGCACCCCCTCACATCGAGTAGGCAAATTGAATTACAGCAGCCCTTAGTTAACTAAGGACAGTAATTAGCATTACTAATTAATGTTGCCGATAGGAAGGAGAGATCTCCAATGCTGTCGCACTGTACTCAACAGCAAACCTAGGCTTCGTCCAAATTCTGCAGTTCACTTTGTTATAGTAACTGCATAATTCAGCACAAAAAAAAAAAAAAAAAAAAAAAGGAAAAATACATGATGCACCTAATAGCACTGCAATGCCCTCAGCTAGGCTGTGCTTTAGCAACAGCCTAAGCAAAATACTTTCGTATTTTATCTGACGCTGAACAGTTGCATCTGCACTGTAATGCTGATTTCAAGAAATTGTGAACATCATGCAGATTTACTCTCTGTCACACCCTCTCTATTCGTAGGAGCTTTACTATTAAAGCACTATGCAGGTGGCATTTAATTTGTTACACAGGAAAACAGCAGTGGTAGCAATCAGCAGCGAGCTCTTGCAAATAATGAATACAAATCAAAGGCCACATGAACAGGGAAGGCATTTGGGTCAGTTTTTAGATTTTATTTCTTTGGTGGCTTTAGTGTTACAAACCCGAACACATGACCACCACAGCATCAGAAACAAGAGATGGATTTTAAAAACTGGTTGCCAATTGTTAACAGAATTATACAGCAGATGCGGCACAAAGAAATGCATACAAATGATCTTGAATGCGTGACTCACAGGCATCCAGGATCACACCACACTGTATCAAAAGGGTGTCCCCATGTGTAAGTCAGAAAGCAGTGCAATATTTACAGTATGTACAACTACTACACCATGTGCAAAAACAGAAGCAGGCATGATAACACTCTGGAGGCTACAGCACACTGAAGGGCTGCAAAGCCGAGACAGAAGTAGGCGAGTTCCACAGCTGCTGTATTCAAGTTTTAATTTTCTGCAGTTTGATTGACTGGGTCAGAGGCACTGCTCTCCAACACCAGTGATTCTGTTTAGTGCCTACCACAATGCGACAAAATATTTTTACATACCATTTTTTTTTTAAGTATGATATTCCTTATTTAGCTTACTGGGGATGAACAAGTTTCGAGTACTACAATACAAATGCTTTAAGAAGTTCAGAATGAATATGGTGAAATACAATGAGCACGCTTCATGATCGCAGAGGAGGAATGAGATGAGAGTGGCATAGAACTGTGACATGAAACTATACATGTTAAATGATGTGTCTGTGTGTCCACAAGCTTCAGCACAGGGAGCCAATACCAAAGTAGCCAAAAGTGAGGAAAGCCAGTTGCAAGGCGTACCTTTGGGTCCCGGAAAAGGAAAAGGAACTTTATAGATAACAAACCATAAATGTTTGCTTATGTGCAGCTGCTATCATGGACTGCAAGTTGCATGCCTATTTTCAACTTTGCGTGTACAAATCTGTGTGTAACAGCTGCAGCTGAGATTGCTATTACGAGTAGTATGATAAGAAGTCCACAGCATTCACCCCCATAATGAGGACACACAGCAAAACCTTGCGTGCCTAAATGATAAAGCAGGTCTTAACACATCAACTACAATGTTGCATTGCAAGCCACCAAACAATCTATAGCAGCTAAGCCATGTCGCACCTGGTGAGAGGCACACACACTGATGCAGTTTTACGCATCTCAGCAATGCAGCTGACCAGGGATAAACTTGGGATTCATTTTGAATTACTCCTGGAGTTCCTCATTAAACCTCACTATATGGACAATTTTGCATTTTATTACATAAATGAGGCATTAGCACCCAGGTATGGAACAAGCAAAAAAATGCAAACCAGCAAAGCTCAACTAGAGCTAGGAAGGCTAGTGAAGTAAACCTGCTGAGTGTTATTAATCGATCCAGCCTTTTCTTTCAAAAGCAAGTCTATCGCAGCCTCTGTAGTAACACACTGTGAATGCGGCCTTGTCAATTTTTAAAGGCACGCCATACTTATGAGAAAACAAGCTGAACCCTCTTAGAAATAGCACACATGATGGCATGAGCACAGAAACAGAGCACAGTGTTTTGTGTTTGTTTTCAGACTAAGTCTGCATCGTTGAGCACTATGGCTTGATTGCAATGCACCAAAAAGCCCTGACCTACCATCTCCTGATCCAGACTTTATTAGCGTGCTAGCATTAAAACCCCCAATCCCATTTCACTGATGTCTGTTAGTCCCAAGATCCCTGACCTTCATGGTAAGCGAGTTTCAAACTTGCAGTGGTGCAAACAGATCAGTTTAGCTGGCTACTGCGTTAGATACTAGGTCATTACCATTGCTGAACATCCCACGTTTAAGTCACTCTCATGCAGTACTCTGCACGTCATTGCCTTTCATTTGTGTGCACTGGAGCCAGAACACACTGCTGTCGCACTGTCTTCACAAGGCAAGTTAGGCGACCTCAAAAGTTCATAGTGCACTGACAATAGGGTCCCGAGTCACAACTGACCCTGACTGACCTTGAAAATTGGGCCTCGAACCCGCAGTGAGACTGAATATTCTAGTGCGCCTGATTTGCATTTGGCCCAACCATGCAAAATCATTCATAATTTAATTTCTTTATACGTGACAGTTGATATATGAGATTCCTTGAAATTTCTGCTGGGCAACATCTTAAATATTGTTCACTTCCATACAGCCTTTCTAGAGAATGGCACACGCATTCATGCATGTCTAAAAATATAACTGAATTGCACCTATATATGGCCACAGGAAAAAAATAAGATCACTAAACAACTAGTGCCCGGTTTCCAACACTACTTACTGATCAAGCTTTAACAAGCTGGTTTTGCAAAAATTTGCATAGAATGACACATAAATTTAACATATATGAGAATGACATATCAACTAGACATGCAAAAAGAGCTTTTCGTGCATCAAAACCATGTAAAGATAAAAGATTAAGAGCAAAGGAAGTTTTCAAGGGAGCAAACACTAAAGCCGCGTTCAGACTACGTGCGCAACGCACGTATCGTTCGTAAGGATCGTAAGCGTAAGCGCAAAAAACGTAACGTGTCTGTTCAGACTGCTGTCGTATTGAGCGTAAAATGCGCAACGTACGCAGCCAGCGTGGGCGTAAATGTCGGAGGACCCGCGACTTTTACGACTAGTACAGATACGTCTGTTACGCGCGACCAATGCGCACAGCCGTTTCGGTTTTCCCTTTCCGGTCACGAGGCTTCCGGTCCTTCCAGATTTCGCGCGCAAACCACTAGTAGGCGACATCATCCAACACTCCTACTCTGCTGCAGTGTCTCGGCTCGCCGTTGTTATTGGTGTTGTGTCGGTGATTGTGTCTGTGTCGGTGATTGTGTCTGTCCGCATCTTGATCATGTGCAGTGCGGAATCTTCGCTGTGGAATTATCAGCCTCTCATAAAAAAAGTTCGGCAGAGGCCGGCTCTCTACTACGAGTAGCTGAAATCGCACAGAGAGAAGTGCAAAACGATGCCTGGCTGCAAATTGCCAGTGCGCTGAGTCAAAGTAGTAAGTGG
Organism: Amblyomma maculatum; assembly: GCF_055883805.1. Classification (NCBI taxonomy): domain Eukaryota; kingdom Metazoa; phylum Arthropoda; class Arachnida; order Ixodida; family Ixodidae; genus Amblyomma; species Amblyomma maculatum. The sequence goes on along the minus strand of NC_139344.1, from coordinate 220,625,688 downwards.
TTTATCAATCCGTTTTTTCGTGCGCGAACAAGTTCTCAACAAGCAAATGTTTCCTCTAGTTTAGAAAAGTGAGGTTATGGAGGCGGGGGATGCCCGCTTCATCCCCGTGCATTCTCGCAGCCCATCGGCTCCGTTGACAAGCGAGGAAACAGTTGGCCTGCAGCGAAAGGCCGATGCGGGGCGACGTTGCGGTCGGGCCGCAGAACGGAGCTGGTGCGGACTCGTCGAAGTTGGAAAGAAGCTCACCGTAAAAGAGAAAAAGAAAACAGCATTTTCTGAGGGGGGACGAGGTTCCGCGGACGTTTCCGTGTCTGCCGCGCGCCCCGGCTCATTTTTTGGAGTGAGTAGTACGGCTTTTGAGTCGCCGCCCCGGCCCGTCTCCAAGATCGCTCCGGGGCACTGGTAAAATCGCAAGCAGGGATGCAGGCGGACCGTACGCCTGGTTTGGTGCAAGAGAGTGCGATCACGGGACACCGAGCAGGAGTGCGCGATACGTCGACAATGAGAACGGGCGAGTGAAGAAATGTGCGAAAGAGTGAGCGGTGCGTCAGCACGGTGAGCGGACGTTTGAAAACTGTGTGCGAACGTGCGTGTGTGAAACGAAGTGTATTTATAATCGAGTTGTTAATTGTTAATATACCCATTGTTCTTTTTCGTATTTTATTTGTGTGTCCAGTCTTTTCTTTCACATCTCATTTTGAGCTTGAAGAGCCCAGACCTCCGCTATCAGCCGCTTGCTAACCGGCGCCATGTTGAGAGCGCTGATTGGCCGGTCGTAAAGAACGCATCTTACCGAACGGCCCAGTGTGAACATGCGCGGTCGCAAGCTACGTAAACGGGAGTTCCAGCCACTATGCGCACTGCGATAAATATGATACTTACGACGGATGCGCACGTAGTCTGAACGCGGCTTAAGATCACTGTCCATTTCTGGTTCCATCAACTTTGGTGAGCAAGGCTTTGGTATCGACAAAAATGCATCACTCAAGCATCAATCAACCTTCAATAAAGTAGTGAAAATATCAATTACCACTTACAATATAATTCCTAATTTTGATATATATATATATATATATATATATATATATATATATGTCATTACCGAAAAGTGACATTAGTAGTTGTTTTCATAAACATTTCACCACCTACCCTTCCTATAAGTGACGATCTATACCAGTAGCATGCACTTTTTTTTTGTTTTGAAGTTCCAAATGTAAGCATTTAGTAAGTAACAGGGTCAACTTATGCTTGCATAAGAACAGCAGCAGTTTCCTTTAGTTCCTAAATGAGCAATGAAAGGCAATATCATGTGCAACCAGCCATTCCATTTACATGACATGAGATCAAGATATTCAAGAATGAGTAGTGAAAAAAAAAAAAAGAGAAGCATGATTATAGCCAAAGAAATGGCGATGTAATGCTGTGCGGTTCTGCTCCAATACAAAACTGCTTAAATTTCTCAATGCCAAAAATTCTAATACACTAAAATATAAGCAGTGCAAGTTCAATAAATGCACAGTTATTAGAAAAAATCCCACTCTGAACAAATATTTGAATACAAGCAGGCATACTTTTCTGCTTTTTAAATAAAACACACATTTCATTCTTGGGCTCATTCAATACAATTCAACAGCACGATGCATTTGAAATGTTAATGGCTTAATTTATACTGACTTTTTCGGTAGGGTAAATGCTTCTGAACAATTCTAGATCAATTTTGTTCGCAGATACCATGCGATTTCTGAAATAAACAAGATGAACAATGCTTGCTATTTTTTAATTTCCTTTTTCTTCCCCGCTCATCAGATATTTGAAGGCATTCTTTTCCCATATTCATATTCGATTCGTATTCGAAAATTTCATTATTCACACACCCCTACTCAGGAGCAATATACCTTTCCTGATAATATTGGATAGAACGGTCTGTATTGCGTTTACTACCGTAAAACATATAAAAATATGAACATGTTTGCTATTTTTTAATTTCCTTTTTCTTCCCCGCTCATCAGATATTTGAAGGCATTCTTTTCCCGTATTCATATTCGATTCGTTTCGAAAAGTTCATTATTCACACACCTCCATCCAGGAGCAATATACCTTTTCTGATAATATTGGATAGAATGGTCTGTATTGCGTTTACTACCGTAACACATATAAAAATATGAGCAAACTAAAGGTCACAACATAAAGAAAATCATTATCGCCATCAAGCGTTGCTTTCGGAAATTATTCCTGTAGCATTCATTTTGCACTCTGGCTAAACCAATACAAAATCACCAAGAAAGGAGGTAACAAATGGTGCAACAAAACTGACATGCCCTTAGTAAAAAAAAAAATCAACATAAACCCAAAGTAAGATAACACAAAAAACAAAACAAATGATGCATACCACGCATGCAATTTGCATAAATACATACAGATACCAAAAGTACACTGAATTTGGCACAAACAACTATTCACTGTGATCCCAGCTAAGAATGTTTGTGAAAATATCGTTCGTTATTTTCCTGATAGAAGCACCAATGACATAGCTTAAACGTTGAAAAAAATGAAGCCAAACCTGGTGCCTAAATAAAAACAAGCTCATGAAAGCATGATCATGCATAAATTATAATGATAGCAGTAAAATTGCACTGAAATACATGAAACCTGTAACACACAACACAGATGCAATGCACTGAGTTTATTATACACGGCTAAGTTTCACCTAGCAAGTTTCCATAGCATAAAAAGATGTGCTCCAAATAGCCTGTACAGTTTGCTATGGCATCTTTGTTAACCTGGTGGAACGATTATCATATTCACACTCTTTCACACTACTAATACTCAAATGGTCATGTTCAAAAGCTCCATGTGTGTGTGCATGTGTGTTAGTCATAACAGAGATGAGTAATGAATTAAAACAAGCATTTCACAATGAGAAATATTTAAGTATTTCAAATACCTCCCAAGGAAGGAGAAACAGACACCAGAGTGTAAGCAAGGTAACATACAACCTGTGGTGCATTAGAAATCGAATGGGAAAATAGCATCACCTGCAGTTAGTGATATTGTGCAGTGCTTCAACATACCATTAATATTAATGACAGCATTAAACAAGAAAATATTGTTTTTAATTTTAAAGGGTCACTAAAACTGATTGTAAATACCATCAAGCTCCTTTCAGAAAGGGACTCCACGGCCTTCACCAGCAGTGTACCGAAAGGCCATAAAGACCACACTGCAGTTGTGTACCGAAAGGCCATAAAGACCACACTGCAGTTATTTGCTTCCAAGAAAGGTTGAAAAATTGGTCAGTGACTTAAAGGGGTAGAGACACCAAATTACAAGGTTGTGCAAAGCTGGTCACGCACTTCCTTTGTGTTTGAAGACCACAGTCAAGTATTAGACTCAAGGGAGGTGTGGAAAATATTTTAATCCTTTTTAAAAGTTTGTGAAAATGCTCACCCCCGCATTCTGGACCCATCGCTAGCGCACTGACTGTTACGTAGGATGAATGAGAAAACCATAATCAAGTATTTGTGACGTCACTGCACAGTTTTCTGACGTAAGAGACGATGCTGCTGGTCGGCTCGTTTCGGCAGTGTTCTAAGAGTTCTCAGGGACAAAAGTTTACAGGATGCAAATTTGGAGAGAAATATTAATGCATTTCTCCTGTGATATTTTTGTCTGAATCGGGTGTACATGACCTTAACCTGAATGCATGAGCGTCGACCGCTGAGTCGATAAGCACCGTATGACGGAACACAGCGGCAAAATGAGCACTCTGATGCGGCTATCCTTTGCTAGAAATGACGCCGATTGAGGGCAGTCTAAATACACATGTCCTATCAAGCTTATTTTATTATGTGATAGGCTTCCAATAGAAAAGCAGTGATGGAAGATGAACCTTTATTACCGCATTGAGTCACTGACCTGTTCCGAAACTTCAGCCCACAAAAGTCCTGTACGAAAAATCGACTGCTAATCGAAAGTGAAAGATATTGTGTAAGAGCGATGAACGTCCTAACTCATGGACCACACGACGGCTCACTGCAGACAAAATTATGCTTGATAGCAATGTTCACTAAAATTTACGAACGCTGCCGCTGACGCCGCGGCAATGGTCAGCGAATGGTGTTTTTGTCGGCTGCCACAGCCGAGACCAGTGTGGCCAGTGGCACAGCAGTGAGGCAGTGTATAGCACATTCTTGGCTTTGTATACCAGAAAAGACAAATATTATCAGGACCACTGCTATACTCGTGCAACAGTGGTATGCCCGCATAAGTGCGGAGCCTTTGGCAGCGGCGCCTCCCGTGTGAGCACCAGGCGACGAACTGCGCTGCTCTCTGCCTGCCCTATTCATCGCTAGGCCTAGTCGGTTTCACCGGACAGCACTTCGGAACGGGTCAGTGACTCAACGCTGTAATAAAGGTTCACCTTCCATCACCGCTTTTTTATAGGAAGCCTGTCACATAATAAAATAAGCTTGATAGGACATGTGTATTTAGACTGTCCTCAATCGGCGTCATTTCTCTCGACAAGTAGCACAGACGACTGCTTCGGGCCGCTTGCAGCATTGCTTGGCGCACCGGGTTACACCGGTGCTTCGTAGTGATTGTACACCCTCCCACATTTTTTAACCTGAACGCACGAGCGTCGACCACTGAGTCGATAAGCGCCACACGACAGAACACAGCGGCGAAATGAGCGAGAATACACGCGTGCGCGCAATAAGCACTCTGATGCATCTATCCTCTGTCAGGCTGTTCTGTGAACGGGACCTCACCCCTGCTTCTTTTGAGCACCGTTATCGTCATCATCCTTTTTATTTTCTGAACGCTTTTATCAAGTTATAAATAAGTGGTCAGGTGGTAGAGCTAGTGCTGGATGGAATATGAAATAAGCCCGCTGATTATACTACATGCGTATCAACCTTTTGTTTCTTTTTGCTATAGGTCATGTAGCACTTTCTTGAGGCAAATTAAAGGTTCTTCCCTTATCAACTCACGTCGCTTACTTCGCTTATCAATTCACACCTTCCTTTCATACAGGAAAGCAGGCAGTATCATGCAAGGGTGAAGGAACGGGCCAGTTGGTAAATCATCTTGGAAAGCAAAACAGCGCACTTCAAAACACAGACACAGAAAGGGAACAACAACACAGCGCTGACTTCAACTGGTTTTTTATTAGAGAGCGACACAACAGCGCTGACTTCAACTGGTTTTTTATTAGAGAGCGACACAATATAATGTGTCGCTCTCTAATAAAAAACCAGTTGAAGTCAGCGCTGTTGTGTCGCTCTCTAATAAAAAACCAGTTGAAGTCAGCGCTGTTGTGTCGCTCTCTAATAAAAAACCAGTTGAAGTCAGCGCTGTGTTGTTGTTCCCTTTCTGTGTCTGTGTTTTGAAGTGCGCTGTTTTGCTTTCCAAGATGGTATCACGAGGCCTTTTCTAATCTTTTCCCAGTGGCATGCAGAAAACAGAAGGAAATGAGATAACGCACAAAAAAGAAGGTGAGGTTGTATCTGGTTCCTGTAACAGCCTGGCAGAGGACAGCTGCACCGGAGGGCTCATTGCGCGCACGCGCATATTCTCGCTCATTTCGCCACTGAGTTCCGCCGTACGGCGTTTATCTACTTGGTGGTCGACGCTTGTGCGTTCAGGTTAAAAAAGTGGGAAGGTGTACACGCGTTCTGCGACGCAAGCAATTGTCAATTTTAGTTCACCCTTGCCAAAACTATACTCGATGGCCATTTTCATTCGCTAAAATTTGTAAATTTTTTCTCAACAATCGCCAGATTCGCACACATGAAAACGGCGTTCAAAACGGCACATGAAAGTGGTGCCTCGATCAATGCGATTCAAACTACACACTCGCGAGCATTTGCAAACGTTTTTTTCATAGCCAAAGCCTCTCGCGCTTTTTAATTCTTCCCAGCTGCTTGCAAAGCGTAGGAACTTGGGCGAAATTGTAGCGAAGTGAGCAGCCGACATCGGCACTGTGACGTGCAACAATCTGTCGGAGAGCAAGTTGGCAACAGCTGTTCACAGGTTACAATGGCATGTTTTCAAATATTTCGTGTTGGCGCGGCGTGACAGGATTGCCTAAACGGTGCAAACATGTTTACGGATGCAGTTGACTATAGTGAACCAGATACAGTTGACCAACTCTTTCCGCAGTGTGAGACTGCATAATGAGAGCATATGACGGAGTCACAGTGCAAACAGAGCAGATGACGCGCCTGCTCTTTGACGCTACAAGCTTTTGGCCCACGTGACATTTCAATGTTACGTCTTCTTTTCTTGACGACAAGTAAAAACCTGGCAACTACAAACCGAAACTGAAACTGCTGCATACTAATAATGCAATAACAAATGTGAATTTGTGCTTTTAACGCCGTGCTCTATGCTACAGAATGGCTACGTATTATTTACAATGCAAAAGTACAGCACGACAACTTGGTGTCCCTACCCCTTTAAATAACTGAAAGCTCTGAAATGCAGTTCAAAAGTTCTCACTGCATTGTATGCAACTTACTTGAGAAGATTATTCCATAACTGAAATATGCTTTAAAGTCCCTTTAAGGAATCAAACTGCAGATGCACCACATTCTGAGAGGAGCTTCGCGTTTTGAACATGCATAGCCTCTTACGAATATTCATGGTTCCTGTATAACAATTAACAATTACTTTGCACGCTGTCTCACAGCTCTATTTGAAACTGGGAAGTCCCCTAAACACTTAATTGCTAAGGATCTATAGCACCCCCCAGTGTGACACATGATTGCACTACAGTCGAACCTGGATATATCGAACTCGAAGGGGATCGCGAAATAGTTCGATATATCGATAATTCGATATACAGAAATCGGCTTGTGACGGCACTTGCGATTCGAAAAAACGATACCGTATTTGTCGCGTAATCAACCCACTCGCATAATGAACCCACCCTCCACTTTTGCACCCAAGAATTGGGAAAAAAAAAAAAAAAAGTGCGTTAAGGCCAGCTTGCTCACATGCAAGCGACGAGCGGCAGCGACAGAGTGAAAATTTTCAAACTTGTTGGAACTGCGTCCCTCTCGCTCTCGAGCCACCGCGGCAGCTCAAAACAAGGTTTCTGTGTCGCCACAGCGGCAGAAATCGCGAGCATTTTCGCTTGCATGTCGATGGCGCGCATCAGTCCGTTTCAGTCGTCTCATCCACAGCTCATTGGCAGCGTGCCAAGATACTGCGTAGCGATAACGTCAGGGTGCGTTTATCTTTTGATAGCTCCTGCGGTGGCGGGGAGCGAACTTGGCAGAGTGCCCGTGATGACTTTATTACACAAGCCTGGTTCGATTTATCACGCCGCGCTTGGGGCGGGCGTCATGATCGCAGCAGCTGACCGCGTGCTTTCGCTGATTCATACATGCAAGAATAAACGATAAAAAAAAAATTAATAAACGACCCCCGCAAAAAAAAAAAAAAAAAAAAAAAAAAAAAAAAAACCGCCGCTTCTTAACGTCCTCAGCCGCCATATCTTACGCTACGCCGCGCGTGCAGCACAACGATAAGAAAAAATGACTCTCGCAAAAAAAAAAAAAAAAAAGAGAGAGAGAGCTGCCGCTTCTTAACATCCGCAGGCGCCATAGCCACGTCAGCCGCCGTGCCCCCGCGCGCTGAGGGTTCGCAACACACGCTGGAGAAAGCGTTCGACGTCTGTCTGAAAACGGGCTGAGCTGGCTTGGCGCATGCTTTGCGGGTGCTGAAGGAGAGAGATAGCTTGGCAAAAGAATGGGCACACCCATACACATGGTTTGCAAACGTCATGTGTTGGCGCTCGGGAAACGACAACTGCAGGTGCGCGCGCATTTGGGGAATGGGCGCGGCGCTGCCCGGACCAGCCGTCGCCGAACTGCCCCCTCTCATTCATTCCGTGCGTGGCTTGAAAACGTCACGCGGCAAACGGCCAAGGGTGATGCGATCGTCTTTAGGGAAGGCACACTTTCCAGTGGTGGTGCAGAGTTCGATATTTCGAACTACCGGTGAAATTGAGTTCGATATATGACGCGGCTTTCCTATACTTTTACATGGCATTTTCAAGGGGATATTCCGTGGGTTCGATATAACCAAAATTCGATATATCCGGGTTCGATATAACTGGGTTCGACTGTACCTTGATCCATTTCTGCAGGCTGCCAGAAGGTGCCATGTGTTGGCCGGCGGCATGCATGTCTCCCACGTGGGCCCTAGTAGCAGCATGTGCAGTAGCAGATCTTGGCAGGAAATCGCCCTATGCTATAACTTCCCAGAGTTGTACAGATTACCCTGAAAGGCTTGAAACATAATTTTTTCCAACACCACCATTATCTCTAAAGTACTGCAACCAAGTGATGCCATTTAGGCTCAGTTTTGAAAAGCACATTTCTCCTCCTTCACGATTGCCACTTCAATCAAATCGTCTGCCATTTTTGTTGCCTGCACGCCATCCACACAGTTCGGAATATATCGGTGAAACTCTGCACAGTTGGCGATAGTGGCATCATTAATTTTGCATGGCAACTTTAAACATAAATAAATTGAGAAATGGACAAAGCCCATCCTACCTTAAGGCTCAAAATATACTTTCATTTGACATACTTTTACACATGCACGATAATCACCGAATAATTGCACTGCACTATAAAATGATCCTTCTCAATCAAATGCTGCTGACAATGTTCCATGACTTGCACCTAAAACATCACAAGTACACACAAATGACACAGTCTTAACAAATGCCAAGAGAGAGAAAGAGAGAAAAAAAAGCCCTGCCCATACCTTGCATAAAGTTCGACTGGACACAGCAGGGTCATTCTGTGCCAAACATACCAGAGTATGAGCTCGACCCCCTCTGATCTTGTTGAGTTGGGCTTCTTATTTCATTCATTTCATTTCATTTTATTACCTTAAAGACCCTTCGCGGGGTATTACATAAGGGGTGGGATGAGCAGAAAAGGTACAAGAGAATGCAATGTATGTGATCATGTACAAAAAATGTGCGTTTGGGAGAAGCTCCGTAAACCCCGCTGTGCGCCCCTCCTCCGCAGTGGGCCCAAACCCAGTTTCGAACCTCGCAGCCTGCGAAGGCGGTTCAGTTTTGTCTTGCAAAGGTACTTCCTAGCTGTCCGATGACGGAACGGATCACTGCCACATCGGCACAACTGTTTAGGCCGTGACACCTTTTCTCAAGCATTTCACTCCAGAAGAGCCGAGCACCAGGCTGGGGGAAAGCTTGTACCCATTGAAAAACTGGTGGGTTTTTCAATGGTTTTGGTTTTGGGCCCTGGGTTTGGGCCCACTGCAGAGGAGGGGCGCACAGCAGGGCTTACGGAGCTTCTCCCAAACGCGCACCCCTAGAAAAGCCGAGCGCCAGGCCGGGGGACGCTTGTACCCATTTTTACCGATGGGTGTCCGGCGGTGGGTTTCGAACTAACCACCTCCCGCAGCCGAGACGGGCGCTCTAACCACTCCAGCATCGATTTTTCAGACCCAGAGAACCTCAGCACCCCTCACATTAATTTTTGATCATGTAAACAGCTGACGGGGTGTCACTATGTGGCCTTTGTAAGGCCTTCGAAAGCTTGTCTTTGATACAAAATTCTTTACGGTCCTTCCAATGCCTTCAAAAATGCTCTTGTGGCAAAGAAGTTCTAGGGCTGCCAGATGATAACCCTCTTTGAGGTAGCACACAAGTTAATGAAGTTCTTTTTATTGTTACATATGGATGAGGTACCATAAGAGAAGTAGTGAATTTTACTCGGAATGAAACTTGTGCCCGAAAACGTTGCACAGCACACTTCTTAAAATTCGATATATATATATATTAAAAATACTGTATAACACCATGACAGCACATATTATAGAGAGCAGCAAAACATGTGATGTTCCTAGCTAGTGTCGCGAAAGTGTAAAAAAAAACCTGCAAAAATGGCGTTTTGGGGGGAAAATAATGATATAAAGCAACAAAAAACTTTGCGCTACAAATTTTTTTGCCGTGCGACTAAAATGCTCAATGCATATTCATTATCTGTAAACAATTTTCAGGCGCGAAAATAAAACATTTGATTTTTTGAAAATTTGTTGGCGAGATCAGCTTCCACACTCTCCTGAAAAATTCGAAGGGCCGTTGCTGCCAAAGTCATTCCTGGTGATTATTTTAGCCGGTTCAGTAAAGAGCCACAAACTTTATCGACAAGATCGGAGGAGGTTCGAACGCGAACTCTGGGGCAAGGAATGACCCAGCGCTGACACTGATTTGCATGAGCTACAGTGCTTGTGCAACAAATATTGCATCCTTCACAAAAAGCGACAAACATGCATACCAGAAAGCAGTGACCAGCAGGTCCTCGCGCACCTTCTGCCAGTCATTTCAGTAACCAACCAGTGAGCGAATGGTACATCACGAGGTGAAAAATACTGGCACAAGGAAACGCCTTTGTCACAAGAGAACAGTGGAAACAGCAATCACATATGCATCCAAAGGGTAGTGAGAAGAAAAAGAAATGGCAATCACATAAGCATCCAAAGGGTAGTGAGAAAAAAAAGAAACAGCGATCACATATGCATCCAAAGGGTAGTGAGAAAAAAAAAAAAAACAGCAATCACACATGCATCCAAAGGGTAGTGACAAAAAAAAGAGACAGCACAAGGCAGTTCTGTTATGAACGCTTACAGGGCCTGCTCCTTTAGTGGCATGCACTTGGCCAAGAAAGATTTTCTCACTGAAGCTCCTGTCTCTGACGAGAGGCCCTGTGCAGCAGTTTTTAGATCAATTTGGGGGGCCCAAGGGGAGATTCCTTGGGCGGCATGTCCTTAGACGGCAATGAGGACACGGGCACTGCTTCTGCGGCCATCTCTCGCTCCCGGTCCAAGCCAGGTCGGTAGCTCTCGCGCAGGGCATCCAGCCGCTCTGGGGTAGGACCCCAGCGAGCGTAGCCAGCATCATTTTGCAGGAAGATGATGTGTGTCCCATGAGTGGAGCGAACGCTCACTTCACTCCTGAAACATCATGAAACACCCTTCTGTGCACTCACAAAACTTTAAAAAAAAGGGGGACTAATAGAAGTAAAAGGAAATGATATAGGGGACAGCTACTGGGCTGAGACAGACACTAGTACTGCCCTTTATGACAAGAAAGCCCAGAGTTGACCACCATTAAAGGGACACTAAAGACGTCCAAAGATGCTATGAAAATCTAATAAACAACATTCGGCGATCCGGCAGCAAAAATCGAATAATTGCTGAGATATTGCGATAAGAAGTTGAGGTTTTTTTCTTGTTCCCGCCGGTCGAATTCAAACTGTTCCCTCCGACTACGTAGTCGGAGTTGAGTGACGCACACTATGACATAAGCAGAGACTTCGTGATAGCTAGCGAGCCGGCGCGGCCCGCGACTTCGCATCCCTCAAGGGCCAACATGGCAACGGCGTACTCGCAATGACGGCCACAGCCGAAATAAATAAAACGATGAAGAGAGTAATTTACAGAGCGATGGGTCCATAAAGGAAGAAAAAAAAACAAACAGAGCGCTTGTAATGCACAATACTTTCCATGTTTCTCAAGCTTTTGAACTCCTTCTTGCACTGTGTATAAACAAACCAAGCCCTCGGTCATCGCAACGCTTCCCGACATGATTACATACAAATAAGATTTAGTTACCAGCAAAATAGTGTCCTCGCCGCTGCGCTTGTCAGTTTTGAAGCTTCGTCGCACCTTTTCCCTTCAAGGTTCGTGCTACAGCTCCGTGTTCAGCGAAAATTACGTCCACGGTAGCAGAGCATGACCGAAGAGCCAGCGCCACTAAATTTGTCAGAGCTGTGAAATTCCACATGTTAAAATGGATCCACTGAACAAATATAGTGCGCATACGCATCCAGAACATTAGTTGCAAGTCGTGAGAGCAGGCAGCATGCTCCGATGGTCAAGAAGTTGTAATTTTTAGACCGGCAGCAGAAACATTTTATTGTAAATGGGGCCATGACGTAAAGTGCAGAAATATTTCCGATGTTCCCGTGGCGCGGTGCAGCAGAGCGGTTAGCGCCGAAAGTTACGGAGCAAGCAGTGGCGAGTTCGAATCTTACCGCTACTGGCGTCTTTTTTTTTTTTTCTACAAATGGATTTTGTTTTTACTTTTTGTAATCTATTTCTGGTGCTTCGTTATTTTTAGTTTTTACTTTTTACCCGAGGCCCTTTTTTTTGCCGGGCGACGAGTGCAATATATCGACGCTCTCCTTGGTACGAGTGGCAAGTACGCCCCTTTTGTTTATGATGCCTGCAAATAGCACGTTGACGCAGTATGTTGGCCAGATGTGCCATGATTTAGTGAACAATTTAATGATAATGCATTTTTCCTTCGGTACTTAGCATATGTATGCTTTTCGTGGCATACGTAGCTGCAGTCGAGCGGTCCGGTCGCAGTCGAAGCCGCGACGGCCGCGATATGTTGGCGCAGAAGTGTGAACGAAGGAGCGTGTCGGCGGCAGCGGATTTCGCTCGCTCGCGTCTCCGAATGCTCAAATGGGAACGAGCCAGGTGCATCTGCTGCTCCAAGCTCGTAATTCAGGCGCTGCAGGTCCAAACAAACTATACTAGGGCGCACGAAATGCCTGAGCCGAAACATCCAAAACTGAAGTGGGCGCCTGTGGCGCCTCCAAGTATATTTTTGTATTTGCCTTGCAACGTTTACGTTGTGTTTTCACCGTCGTTTAAGTATGATAAAAGCGTGTTATTATATTCGAGACAAAACATACGACTGCATTCAAACGGGCAACGTAATTCGCATTTGTCAGCCTTCGTGATCCCTAGCGCGTCACATGATTTGTAGTTGCGAGTTTCGGCTGTGGCGGCGATACCTGTATTTCTGTTCTTCCTCTTTACTACCTTATAACAGCTGTTTTCAGTAAGAGTGGATTTTTTGTAATCAGGAATTGGCATTCTATCGATGCAAGCCCACTTGTTTTCTCTTTAGTGTCCCTTTAACTTGCTGAAGTTGAGAAAAAAGACCTAAAAAAAGTTTAAATAGAAATTGCTTCACAAAAAGTCAGGTGCCAATATTTAAGATTTACATCCTCTAGCCAGATTTATTTCACAATAACTTCACCAAGCAAATCAGGCACTAAGTTATAATAAATGCAGCTTGTGTAGTTATGTAGTGGCACAACAACATGAGAAACACAACTGCCAAAGATGAGCAAGTGATTGTTGTTGCTCACGAGAGACTACCTATGCCACAGGTAAGCCATCCCACTGTTGCACTACAGAATGAGTGTCCTTGCTTCAAATGAAGAAGTGGTGCCACTAATATGCGAAGTACAGAGCTGTCCCCATAGCAGAATGCAGGTGGTGCGGAGTTGCTTGTTGGATCGTAGGTACATCTGCGGGCTGCCCAGACTACTATAGCCAGTGGTTCTTTAAGAGAGTTTTCTCAGACCAGATTCTGTGATATTCAAATTCCGCCATGAAAATCTTTTGAGATAAGTGGTGACAAACACATAGCGCTGATTGAAATTTATTGCATGACATGAATCTGCAAAAATAAATGATATGCATGATGCATATGATGATATGAATGATGCAGAGTATGTGAGCTCAAATGAGCAATGGCCTACTACTTTTGGCCTTCTAATGGAGGTGAGGACTTTTCGACATACAAATAATGTGCCCTTCATGGCCCAAGCTTGATTGCACAGAAAGCTGGGCGAAACTTCGAAGGCCACACACTGATATCTCCGACAACAACAGTTAGAGAGAAAATGTACGACACCTAAGGAAATATTTCTCCCAATAACAAAACTTTGGTGCATTTTGTTGACCATGCTTTAAGCTCTGAGACAAAGGTTCAATCCTGTTGAAATGCCATCATATTTCAGTGCACCTCAAGCACATGAGTACAGCTGTTGCCATTATGGATAAGTTAAAGCAAATAAATCAGCATGTCAAAACAAACAAACACTCGTACAAGATGACAAAGCATAAAGTGCAAACTGCACGTGAATGCTTTTTTTTCTTTCTAGGATACAACCAAGGCACTTTTACTTCAGAATTTTCATTCCAAGCTATCAAGCTTCCACACTACTTTTGTGCACAGAACAATGTATGCTAGTCTTTACTAACTTCGTATGTAGTATTCGAAGTAGTGACAGAAGCTCGGTGCAGTGCACAGGTATGCAGAGTAGATGACAGGCAAGAGGCCTGTTCGTGATAAAGGATTTGCCAATAAGAAGAAAGGTAACGTAGCTAGGAACTCGCAAGGTATAAGACCAGGAGCTTGCTTTCTCTCAGCTGGCTGCAAATGACACCATGACAGGTTTTTCAATTCACTGCAAAAAATTTCAAGAGCACTGTGAATCTACACTGCAGAAATGGTGCACACGGCGCACCACATTTGCTCTCATTAAAGGGACACTAAAGGCACCCAAAGATGCTGTAAAAATCTAATAAACTACATTTAGTGACACTGTCGCCGCATATCCGGCAGCAAAAAATAGAATAATTGCTGAGATATTGCGATAAGTTGAGGATTTTTCTTGTTCCCGCCGGTCGAATTCAAACTGTTTCTTCGAATACGTAGTCGGGGTAGAGTGACGCACACTATGACGTAAGCGGAGATTCCGTGATCTAGTGAGCCGGCGCAGCCCGTGGGGACGCATCCCTCAGGGGCCAACATGGCAACAGCGTACTCGCAATCGACTATCAGTTCATAATAAGTGACGGCCACAGCCGAAATAAATAAAAAGATGAAGAGAGTAATTTACCAAGCGATGGGCCCATAAAGGAAGGAAAAAAAAACAGAGCGCTTGTAATGCACAATACTTTACATGTTTCTCAAGCCTTTGCGCTCCATCCTGCACTGCGTATAAACAAACCGAGCCTTCGGTCATCGCAATGCTTCCCAAAATGTTTACATACAAATAAAATTCAGTTGCCAGCAAAATAGTGTCCTCGCTGCTGCGCTTGCCAGTTTTGAAGCTTCGTCGCACTTTTTTCCTTCAAGGTTTGTGCTACAGCACCGTGTTCAGCGAAAATTACGTCCACAGTAGCAGAGCATGACCTAAGAGCCGGCGCCCCTAAATTTGCCAGCGCTGCGAAATTCCGCATGTTAAAATGGTTCCAGTGCACAATTATAGTGCGCATAGGCATCCAGAACATTAGTTGCAAGTCGTGAGAGCAGGCAGCATACTCCGATGGTAAAGAAGTTGTAATTTTTAGACCGGCAGGAATGGCCTGTACATCTTGAAACATGTTCCATTAGAAATGTGATCATGACATAATATGCAGAAATATTTCGTAGCTCCCCGAGGCGTGGCGTAGCCAAGTGGTTAGCGCCGAACGTTACGGAACAGGCAGTGGAAAGTTCGAATCCCGCTGGTGGTGGCAGTACTTTTTTTTTTCACAAATCGATTTCTTTTTTTGCATTTTTTTATGTATTTGTGGTGCTTTGTTAATTTCAGTTTTTACTTTTTACCCGAGGCCCTTTTTTCGCCGGCAATAGATCGACGCTCTCCTTGGTATGAGTGGCAAGTATGCCCCTTTTGTTTACGATGCCTGCAAATAGCACGCTGAAGATCTTGTTGCCGCAGTATGTGGGTCAGATGTGCCATTATTAGTGAATAATTGAATGATAATGCACTTTTCCTTCGGCACTTAGCATATGCATGATTTTCGTGGTGCACATAGCTGCAGTCGAGCGGTCAGGTCAGGGTTAATGGGAGCTCACAGTCGAAGTGGCGACGACGGCGATATCTTGGCTCAGAAGCGTGAACGAAGGAGCATGTCTGCGGCAGCGGATTTCACTCGCTCGCGCCTCCGAATACTCAAATGTGAACGAGCCAGGCGCATCTGCTGCTCCAAGCTCGTAATTCAGGCGCTGCAGGTCCAAACTTGAAACTATCCGAGCACGCACGAAGTGCCCGAGGTGGAACATAACCGAAACTGAAGTGGGCACCTGTGGCGCCACCAAGTATATTTTTGTATTTGCCTTGCAACATTTACATTGTCTTTTCGCCGTCGTTTACGTATGATAAAAGCGTGTTATCATATTCGAGACAAAACCTACGACCGCATTCAAACAGGCAACGTAATTCGCATTTGTCAGCCTCCGGGATCCCTAGCGCGTCACGTGATTAGTTGCGAGTTTCGGCTGTGGCGGGATACCTGTATTTCTGTTCTTCCTCTTTACTACCTTATAACAGCTCTATTTTCAATAAGAGTGGGTTTTTGTAATCAGGAATCGGCATTCTATCGATGCACGCCCACTTCAGTTTTCTCTTTAGTGTCTTTTTAACATTATTGACTAAAAGCACCTTCATTATCACTGCTAATGATGCTGCCATTATGACTAATTGCAGCATCACTGTCATTGCTACTATCATCCTCACTGTACACAAGGAGAATTACGATGTGCGTTTCACGATCCCTAGCATGGCGTAGTTGGTTAAAGTGCTCCGCTGGGGATCCGAGGAATGGAGGTTCGATTCCCAGTGAAGACAGGATTTATTTATTTTTAATTATCATCCTCACGGTAGACAAGGTGAGTTATAATGTGCATTTCAAGATACCGGGTGTGCCATAGTTGGTTAAAAGTGCTCGGCTGGGGATCCGAGGGATGGAGGTCCGATTCCTGGTGGAAACCGGATGTTTATTTTTCTGATGTTAGTTTTGGTTTTGGGTGATGACGTCATTTCATTGACAGCTATAAAGTGATCGGATGAACAAATGCCAACAGTATGAGCCATTAAAGGCTTTTACCTCGAAATATTGCCTGCCTTTTCTAGTGAATTGCATACAATACACTGTGAGATGCATGACAAGGCTTTTAAGTTCTCTACGTAGATCTGTCTGTTTACACTGAAGCCTCTCTCAACAAGTACAAACCATGGCTCAGCACAAGCAACAATTTCATTATTTTCCACAGCTCTGCATAAGAAGCACTGAACTATAAAACCTCACTCAAAGAAAAATGTCTAGACTGGTGCCTTTCTGGGAAAGTTGCAGCTGACATTTTCCTTCCTACAAAAACTCAGTGTGTACTCTGCAAGTATGTGTCTTGCCGCTCGTCTGATGATCTCCTTGCCGCAATGGGAGCTTCGAACACTTTTGTGAGACATGCCAGGCACTCATCAGGCCTGCTGCATGTGCCAGGAAATACCACCGACTGCTGGAAACAGCAAGGGGTTCTTCTCGTAGATTTTTTTTGTCACTGCGACTAGAATCTACTCACACCCCATCTTAAATACATCTTTTGCACCTGATTTGAACTTCTTTACAATATTCTGACTGTGTGACAAACGCCTACATTTTTCCACTGGAGTGCATTTCTTTCGGCCTCTATATCAACCTGCAGCGCAGGATGGTAATCCCTGTGACTGACGATAAGACTGAACGCTTAATATATTTTGTCATTCATTTCTTGACAATCATTTTTAAGTCTCTTGTCATAAGAAATAACATAGTGTAGTAATCCCGATCGCCATCAGCTCGCGCGCCAACCCGAAGAGGTAGACGAAGTGGAGCCGGAGCCTTGTTGGCACTGCACTGTTGATTCGAATGCTACCCCCGTCGCTTTCGTTTGCGGACGTTGCTTACGGTCTTGGTACCCCAATAAACACCTTACACTTGGTGGAGGTATCTCGGTCGTCGCCCCAGTCCTCCTCGCAAATTTCACCCTGGAACTTCGGAACCGGACGCTACCGCCTTCGGTCACAACCATGCAGGACGCTCCCAGCCAACCATCGGCGCCCATACCTGCCACTCCTGCCACCACCTTCTGTCCCGGGGCACAACGCCCCCGTGACCCACCTTTCTTCAGTGGTACCGATGACCATGACGTTGACGACTGGCTGGCCTCTTTCGAGCGTGTCAGCACTTACAACCGCTGGGACGATTCCATCAAACTGAGCAAGTCCTCTTCTACCTCACGGACGTGGCGAATCTGTGGTTTCGAAACCACGAAGCCGATCTTCCGACGTGGTCTATCTTCAAGAAGAACTTCGCGGATGTCTTCGGCCGTCCTGCGGTACGTAAACTCCGCGCCGAACAACGCCTCCATGCACGGCTTCAACTTTCCGAGGAAACGTTTACCAGCTACATTGAGGACGTGGTTGACCTCTGCAAGCGGGTCAATCCGTCTATGCCCGAGCCCGAAAGAGTCACCCATGTTCTAAAAGGTCTCACTGATGATGCGTACTATATGATGTCGGCCAGGGACCCTATTTCCGTATCCGACATTATAACCCTGTGCCAGAGGTTTGACGAGCTACGAAAGCAACGCGCTTCTACGCGGCGGGCTGCCGCACCTGCCGGCATTGCTGGCTTGGCACTGGCTACGCCATCTGCGGAACAGTCTCAATTAATGCAGAATATCCAAGACTTCATCCGCGAAGAAGTTGCACGCCAGCTGTCCCTCCTCCATCCAGTTCAGCCGACCGTCTGCACTTCGCAATTAGCGCCGGCCAACGCGCCATCCATCTCGCCGGCTATCCGCCAAGTTATCGAGGAGAAAGTCGCCGAAGCGCTGCCTTCTAGTGTTCCCATCGCTCCTGTGCAAGCCCCACTCACTTACGCTCAAGTAACCGCTGGAACGCGCGGTCCGCTTCCTACATCGTCTTACCAGAACGGCCCTACATTTTATGTTCCACCTCGTTTCATGGCCCCTCAGTCTCCAATCCCTCGACAGCGACGCCGCATTACGAACCCATGGCGAACCGCCGACAATCGCCCAATTTGCTATGCTTGCGGGCTCCCGGGTCACGTCGCTCGCCTTTGCCGTCAGCGCCTGCTTCATCCTGAGAACACAGTCCGTCAGTACCACTACGATCCCGAGCCGCCCTTGAGCAACGTCTCTTCTGGATCATCTCCACCTCGGGCTCAGTACTCAACACGCCGTTCGCCTTCGCCTCGCCGATGTTCCATTTCGCCAATGCTCCGGCGACAGGGCCCTACGCAAGGGGAAAACTAAATGCCGCAGTTCCGGAGGCAAGAACTGCGCGTTTGACGAACTCGTTATGTCCTCCGCCTCCTCCCGCCAACGTCATTGAAGTGTTCGTAGAAGGTTTTCCCGTTCTTGCGCTGGTGGATACAGGTGCTGCCGTTTCCGTAATTAGTGATGCCCTTCGCCGCAAAATTCGCAAAGTCGCGACGCCGCTTTCTGCCTTTTCGCTTCGTACGGCCAGTTCAGAGCGCATCACCCCTGTGGCAGCGTGCACGGTACGAGTTTGCATCAAAGACATTACGTATCTCGTCGAGATGGTGGTGCTTTACGACTGCTCCCACGACATCATCCTCGGCTACGACTTTCTGTCGACTCACAGTGCTGTGATTGATTGTGCCCGTGCTGAAGTTGAGCTTTCCCCTGTGTGTAATGTTTCCCTGTGTGACCCGCCTGTGCGCCCTGCTAAACTCCTTGTAGCTGCAGACACCGACATTCCTCCCTTTTCTTCTGTTCTCGTTCCCCTTATTTCGACATCTGCCCTCCCTAGTCCTGTTCTCTTTACGCCCAAACTCGCCTCCTTCTTCCTTTCACCGTTCTAACGATTTCTGATGGCAGCTGTGTCATCTATGCTTCCAACCCTTTTCCCTGCCCAACGGCTGTTCTTCGCGGGGAGTGCCTCGGCTACATTGAAGAGCTGGACCCTGATCGCACTTACATGTTCTCCGAACCTGAACTTTTTCCTCACGTCGCTGCCCTGACGTCTTGTGCTGCTACGAGTGATGAGCTTCCTGTCGACGCCCTTCATCGAGCTATCGCGACCGACCTTCCGTCCGCCCAACGGGACCAAATAATCGCCCTCCTTCAGCGCTTCAGTGCATCTTTTGACGTGTCCCAGCCTACCTTGGGCCGCGCCTTGACCGTTTCTCATGCAACTGACATTGGTCCTCATGCTCCCCTGCGGCAGCAACCATATCGCGTGCCGCCCACTGAGCACCGCGTCATTCGTGACAATGTCGCCGATATGCTTCAACGGGGCATCATACGACCATCTCATAGCCCTTGGGCCTCCCCCGTAGTGTTGGTGACGAAGAAAGATGGCACGATCCGCTTCTGTGTGGACTACCGGCGTCTGAATAAGATAACCCGCAAAGATGTTTACCCACTACCACGAATTGATGACGCGCTAGATTGTTTGCAAAGAGCGGAGTTCTTTTCGTCGCTAGATTTGCGCTCTGGCTATTGGCAAGTACCGATGGCTTCTGCTGACCGCCCGAAAACAGCCTTCATCACTCCCGATGGCTTGTATGAATTCAATGTGATACCGTTCGGACTGTGCAACGCCCCCGCCACCTTTGAGAGAATGATGGATAACATTCTCAGTGGGCTCAAATGGGAAACATGCCTTTGTTATCTAGATGACATTGTCGTTTTCTCGAAAGATTTCCCTTCCCACCTTCTGCGCCTTCAGCGTGTCCTTACGTGCCTTACTGAAGCCGGCCTACAGCTCAACTTGAAGAAATGTCACTTTGCCGCTACCAAGCTCACAATACTTGGTCATGTCATATCCAAGGATGGCGTTCTACCGGATCCTACCAAACTTCGTGCCGTCGCAGACTTCCCCAAGCCCACAACCTTGAAAGAACTTCGCAGTTTTATCGGTCTATGTTCGTATTTCTGCCGTTTTATCCGCAACTTCGCCAGTATCATCGCCCCTTTAACGCAACTTCTCGCCGGAGGCCCGAACCTCTCCTCTTGGTCACCAGCCTGTGATGCTGCGTTCAGTACACTACGCCGTCTACTGGTCTCTCCCCCTATACTTCGCCATTTTGACCCTGCCTGCTCAACCGAAATACACACTGATGCAAGCGGCGTAAGGTCTGGGCGCTGTTCTTGCTCAACGGAAACCTGGATATACCGAGTATGTCGTCGCGTACGCTAGTCGTACCCTAACGAAAGCGAACTATTCTGTGACCGAAACGGAGTGTCTGGCCATCATATGGGCCATTACCAAGTTTCGTCCTTATATTTACGGTCGCCCATTCTACGTTGTTACTGACCACCACGCGCTCTGTTGGCTATCCTCCCTCAAAGACCCCTCCGGCCGCCTCGCCCGCTGGGCGTTACGTCTTCAGGAGTACGATATCCACGTCATCTATCGATCTGGACGCAAGCACATTGACGCTGATGCCCTTTCCCGTTCACCGCTTCCTAACGACTCGACGGCTGGCTTCGTTTGTGCCTATGATATGTCGCCGCTCAACATTACCAACATGAAATCTGAGCAGCAGAAGGATCCATGGATATCCTCCCTCTTAACATTCCTGTCTACGCCCGCAGAGCTGTCTCCGTCACGTGCACTTCGTCATCAGGCCCACCACTTCGCCACTCGTGATGGACTTCTATACCGCCGCAATTACCATCCTACTGGGCGAAAGTGGCTTCTCGTGATTCCGCGCCATCTCTGTGATGAAATCTGCGCCTCTTTCCACGCCGATCCCCAATGCGGCTATGCAGGTGTCATGAAAACCTATTCTCGACTGCGTATGAGATATTACTGGCGCGGCATGTACCGCTTCATTCGTCAGTACATCCGATCCTATACCGCCTGCCAACGTCGCAAGAATCCATCCCCTCAGCCAGCCGCTCCGTTGCAGCCATTGCCTTGCCCCAGCCGCCCTTTTGACCGTGTCGGTATCGATCTGTATGGCCCGCTTCCGACAACGTCGGCTAACAACCGCTGGGTCATCGTAGCCGTTGACCACCTAACCCGTTACGTGGAAACATCGGCCTTGCAGTCTGCCACCACACGGGATGTTGCTTCGTTCATTCTGCATCGCCTCGTTCTTCGTCACGGCGCACCGAAAGAATTGATCAGTGACCGCGGACGTGCGTTTCTTTCCGACACTGTCGAAGCCCTCCTCAAACAGTGCCAGATCATTCACCGGAGCACCACAGCGTATCACCCCCAAACGAACGGCATGACTGAGCGATTTAATCGCACTCTTAGTGACATGCTAGCCATGTACGTTGATAGCGCTCACTCTAATTGGGACCAAGTGCTGCCTTTCGTAACGTACGCCTACAATACGGCTACGCAGACTACGACTGGGTTCTCCCCCTTCTTTCTTTTATATGGTCGTGAACCCACGTCCACCATGGATACTATCCTGCCCTACCACCCCGACGCTTCAGAGACCACTCTACTGTCTGAAGCGCACACATTTGCCGAAGAATGCCGACAATTGGCGCGCTCCTTCACAACGGAGAACCAGGCTCAACAAAAGCATAACCGGGACCCTACAAATCCAACGCCTTCATATCCCTCAGGTGCCCTCGTTTGGCTCTGGGTGCCTTCCTCTGCACCCGGCCTCTCATCCAAACTCTTATCGCGCTATCATGGACCTTACCGCATTCTCGAACAATCTTCTCCCGTCAATTACGTAGTAGAGCCCTTGAACCCATCTCCAGATCATCGCCGCCGCGGCCGAGAAACTGTACATGTCGACCGCCTCAAGCCGTATTATGATCCCCCTACCCTTTCCTCACCATGAGTCGCCAGAATGGCTCCTTTTCCGCCGGGGGGTATTGTAGTAATCCCGATCGCCATCAGCTCGCGCACCAACCCGAAGAGGTAAACGAAGTGGAGCCGGAGCCTTGTTGGCACTGCACTGTTGATTCGAACGCTACCCCCGTCGCTTTCGTTTGCGGACGTTGCTTACGGTCTTGGTACCCCAATAAACACCTTACAATAGGTTTATATGCTCGATATCCCACTCTGAAGGGCCTGAGTTCAGCAGCAATGCTGACAGCAAAGTTCAGCTTTGCCGCTACCAATGTGTCCTGGCTGAACTCAGCAATGCTTTGAAAAGACACGCACTTCGGCAGGCTTACTTGATTCTTCCTTGCCCACTTTATGTATTTCTTCACATCATTCCATAGTTCCAAAGGTCGTTCGATGACAGTTATGTTCTCAACACAGTGATTTCAGAGGAAACACTGCCCGCCTGGTGACTCCTGAAAAATCTTGCCTCCTTGCCGGGGTATCCCCAAACAGTGCACTAAGCCTCCACTTTGTAGGCATTGTGCATAGTGTGGAAGCCACAAGTGCCCAAGTAGTCAGGACAGTGAACTTGATAGTTCTCAGCGCATGCAAATGGGCAGTGGTGGGGCAAAGGGTGTGGCTATAGGGGGTGCCAGCATACCCTTATTCTCTCTCCAGGAGTGTCAACAGCTGCAAACATGCTTGTTGCATAGCTATGTCATGTTGCTGTGATTGCTGAATTCACTATTGAAGTTTTCACAATGAACAGTGCATACCATGGCTAATCTATGAAA
Source organism: Amblyomma maculatum (assembly GCF_055883805.1). NCBI lineage: Eukaryota > Metazoa > Arthropoda > Arachnida > Ixodida > Ixodidae > Amblyomma > Amblyomma maculatum. Next base: position 220,602,422 of record NC_139344.1, on the reverse strand, counting down.
GACCTATTCAGCTTCCTAAGTAGTAATAAGTGGACCTAAATTGAGACGTTCACAATAAACCACTGTGCAATAAGCGGGCCCCAAAGGCATGTGGTTTAAAAAAAGCCACGCATCAAGTGGAGGAGGAGGAAGATGAGGAGGAAAGGCAGGGAGGTTAACCAGTAAAAGCAACCGGTTTGCTACCCTGCACTGGGGAAAGGGGATGAGTGGATATAAAAGTTGTGAGAGAGGGATAGCTGAAGTTAATACAGTCACATAACAGACACGCCACATCACATCACGTTACAGTCATGTTTTTCGATTAGGCCTGTGCTTCTCATAAAGCGGAGCAGTGCATCAAGTGGAACTACCACTTAAGTGAGTATGCTTAAAGGTTTTGCTGTTCAAACAGACGACACATATAAAGTCATCTGTATTTTTTAGCAATATTTGTCAACATTTTCAACCTGAAATCTCAGATAGGTGTTGAAAAGCATCAAGACTCCACAAATTAAATTACCCCAGTTCCAATTATTAGATTGATTTTAGGTACCAAAGACCTGCGTTCCCTCTTAATCTCAATTACCAATCTAACATGCGTTCTAGTGGAAAAAAAATTAGGAAGGAGGGTAGGAATATTCTAGATGACAAGTTGCCGTTACGCTTCTTTTTGTATATGCCAAGCATAATTTTCAGTATTAGCCGGCTGACTCAAATCTGAAGTTAAAGCTATCTCACAATCTGATAATGCTGAGAAACCAAACCCCAGCTTCAGGTAAGTTTAATTTTTGCACCCCTCATTTAGTTCATCCTCCTCCTTTTCTCCTGCTCTTTTTATTTGCTCAATCAAAAAAAACCGTTCCTGCAAAAGTTCGGGAAATATCAACGGCCAAAAGTTACCTTGGCATGATGTGCTGAAATCCGTGCCTGTACTCGTGATCATATGCAGGAATTAGCAGCTGTTCTCTCTTATACCTGCAAAGAGAATGTACTGTTTTCATATGTTGATTGCTCAATCTTACAACACAACTAGCACACACGCGAGATTGTGGACAAGGTACTAAATGTATTAGTAGTTACACTATTTCCAGTCCACTACTCCCAGGTGTAACCAGTGACTTGACATTCTGTAGCATGGTGCTACAACTTGAAGAAATCATTAACCTTCGCAAACACCAAGTGGTTCACAAAGGCAAAATGGCTTAAAATGCACAGCCATAACAAAAGGACAAGAGAAAAAACTCTCCACCTCTTTCACTTTTCTTTCATAGAATGTCTTTCAGTACACTGTACTTGAATGCCACACAAGATATATGCATTTAAAAGGGTTATCAAGTATGAGCATTGGTATCAATCGTACCGGGAAAGATAAACACTCACATCGCACATGCTGCAATACATAAAGTAGACTCCCGTTCTGATGCACTTGGTGATGATGCATTCTCGATAAGATGAATTACTTATAAGACCATTGATTGGTTTCCAATAAAACTTAGTGTAAAAAAAAAAAAAAAAAAAAAAAAAAAATCTACTTGAACGTTTGTAGTGACACTGCACAGTGGCGCTCGTGGGGTGTCTGTGCGGCACTGTACAAAAACAAAGAAAGTAACATACTTCTGCACAAGAAAGCACACCCCCAGAGGGTAGCTAATGTGCACTATCGTGGAGAACTGCGGGGAGGTTGTCTTGTGAGAGAATGATTTCTTGTGGGGGAGGCTTTCTTGCCAGTACGAAAAGGGCAGGGCATTATGACAGCTGCGCTGGTGGAGATCTTGGCATTGCATGTGCGTTACATGGCGTACTCATCCACAAACTAAAAGGCACACATGTGCTAAGTGTGCCCACTTGTTGGTACGAGGCTTAAAAACTCTAGGGCCACATTTTCAAATGACACACCACCGCAACACACATTATTGCAGTGTAGAAATGACCAAACAATGGTGGCACGCGCACTGCCTGTGGCATGCGGAAAAGGGCATGGTGTACCTTTTTGTGGAGTGGGTGATAGCTATGCTGCAGATGGAGTCAAGGTAAAAGAAAGGATTACACTGCTAGGCATTTTCAAAAATGAAGAACCACGGAAAAGATTAAGGCAACACTTTACGGGACTTTAAGGGTATGACATGACAGCGTTGCTGGCTCCAATCCCTGGCTCCTCTCATAGTGTTTTAAAATATGAACTCTTTCAGACAAGCATGATATTCTACCGTTGAGAAAAATCTTAAAATTTGTGCTTGTACACGTGAAACCCCTTTCCTCCTTCAAAAAAAAAAATAATATGAATGGCTCTAGAGGTCTGGAATTCATACAAAGGATACACTTTCATGATCAAGGAATTGAAGCCATAGTCTTTAAAAAAAAAAAAAAAGATATATCATAGTAATCATTTCTATATCACTCGAAGGTGTTTCTGTGACCAAAGCTCAGCTATGTCGTCTAGTAAAACGTTTCACAGCGTGAGAGATGAAAAAAGTTACAGCACCAAACAGCACTTCCTAAGTATACCGTAAAATGTTGTATCATAAATTTTCTTTTTCTAAAAGCAACCTTTTTTCTAAGCAGCCAAATGCAGAATTATTGACAGAGGAGTCAAACTATACTATTTTTTTTTACCAATGCAGTATGAGATGAAACACTGTCTGCATAGAGGGAGATACTGACAAAGTTTTGAAATGAGTAACTACTTTGTATTTGCTAAGCTTATCATATACAACAGAACTCGTCTAGGAAATTGATCACCAGTATAAGTGAGCCAAGTAAACCCTATGCAATTCAAATTTTGATTAGTGGGGCCTGTTTATATATAATTTCATAATTTTTTCTGACACATGATCTTCTTGCATACTGCTGAAATGAGCAACACTGGCACAGGCTGCACACTACCCACAGCTTGGTTCGTAATGCCTTCGCCACTGCTCTGAGTATACGTTGGCTCCTCCGATTTCGGGTGATTGTTCTTAAGCAAAAAAATAAAAAAAATAAAAATAAAAAGGCGGGGTCGACTTAAAATAATAGAATAACATAGAGTAATCATCACAAATGGTTTAACAAACCAAATTAAATGAAATGAATTCAAACAATTCCAACGAACTTTTTTTCAGGTGTAAACTTCAGCCCCATCGAGACTAACGCTATGATGACATGATTACAGCTGCTAGACAATAGAAAATAAAAAAGTCAATTTTAAAAAGTACTGCAAAGGTGGAGAAATGAAGAAGCACAGCGGTTACAAAAGCATTAACGGGACAGGGTGGATCCTTACTTTCAAAGTGTTGTGAGGTGTAATTAATGAGCCATTTTTTTTCAGCAACTATATCATTAAATACTCACTCGGGCACTTTATTGTACTGCCAATTCTGTCTTTTTCTGATTCAACTAGAATACTAATTTTGCAGTGAATATTTATGGTTTTTTAACTTTTTTCGGAACCATATATTCTTTCTGCGGCTTCGATAGCATAACACTTTCCTAGAAGAAGCCCTACTGTACACAAGGCTACCATTTTGCACGATCAAAACCCACCTCAACAGGCAACAGTGCACAGAAGAGAGACATACACACATAAACAAGGATGATGCTGCATTGACAGCTAATTATGCACACCCGCGCACCTTCTTTTTTCATCGCCCTGCCAGTAAGCTAGGAATTCAATAAGAAAATGGAAGGCGTACTAAGACACTGTTCACCAGCCACAGTTATCGCCCAGGCTTCCAATACCTCTTTTGTCAATTTGTACTTATTCTTTTTCAAAACCTCTATGTTACGAAGGTCAGCTGGGCATTTCTGTTTCTTGTATAACTTACAGTCTTTGCAGTGCACCGCAAGGTTGGTTTCAGACTTCTCCGATACTGCAGTGGCATGTTCTCTAATCCTGTCATTAACACATCTCCTGGTGTGGCCAATGTACCGTCTTTGCCAAAAGTAACCAGGCTGCATGTTTTGCTTCTCGCTTGTATTTATTTATTTATTTCCAAATACTGCAGACAGCAGCGCTGCCCAAGCAGGAGAGGGGTATTGCCAACATTTAATTTCAGAGGATCACAAATTGTTAATAAGTGAGGACAGGAGCTCACCTTTACTTTTCACATATTTCTAGCTTCATAAATGCTACGAATTCTCTCCAACTCGTCCGACAACTGAAACCCGCAGCCTGGTTACTTTTGGCAAAGACAGTACTTCTTTCCACAGAACAGGAGAATATCATACACTATCCCTTGAACGCATTCTGAATACCTCGTTCGGTGCGTCGCTTTGCACTTTAACATAGTATTCTCCTTCCCATTCACCAGCGCATGCATACTTTTTGCTTTAGGAATGATTTCAGAGCCGTGTTTCTGACCATTCTTGATCAAGTTGTGGGTAAAGCCATGAACATAGTGTACCAAAGACCATTTCTTCCTCTGTATCGCTTGTCCATTCTCTCTCCTTTTTCGCTTCTCCTGAAGCACTAAGCTTTCTGCTATGTCGCATAGTAAAACCATCGGAAATCCTGCTGCCAGAAGCGTAAGCGTGCTCTGGCATAAGAAACTTTGCCTCATATGGCGATGGCAGGATTTGATAAGAGCGAACATCAAAGCCGCGTCGTAATGCCTTTTTGGCACTGTTTTGGAATGGTTCAATGTATACGGAAGAAATTGCTAAGTCGCCTGAGGCTGATAACTCCAACTTAAATGCCCCGCCAAGAATTCGAGGCACAAATCTCTGGTTATCCAGTAGCTCTGGTTGCCCAGTAGCTGGAAGGCAGACTTTACGGCATAAACAACTCTTCTGAGCGATTATTTGTGCACAAAAATGTTCATTCGTCATATAGCTCTTGTGAGCACACCAAGTGTGGTGTTTTTCAAACACATCAAATGACAGGCACTGCTGCTGGTGCACTGTGGAAATGTACGGCCCACAGAAGCCTTACGCATCTTTTCCAAGTCTTGGCCCTGAGGTAAAAGAGAAATTTCAAAACAAAAGCACAGGAGTGAGACAACTGCGTGCTTGACACAAGGTAAGGATAGCACAGCACATAACGCACGAGCATTCAATAAACCATACGCTTTACCTTCTTTATCTTTGCCTCACAGCTGTTACAAAATTGGTTGAGCTTAAGAAAATTTCCAATCTTGCTATTCACGTCATCAGACCGAGTGTAAGCAGTTAAGAAATCTGGAGTGCCCATCAGATGGTGGCCGTCTCTGCTGGAGCGATGGAAGTTGTCTGCTGTGTGCATTGATATTAAAAAGAAAAAAGCAACGCTGCCTTGTGAGCTCCAGCAACTGTCTGGAGTTGGAGCCCTTTTTCATCTCTGCTTCATCAATATACGAACATAGCAAGCCAGTGTTAAAGCGTAGAATAAATGCGCACTCCATTAATATTGTGACGTGGTAGGAGACGCTCACACCATGTAAAACACTGATGCACTCACACCGAGTGAGACACAAGCACAGGGCGCACTGGATGTCAAAACACAGACCACTGAGTAGGATTCTGGCCCCGAGCAAGCGCCATCCGCTCACACTTCATCTCCCTCATCTTCAATGACTCGACCGTAGCAACATTATTCTTGGTGATCAATAATAGTGAAGAAATCTAGGAGCATAATGAACTCTATCAATAAAGAAATATAAGACACAACTTATGAGAGTAATTATGATACAGCCACTCAAACATCAAGCTAATGAGACGAACTGAAACAATTTTTCGTGCAAAGCTCTCTCGAAGGTAGAATTTAGTTGGGACACTCCCCGTGTATTGCAAAATGAATTCAAACCAGCGTCAGTTCTCAGTTGGCAGTGGGAGCTTATCGAAGCACTAGCTATCAAAGATGGGTCTCTCATTCACAGCTACTTGCAGACCGTGACGTACGGTCCCGTGATAGAAGCATGATCACGCTTACTGGCCCGTCCTCTGTGGGGAGGAACTCTGTCGCCGCTGGTCGACAAAACCACAGAGCACGGGCACATGGCACAGGCAGGCTACCCAATTTCGGGGAGTAACGGGTCCATTAACTTACTACAGCTAGCAGTACCTGCTATCGAGAGTACAGCATGCATACAAGGTGCATTCAAACTGGGTTCAAGCTTGCAGAAAAACAAAATAGCAGCGATGTGGTGCAATTTTTCGTAGCTTTTGAAACATCCAGAAAAATAAATGAGAAATGTTTCAACTGGGCAAAATTTTGGTTGGTGCTAAACATTGACTCTATGGACAGTGTGACGGTGCCCCGGCAGAGTTCGAAGAATCAGGCAGGTCCAGAAAAGACGTTTTGACCTTCGTTGATGTATTTATAAAAGCATACTTTCGACAAATGGCTTCCATATAAGATCAATTAATGGCTACACTTGATTTCTTTCCTGACGATTTGAATGTGAGACATGGAAGTAAATAAAGATATTTTTTTAATTTGGAGCAACTAAGCACTCATTGCTAGTTACATCAATCTGCTTGCTTGACCACAGGTCTGTGTATTGCAGTTTCAACTGAAAAATGCTTACCGGCTGGCTTCCAGCTTGGTCAAGGCCGCGGGGACCGGGTCTCTGAAGTCCGGAAAGAAGACTATGAATGACAATGATTCCTGGGAGTCTGTAAGCAGCTTCTGCAAGACAATACACAAAATGCTGACAGCTGCACAAGGCACCCAAGCAGTAGCTAAAAGGAATAAATAAAAGACAAAAACAAAAAGGAGAGCCTTCACCTATTACATCAATGTATTCATAAAAACCACGGTTAGTCAAATAAGGCCCATTTCGCAGGTTACAAAGGTGCATGACTGCTAACCAGAGATGTTAACATGCCAAAAACTAGGAGGAGAAGTATGCTGTGGTTGTCACACTGACAGGTGATCATGTTAATGAAAACAAGTAAAAAAGAGACTGCCTAAGTATATGTCTTCACAGCTTCTGTTCCATTTTCAAGATTGTGCTACAAAAGAGGCAAGGTGCATGATGCATATCTTCCTGAACTTTCTCAGTGAAGGAAACGGGAGGACCCGCATAGTTTTCACAAAGAAAATTTCTCACTTTGGGTGAGCGATCACTCCTGTCCCTCTAAAAAAAGGTTAATCTTCTCTGATGTGCTCTACAGGAAGTAGTCAAGCACTAGGCCATTCAAAAAATTTAATTAAGTTCAAATAGCCTGAACACATAAACACAACATGAACACAGTACACGTGACACATTGAACCTGGATCTGATCATGACTAAAAAGAGCTGAAACATCCTTGGGAGAGTCTTCAAATGCTGTCTGTAGTGAATACTATAAATGCCACAAGAACTGAGCACGAATTCACAATCTTGAAAAAAGAATACAGACACTGTAGCATCCCACATTGCTCAACCCTGACAAACGAGCACCCGCACCATGAGAGCACCATGCTGGCTCACAGGGCAAGTTTAGCATGCGTGCCACATCAATTGCCACATAGTACTGCCAAAAAGCGAGATACCAATTGCATCAAAAGTAAACAAAATAGGGTTCTACGAATTAATAGCGTGTGCATCTGGGTACTGAACAAAGACATTCTGTGCTGACAAGCAAATGTCGCGAAGAAACACACACAAAAGCAACGTGTGCCTCATAAATGTAACGCTACTAGTCAAAAGGTTTAGTTTATGAAGTTTAACATCCCAAAGTGACTAAGGCTATGAGAGATGCCAGTGCCCAATGCATGAGCACCTTTACGACACAGCTATTATATTACTTTCTTCTTGAGGGATACTGGTAAGCCGCTAGTCATGATCTGTGAGTGCCAAATCTGCTTCATCTCAATCTGATTATCCTAGTTATTTCCCTTTCATGGTCCAGATCTATGGCTACTACCTGCTCTAAGCAGACATAGTCCCTTACCCCTTTCAGCACCTCGCTATCTTTTGTAAAGATAGATGGATTTATTGAAAGGAAAGGCAGAGAGGTTGGCCGGAATGATTAAAATCTGGCCTACTACTCTGCACTGGGGGAGGGGAAGGAGAGAAGAAGATCATGATGGGTGACGATGCGGGAGAAGGCATATGAAATATAACGGCAGCTTGCTTTACAAGTGCGAATAAAGTCTGGTGGCGCACAAAAATGGCAAAGAGCCCGCACTGCCTTGAAACCCTTCCCCTTGTCCTGCCAAGCGCCTAGCAGCAGTTCCTCCGACAGAAGCCTCTTGTCCAAATGCTTCAAGGAAGCGGCTAGCACATTTCTTTCACACGCATAACTGGGCACACCAATAATATATGGTCCACAGTCTCGGGGATGCCACAAGTTGAACATTCCCGAGAGTCCACCTGACCAATTAAATGTAAGTAGCTGCGCGTGAAATCCACGTTTAAACAAAGTTTATGTAGCAAACATGCATGATGACGCGGAATATCACGCGGAACACAAAATTTCAATGTTCCATCGAGCCTTTTTAGACGAATGTGTCGGGCGTCTGGCTGGGCCCAGCAAGCTGCTGTAGCATTCTTCATACAGTTCGTAAAAAGGCACGTTGTATCCGCTCTTGAAAAAGGCACAGCTGCTTGGAGGCCATTGCTGAGTGCACTTTTCGCTTCAACATCGGCCTGTTCATTTCCACGCAGCCCGCAGTGGGCAGGGATCCATTGAAACATTATCCTGTGGCCTTGCATTTGGGCAGATGCGAGGAGCTCCATAATGTTTAGTGCCAGAGACTGGTAGGTAGTGTGGCGTAAGAAATTTTCCAAAATTTGCAATGCAGTCTTTGAGTCCGTGAATATACATCATATTTAAGGTGGTTCCCCACATATGTAGCAAACAGTTTCCCGAATGGATACAAGTTCAGCAGTGGTTGACGTAAAAGTATGTCCCAAAAGGAAATGTAAAGCCGTTTCCTGAGCTGGTATGACCACAGCTGCAGCGAATGCCTGTGCTGACTCTGTCGGTGTATACGCGATTATACAGTCGAACCCGGATATATCGAATTTTGGTTATATCGAACTCACGGAATATCCCCTTGAAAATCCCATGTAAAAGTATAGGAAAGCCGCATCATATAGCGTGTTGCACAATTAGAGGCGCGATTTAGAATGCTTCTCCCAGCTGAACCGCGGAATCCTCGAAGTTCAAATTTTTCACAGAAATGGTATTTTGTTGCTAGTATTTTTTAATATCAAATTTGTTTGGGGTACTTGCCTGATTCGATCAAAAGTCAGATGTTCCCATCTTATGCGGCGGCGACGACGCCAGACAAACAGCTGTCCCAGCGATGGTACTAGTGGCGCCACCTCACGCTGCTTACAACAACTCAAATATTCTGCCAAAAACGTTCTTCCCCTCGTTTGCTGCTACAGAGTTGTTGTAAGCAGCATTAGGTAATGCCACTAGTACCATCTCTGGGGCAGCGGCTCGTCTGCCGCTGTCGCCGCCGCATAAGATGGGAACATTTGAGTTCTGTTGATCGAATCAGGCAAGTACCCCAAACAAATTTGGTATTAAAAAATACTAGCGACAAAATTCCCCTTCTGCGCAAAATTTGAACTGCGAGGATTCTACGGTTTAGCTGAGAGAAGCATTTTACATCACGCCTCTAAATGTGCAACGCGCTGTATATCGAACTCAATTTCACCGGTCGTTCGATATATCGAACTCCGCACCACACACTGGAAAGTGTGCCTTCCCCAAAGACGATCGCATCACCCTCGGCAATTTGCCACGTGACGTTTTCAAGCCACGCGCGGAAGGAATGAGAGGGGACAGTTCAGCTAGGGCAGCGCCGCGCCCATTCCCCAAAGGCGCGCGCATCTGCGGTTATTGTTTCCCGCACGCCAGCACGTGATGTTTGCAAGCCATGTGCGTGAATGAACCAGAGAGAACCGGTGGGAACGAGAGGGGAAAAATGCGATAGAGCGAAGCGCAAGGGTGAGCCAATTCTTTTGCTGAGCTATCTCTCTTCTTCCTCTATCCCGGCCCTTCGTTCGCAGTAGCACGCGCTACGCATGCGCCAAGCCAGCTCAGCCTGTTTTCAGACAGAACGTCGGACTCTTCCTCCAGCGTGTGTTGCGAACCCTCTGCGCGCGGCGGCTGACGTGGCTATGGCGCCTGCGGAAGTTCAGAAGTGGCAGATCTATCTTTTTTTTTCCTCTTTTTTTTTTTTTTTTGCGAGAGTTGTTTGTTCTTATCGTTGTGCATAGCGTAAGATATGGCGTTCCGAAGCGGCTTGTTTTTTCTTTGCTGGAGTCGTTTATCCTTGCATGTATGAATCAACGAAAGCACGCGGTCAGCTGCGATCATGACACCGGCTTTTAGCATTTTTCGCTTCAAACAGCATTTGCAGCTACTTTATCACGCTTTCCAATGGTTTTGTGGCAGTAGACTACGCCTGCCCCAAGCGCGGCGTGATAAATCGAACCAGGCTTGTGCAATCAAGCCATCACGGGCAGTCTGCCAAGTTCTCTCCCCGCCGCAGCAGCAGCTATCAAAAGATAAACATGCCGCGACTGCGCAGCATCTTGGCACGCTGCCAAGAAATGAGCTGTGGATGAGACGGCCGAAACGGAGTGCTACATGCAAGCGCTAGCGATTTCTGCCGCGGCGACACAGAAACCTTGTTTTGAGCTGCCGCCCTCAGTTCCAACAAGTTGAAAATTTTTTGCTCTGTCGCTGCGGCTCGTTGCTGAGATCACTTAATCGCTTGCTTGCATGTGAGCGAGCTGGCCTTAACACTTTTTTTTCCTTCCAAATTCGCGAGTGCAAAGGAGGAGGGTGGGTTCATTATGCGAGTGTGTTGATTACGCGACAAATACAGTATCGTTCTTTCGCATCGTAAGTGCCGTCCCAAGCCGATTTCTGTATATCGAATTATCGATATATCGAACTATTTCGCGATCCCCTTCAAGTTCGATATATCCGGGTTCGATTAGGCTATTCTGACCAGATGTTCACCAGAGTAGGTTGTTAGAGACCGCTAAGTGGCACCAGTGATTTTTTTGGTATCCCGGGAACACGAAGGTGCACCAAAGGTTTATCCATCACCCATGCAGGGGTGCACAGCTGAAATAGGATTTGTAGCAATTTTCGAAGCAGCAAAATCTTAGTTTTGGGGCAGTAAAGCCCAGATTTGGAGCAGCTCAAATGAAAAAATAAAATAACTGCATTTTGCAGCACGAATTTAAATTTTGGAGCCGTCTTAGCACAGAAAACAAAAATGAACAGATGCGGGTATTGAACCGTATGAAGGTGATCCAAAGGAAATATAGCAAGCGCCACCTATCACTCAAGTTTAGTATATTTACTTTGGGAATCCGGCGTGCATCTATTTTTGTAAATAATCGTTTTGTATTGCAAGGCATGCTATCACACTAAAAAAACAAGAAGGAAAGAAGCGAACAGTCGGCGAGGCCAAGGAAAGCATTGGGATTGTACTTTGTCTTTTTTTTTTTTCAATTTTTATTTCAGTAACCACATAAATTAATAATGTAATCTGTTTAGGGGAAAGAAAACTAAACACAAAGTAGAAGGAAAAACAATGTGCCGGTGGTGGGAACCGAACCCACGACCTCCGAATATCGCGTCCGGTGCTCTTCCAACTGAGCTACATCGGCCGCTGTCCCCCTGCTACTTTCTTGGGTATTAATGTCTGTATACAAACCTTGAGTGTGTTCATCTCCGAGCATTTTCCGAACCTCGTCCGCCTTCCCACTGCGCAAAAAATTGAAAACCCGAACGCGCACTCCTCATGCCGATGATGTGCATGCCTTAATGCGTGTGCACATACTGGTTGCTGGAATCCATGGTTGCGCACGAGAAGGTCCTCGAGCAGTATCATAAAATAAGCTGACACTACAGACTTCACAGAATAAATATATTTTGCGATTCTGAATTCAATGAGCTCAGTATGAAGCAAACATCTGCGCTTGTAAATGGCTAGAATAGATGCGTTGCAACACGAACACGAAATAAGCAAACAGCAACACTTGAAATAGACGTCAGAGATGGCGTGCATCACGAACTAGCCGAAACACGCATCTGTGCTGCCCTCGAGATCGAAAAAAATGTTGCATGAAGCACTGCGGTCCTTCTAATCTACATAAAAATGGCGACACATGCTCCCCACTTCCACATCACCCCTCCATCGTCTACTTAGTTGACCGAGCGCAGCTCGGAGCTGCCAGCACAAAATTGTCATGGCGGGTCTGCCTGAAACCAAGCCAGAGAAAAACAAACACATTCTGGCAGCAACTGGAAGTGGGCGGTGCGACTCGAGAAAAAAACGAAAGGTTAGCTCTGCACTCAAGCGCCCGTGGGCAGCCCGCAGGCTACCAGACGCGGATAATCGAAGAAGCCCAGTCTCAATGCAGTCCTTCTGCATTGCGGGGTGTCATCTCAATTTATGACACCCCGCAATGCAGAAGGACTGCAGGTCAAAAAGGGAATGAATGCACCTACTGCACAAGCAGAAGCAAGTCTGGTTCTATGGGTAATGACAGTCGTGAGGATCGAGAGATGGAACCCACAAGAATAATGCGAGCGGAATGAGCATCTGCAAACGCACTTCCCAACAGCGCACCCTGTGCTTGGCAACACCGAAGTCACGGTGCACACTGCACCTGTAGCATTTTCAATGTGACCATAAGCTCTCTGCAGGCCACCTCAGTGATGACAAAGAGCGTACGTTACTGCTACTCTTGAGTGGCAAGGCAACGATGAACAAACAGCCCAGCCTATACAAACCAATCCATCTGAATGACTCCATTTAAATCCAAGATGGTGCCTGGTGCCTTTCATGGTCGCAAAGAATGAGTATATTGTGACAGCGATGCCTTCTCAAGTCTATATTATGCCAAAAAAACTACCTTTCTGTTGAAAAAAGAAAAAAAAAGTTCCACAGTCGTGCTGCCACCTATATTAGCCTAGAAAATAGAAAATTTTGGAGTCCACAGAGCCCTAAATATCAGCAGTGAGTATATGCTAGATGTTTCAGCAAACTTACCAAAATTCCTAAAAGCAGTGGGTTCACAATAGAAAAATAAAATCTGAACAACAAACCCTTTGCAGCAGCAGACACAATATGCTGCCAAAACCCACTAATAATGAAACTATTTAATTAAACTCCATTAATTAAATATTTAGTGGTCAAGCTGGGTGGTTAGTCCCAATGGCAAGTTCGATGCCGTGAAGAAGATGATGCAAATATCGGTTCTTGAAATGAAGGAAAGCTAGTTTTCTAAACCCCTGCAGTGCAAGGAAATCCGACACCTTTTCCCATAAGAAGCCAAAAGTGTCTGAGACGTGCAGGAAGCTCGATAAAAAAAGTGACGTTCGTTGGTGGCATGTTCAAGAGGCAATGGCGCAAAATTCCAACTGTTTGCTCTACTGCGATGTGTCATGCCCTTTATAACACTGTTGGCAGTGACTCGCCTTTTCCTTGCACCAACCTGCGAGGCAAAAAAATGCACACAAAGTGGCGCAGTACACCTGCAGTTTAAACTTAGCACTGCAGCCACTGCACACATCATTACTGGACATCGTTTATGTGCAGAGCTTCCTGTGCATCTCGTGTGCTCAGCTTCGGTTGTGTGTGGAAGAAAAAAAAAAAAAGAAAAAAAAAAGTGATTTCGTTGCACTGCCCTATGAGTTTTTCTTCGTTTAAAAATCTGATATGACATCGTCTTGTTCATGGTTTTGAATCCCCCACTAGAACTAACCACCTAACTGTGATCATTAAAAAGTTAATAGGTTTTAGTTAATGTTGGTTAATGTAGTTTTAAATGTTGGGAAAGGGTGAGGGTCACCGAAGAAGGGGTAGGCAGCGAACGCGATGGCTAGATGGCATCCTCGAAGCGCTGCAGATGAAGTTATGTGATGTTAGGAAGATAGTGAGAGACCGGAAAGCATGGCGTGATATGGTCCATAGGATCATGAAGAGTCGGACACAACGACTGAACTGAACCGAGTTAATTATGGAGATAATTTGAGGAATTTTGCAGCATACTGTGTCCACTGCAGCAGAGGGTTTTTTAATGCAAATACTACTTTTGTTTCTATTTTGAGCCCACTAGTTTCAGAAATTTTTTTTAAGTGTTCGCTGTAACACCTGGTACTTTGCTCGTACAGGGTGCGTTACGGTTCCTGAACTATGTCCGAAATCTCGCGCCATGTCCAAATTACTACAGTCTCAAAAATCAGTCAATTCTAGTCTTATGCTTCTTGAACCAATGACTCAAGGCACTCCTTCCCCCAAATAACAAGGGCAATCAAACAACTCCAGTACTCCCGCAAATTTGTCTCTGTTCCTTTTTCCATGCACATACGCTTTGACAGTAACAGCTGCAGATGGAACTTTTTTTGGGCTGAATGGCAGTAGTACTACAAGTTATAACCAGCAATTCCCACATCCCCTTCCTCGCTAGTGAGAATCTCCCTCTTCTACAGCACCTCCTCTTCCCCCCCCCATAAAGGAAGCCTGGGACAATATTTCGTTCTCCCCTTTTTTTTTTCTTGCTTTGTGGCAGGTGCTTATGTGCCCCACCTGTCATAATGTGTTGGCAATAAAGTTAAATACATGACATGAATTGAGAAAACTGTAAGCTGGCATGAAGTCTACATAACACTTCCTTGCCATTTGAGATGCCAAGAGACCATTCAGCAACAAAGACAGCCCATCCACCTTTCTGACAGCTTAGCGGAAAAGAGCCATTTGCAACGAGCATACAAGTCACAAACCTCCAAGTGATCCACGGTAGCCTCCATAAGTTCTTCTGAAAAAGGAGGGTTGACCTCAAATGAGCCAGCAATGGGGAAAAACTTCAAGATGGATCTGAAAGCAAACCACAGCAAACAAAACCAAAAATCTATGTTGGTTTCACTTTGAGGTGTATTTATTTGCAACAATTTAATGTGGCCATTAAACAAGCTTTTGGCTTTTGAGTACAACCTTGACCCTTGCTCAAAAAAAAAAAAAAAAAAAAAAAAAAAAAGGGACGAGTCAACAACGTTTTACTATTCATGGCAAAGCAAGAAATCTCAAAATTACACGGAGCAAACAGAAAACTGATAGAATACTTGAACTTTTACTAATTTCGTGACAGACTGTTGGCAGCTGGCTCAGTTAGCAGAAGAGTCCAGCACTATTAGTAAAAAAGAAAACAAATAGCCATGGTCACTATTGATCATGATGCAACCTATAGCCAGCACACCATTCCATTACTGAATTTAAAACTCGATGTACACAGAATACATTGTTATTACACAGCAGAGGGTTCATACTGCAAACCACACTACATATCCACACTGCTCTTATGATATAACCCTACACAGGTTAAATGATATCACAGCAGACTTGCTTCGTCTTATCAGAGTCAAAAATGCTCTAAAAGATACATGAGCATGCTAGGTATGTTCATATACATGTTACATGGACGCAATGAATAAAACAGTCTCTCAGAAACAGTATAGTTACAAATAGAAAATTTATTCCCTACAAATGAAGCGAGGTGAAGACAGAGAACATAAGACAAGTTCAAGTTGTGTTATCTTACTTGAAGAAGGCATTGCTGGTCTAGCTATCTATTTTTTTTCTCACACTACCCTACAGAAGTTGCTACTTGTGTGTGCTATTATCCAATTTTTTGCTTCCCACCTTGATGGTATGTAAATTTTAAGAGAACATATGCACTGGAAAAGGGTAATTTTCTTTAAAAATTGAGTTTTGTTGTTCCGAATGTTCAGGTGACCCAGACAAATTCTCTTTCATGTATATCTACATATATATATATATAAAATAGACAGCAATGGTAGCAAAGTTATATAAAAACTCGGTTAACCCCTTGGTGGACTTGAATAAGCCAGGCTCGACATAATCCAACTGCCATTTTTGGCTCATTACGAGTCCAGTTCATGCTTTCTGGCATTCTGATTATGGTTTAAAATGAACAGAGCTTGTCTAAAGCATTTTTTCGGATCGTCGAGAGATGGCAGCATAGATACAAGGCCAGACTGCTTTTGCTTGGCCTGAACGTAGGAACTTGTCCCTACACAAATGAACATGGCGCAGTGCGAGAGCGGCGATGCGACTGATTTGAGTGATACTGAAGACTACAATTTGTTTTGTTCCTCAAGTGACAATGACAATGTGCAAGCACCTTGCTAGCAGTGAAAACAGAAGCTGAAGATAAAAAAAAAGCAGGAAGCAACACAGTGCTGTGTGATATGCAGCTTGTAGTACAAGAAAACGCACACCTGGTGCAAGAAAGCACTGCATGCAATTCCGAGCTTTGAGTACTGGCACACTTGTGAAAGCCTTGAGTAAGAAGATTGGAGTGATTTTGTGAGTCTGACAGTTTGAACTGGCCGCAGTTGCTACATGATTGTTGAGAATTTATGAAGTTGTGTTTGTCAAGTGAATTGTAAATATGAACCGGCAAAAGCATGAACAGCACGGCACCATCAAATTTTGTTTGAAACTTAGCAAAACCGCTACTGAAGTTGAAAAAGGCTTATGGAGAACATTCACTATGCGGGCACAAGTGTTCAGATGGCACAAAGGCTTTTCAGCAAGCCGAGAAGAAGTGGATAACGAAGCTCCTGCGTCCTGGGTCAACTGTCAACCTCAAGAACAGATGACAAAGTAGAAAGAGTGAAGTCTCTTGTAATGACAGATAGCCGAATCATGATGAGAATGAGTTGAATTTGAATGCTTTTACCATCTATCAAATCTTAACACAGGATTTGGGTATTCGGAAAGTATGCGTGAAGATGGTTCCAAAGAACCCCACGAATGAGCAGAACAATAACAGAAAAGATGTGTGCCTTGATTTTTTAGAGTACCTAAAAAAAAAGCCATAATTCTTCAGTCACGTTATAACAGGTGACGAATCGCGGATTTTTGAAAACAATCCCAAGACAAAATGACAAAGTCGGGAGTGGCACACCACACTCTCTCTCCGCCCAAGAAAAGTGAGAATGAGCAAATCGAAAACTAAATAGATGCTTTTTTTTTTCTTCTTTAACAGTCGGCGATTGTTGACGAGGGATTTGTGCTTCCAGGACATACTCTCAATTATAGTGAAGTTCTTGAAAGACTCAAGAAACAAGTTGCAGGTGTGCGAACAGGCATTGCACAGACATGGATGCTTCACCACAACAATGCACACTGTGACATGGCAATGTCCAATTAGTTTTTGGCAAGAAATAGTATTCCTGTGAGTCCTCACTTCCTATTCACCAGATCTCAGTCCCTGTGATTTCTTTTTATTCCCCCGGCTCGAAACCCACTTAACATCACTTTGGTACTCCGGATGATATCTAGAGGAGTGTCACAGATGAGCTGAAACGCATTCCAGCAGAAGCCTTCCAGAACTGTTAGAAGATTGGAAGCAACATCTCCGTCACTGTGTAAATGCAGAAGGGTACTATTTTGAAGCGATAACCTTGATGTAAAAAAGGATAAAATTCGTGGTTACAAAAAAATTTGTCTCATTATTTTTCTAACACCACCTCGTAGAAGAAAAACAATTCTCGGCTGTTTTTTATGCCTTATACCAACCAAAATATGCTTAGAGGCTGAGGACTGCACGTTCAGCTAAGGCCCTCTATGAAGGCCAGAAAAGGAGCTCGAATTGATTTGGTCATTGAATAATTCACACACTGACCCCATTCCTGACAACCTCAATCCCTTACCCAAATTCCCCACCACTCCACCTACATTCCAGGGGAGCTTAGGGGAGTTTCCCTAGAACCACGCTTTGGCTGTAAGTCACTGAGTAGTCCACCCTCCCATTTTCTTTTTGGGGCCCCTGGGCATTTTTGCCTTTGGGTGAAAACACAGACTTTGTCCCTTCGCGACCAAATCTTTTATCCTTTGATTGGAATGAGCCTGTTATATGCAAAAGATACAATCAAGGACCACCTTTGGTTTACATACTTTTTTTTTTCTGGTCCCACTATATATTGTATGTTAGCTGGATCTTTCAGTGCTACGCTGCCAGTCTTAGATGCTGCACTTTGGATGCCACTGTCTTAATCTCCTCCAATGATGTTGCACTAAAGACCGCAATAGGTGGTAATTCATTCTGAATGTGTGGAAGTATCTTGACATCTGAACCACAGGTAGCACTACAGGAGAACGAGGTTGGTGTTTAACATGTGAATTTTCACTATAATGCCCACTTTTTCTGCTCCGCTGATAGGTGGCTTGGATGAAGTCGTGTCATAGTGTAGCCTACATATGCACGGCAAGGTTGTGCCCTGGTTAGCCTCCATGCTAACCCAAGCTTGTTCAGGCTGTCTGACACAGAGTATCGCTGTGCTCAAGAAAGCTTCAAGGAAGAGAGTACAAGCTTGGGCAAAGCTTTCCAGTGAAACCGACAAAGAACGGCGACAACGACTTGAAGCTTAGAACGTGAAAGGTTGTGCGAAGCATTCCCTAGTGCTACCGCACAATATTTTGCGCTTAGCTATGCTAAACCACCAATAAATTTTTTTTTTATTATGTGCATGCTTCAAAATATGTTAGCTATGAACAGGCACAGTGTTTGGAACTGTTTTTTTTATATATTATATTTTTGAAAACAGTAGGAAGAAATACATATACATGACTAATTTCACTACAATATGCCCAATACAGCAAAACCCCTTTATAGTAAAGTCACCGAGACCAGCAGGGTCTTTACTATATCAGTGGTCGGTGATGACACGGTCCTGAAGATGCCGTCTGGTAGTTAAATAAGCGCTTACTGAACACATCTTGCTGCTTAATGAAAAAAAAAAAAAAAAAAACTGAAATACCTTCCATCTCCCTTTTATCATCTCTTTGTGCAATTTTTTCATTATAAGATTTCTTTACGTCTTGTGGAAGTACCTCTTAAGCATGAGGACAACGTGATTACGAATGCAATCAAGTTAAATTGCATGTGAAAGTTTCTTTCCTTTAAAAGGCAATAAATGATAAATGCGCGTGGCACTCAAGTGCTGTAAGACCACGCTCGCTGCATCTCCACTTTCTGCTTCTGCTGCCTCATGCTTTGTGCTGCACATTGCAGTGAATGTTCACTCATTTCTTTCCCTTCCCTATTTCTTGCTCCACTTTTACTCTACTTTCTGAACGAACCATGCCACCTCCTTGCTATGTTTGCAGACAGCTTTATCTTCTTTTTTCCCTACGCGCTTTCCCTCACAGCTCCAAGGTCTCTGTAAAGTAGGCTTCTCCTGACTGCTGCTAAGCCTAATGGTAAAGCCACCTAAATGAACAAGGCGTTATTTTTCTGTTTTCAAATAAAAAAAAATCTTTGCCTCGCGATTCTAGGTAGTGCGCGGGTGGAGATATCATATCGTGGGAGTCGTTGCCGCGGCCAGGAGCACTTTACTATAATCGATTTTTACCAAAAACGTCTTTACTATAAAGGGGGGAAAATGTACAGTTGTCTATGGAAGATGAACTGGGACTTACGTTTGACTTTAATATATCAGAGTTTTTATTATATCCGAGTTTACTATAGCGGGGTTCTACTGTAATAAAAATTTTGCTTTTAAAATCACTGCCTCCCCTTAAATTGACGCAAATGATTTTCTGCTGTGACCCTCTTTCAATTTTAAAGTTGCATGATGCTCGATCCTGTATTAGGCAAAAATTTCCTTGTGTTAAACTAAACATTTTACTATACAGAGGCAACATGGTATAGGCACTATTGACTCTCTGCTTTACCCGCACAAAGGGGAGGTGGAGAAGGCCATGCAACCCACTTTTTAAGACGAAAGCCTTTAATGGCTCATGCTGCCATGGACAAAATGTGTCCCTCCTTTGCGTCGGCTGATTGACTGAGGCGGGATGACGTCATAGAGGTCTCGACCAATCACAGAGCACCACCACAGTATGCGCGAATGCGTGCCTTATTAGGCCATATGCCAATCAATGATCAGTTACTAATCAATGACTAGTTATCAATAACTAATTAGGGCTTAATTAATAATTACCTACAAAATGACTAGTCAAAATGATTTACTACACAATAAATTAATTGATTTATTACTAATTAGTGCCAGTTGCGTAGCAGGATGCGGCACTCAGGCTTTCGCCTTGCACCACTTTAGTCGCTAAAGTCCCTCGTAATTATTTAACAGGTGTGGTCAAGGGTGTTGACGAAATTCCCCCCCCCCCCCTTCCCCCCAAAGCCTGGGGGCGAGGGTACTTATTGGATTTTCTGGACAATAGGATTGTCACGCACGCAAACGCCATGTTGTGTGTTATGATTATCTGTATGGGCATATGGATAAGGTCTATAACAAGATTACAGTTAAATGTATACAATGCCACAATGGAACGAAGCACAAGGGTAGGCTTGAGATTACAGTAAAATCTCAGTGATACGAATTCAGCTCATATGAATTTTGGGATATGAATTTTTAAAATTCCCCGGCCGGAGTACACAGTTTCCCCGGCCGGAGTGCACTGTCTACAATGTGCGAAATTCCGAAAGTTCAGAACTCTCTCTTGCGCCGCTACAGATGATACGAACATACTAACTGCGACCGGAGCCTTGGACATTATACACTGCCCGCACATCATTCACTCCGCAGTCGTCAGCCATGCTGTACACACTGTGTGAGCAGCTCTCAGTGACGTGCGACCCAAATGTTGCTGCCGTCGAAATTGCCCGCAGAGCTCTAGACGCTGCGAGAAGTTTGCGGCCGCGCACGTCCTGCTAATCGCTGACGTTATGAAATAAGTCGCGCTATGCACCGCAAGCATACTGCAGCAGTGCACAAGGTGGGCATGCATAACCCGCGCATATTTTGAACTCGATGATTGCTAGTCATGCTGTATGCACAGGAAGCAGTTTGTGGCTGTGTGCGTTCTGCAAACCCGCTAACATTTGTGGCAGCCAGTCGCGCTATGCACCATGAGCAGTTGGTGATGGCACGCACAACCCACTCATATCTCCGACTCCGCAGTCTCTAATCATGCTATATGCATAGCGGCTGCCCGCGTTCTGGAAGTCACTGACATCATTATCTTCAGTCGTGCTGTATGCACCACGAGAAGTTCGCAATGTGTACGGCCCACACATCGCTAACGTTGCGATCGTTTGTCATGCCTTATGTGTTGCAATGTGTCACGTTGTGGTGATGCAGCCTTAAACAGATATGCTTGAATTCCTTTCCTAAATTTCTGCATACAGATTCTTTTTTTTTTTTTCGTTTTGATGACACAAATTTTTTTCACAACCCCGTGAGATTCATATCGCAGAGGTCCTACAATATTAAACTATTCACATCTGCTACAACTAGGAAAAAAGAAAGGGTTGGTCTCACACACCCTCTTGATCCAAAAAAGCTGTCCGTGTCAGGAAATGCTGAACAGTACTGCCTGAAGTAGCAGTTCAAAGGTGATGCAAAACACTCAAAAGTCACACCAAAATGCTTATGCAAGCACTCCATGACTAATACAGGCAGAGAATTCTGAGTCCCATGACCTTCGTTTGAGGACAGGCCTAGATATGTCTGAAAAGAAAGAAAAAAAAAAAAAATGAGACAAAACTCATTAATCTTTCCCCCCCCCTGTTACATCATAAATCCAGACAATTTGAACCCCATGCACAATCTCAGTAAATGCCCATGCGAATATATGGGATCGAACTGAATAGCCACTGAGGTTTTGCACCAGTTACCATAAAAAGTCACGTATAATACAAGGTTGTTTTCTTTTGCCAATTTTATCATGTCAGATTTACGCCTTGTATACATGAGGATCTGAACAAATTGCAGCCTAAATTCACAGTTCCGTCCTGTTTATTATTCAGCACCATTAACATCAGGCTTTCAGTGAGAGGAGGAGCTATCTAGCGGTGGCATCAGCTGACTGCTTTAATGGTTTCAGTGGGTGCTTGCGTGCTGTGCAAGACACAAACAGCCACGAGTGCGAAACATGATGGGCTGGCAGCTTGTGTGCTGCCTTCCTGTGTCTGAGCTAGAAGCGGCCTACTGATTTCAGAATAAACCGGGCAGCCATGTGGGTTCCGCACTTGCCGGGGCCAATGTGAGCTGCTCTTCTCCTCACTGTGCGTGAAAAGCTCCAATCAAGCGTGTTGGTGTGAGAAGGGGAGCGAACCAGCCCAAACACATGAAGATGTGTGGCACTATTAGACGCCAGGTGCAGGGTGGCATTGATGCAAAAGCGCAAGCGCGTACGCCTCACAGAGTAACCACGAAATTTGGTGCAAATAAATGCTTTTGCTGATCGCTCCTCGCTCGCCTTATAAGTGGATGAAAACATCTTTTTTTTTGTTTTGTTTTCGCAATCCCAAAATTATGTGTTGTATTATAGGGACCGGGCGCCCGTTGTATGGCGCCACCGTCGCCTCAGTGGAACAGCGCCGCCTGCGGCGGAGTGCCGAAACAGCGGAATGCCGAGGAAGCTGAGCGGCGCAGTCGTTTCCGTTCTGCGAGGCGTTTTTGAGCCTGTCCTTACCTGTCATTTTGTGGTGTGGCTTTGAGAGCTTTGAGCTGCTTTGAGAAATCACAAAGAGTATTTTTTGACCGGGAAATCTTGAAAAAGAAAAGGGCCGTTCTTGGCAGGGCGTGCGTTTTTTTTTTTTTGAAACTGCCCGGCGCATGGTATTTTTGTTATATACTCGAAAATGCCGCGCGCATGATTTCACCATGCGCTAGGAACACCTTCGTTAGGCACTTGTTAAGGAGACTTCGAAGCCGGGAATTGCGCCTGCACTGCGCGTCCATCTTATATTAGGTCTAGTCGAAACCTGCCTGAAGATCAAATGCCGCCGTGGCGCCGTAGTAGTGGTTTGTAATGGTCAGCGTTCATGTGAAATGAAAAAGATGCCGCACCTGTCTTTTTTCATAATAGCTAGGCTCAAACAATTCAGAGTAGAATGATAGCAAATGACATTCCAGTTTCAAACTTGCAACGAGAGCTGTAAAAGGAGAAAAATAAACAAGCAAGAGAAAAGTTGGATCCTATTTATGGTTGGAATAGCAAACACACATATACTTTCAGGACTTCCTGCACAATTACGCTACAATAGCTCACTGAACCCGGCCTTGAAACTATCAAACTTAATCATAATATAAGCCAAATGAGTAATACCACCTCAGCATCATTTTTACATATACGACAATGCTCTTGTTGAACACGCCGGAGCTGCTACATATAATTGACTTAGAAAATATTATACTATACATGCCTTTCTCCCGACATGCTGCGGAGGTTGTGAAAAGAAAAAAAAATTAAATTTCCTGCTAGCGTTCTCCCAGTGCAGGAAGATCAATGCGAGCCTTGAACATCTGAAGGCAATAGTCCAATACTGTTAAACTGTTAAATACAATTGAAAAAAAAACAAAACAAACAAACACACAGTGTGATGTGTTGTAAGATAAGGCACCGACAACTAAGAGAGCGTTCTATTGTTAAATGAATCCCTCTGACGGCTCGTTCGCTAAGGTGGTCTACTTTCTCAGCGTACCACGAACTTGCGGGGCCGACACCTAGCTGACCTCGATACCTAATGAGTGTGACGGGACACGACCATGTATGTAGTTTTCTATTTGCAAGTAAAGGAACCCGGATAACTGAAAGCCATTCCTTTTACAACTTTGTCACTGCAGCTTGCCGGACTGCTGCTAAATCTCTTTACATTGGCCATAGAAGCAATTTTTGAGAGAGGTAAAACGGTCTTGTCATACTACGCCACAATCAGGAAATCTCACGTTTACTAAAGCGCCGATGAGAAACACAAGTATTTAGGCGGGCCAGGAAATGGACGCTGCTGAGAAAATACGTAAAGCCGTGTCAGGTGCAACGTGAATGCGAAAAAAAGACTGCTACACGGACTTCGAAATTAAAAAAAAGAAAATAATACATATATGCTCGTTTCCACAAATTAAATTGTATTTTTTTTCTTGTTCGACTTTTATATGAAGCCGATAGCAAATTTTGTGACCATGTGGTATTGATTGAGCTGTGAAACGAGTGATTTTATTAGGCGAAATGGATATGCCACAAACAAATGTTAACAAATTCTAAGAGTATCAACGCAGAGCTCTCAGCGCATTTTCATTGGTTGACAAATGAAAAGAGGAAAAATGACAAGATCATGGTAATAGGAATTGTTCTTATCTCCTATCTGCTCTTTCTGTTAAGAGAAAAAAGTAAATTATCTTTGACTATGTCAGCGAAAGGATCTGCACAAACATTGTCTCTGCCCATCACTGAAGATTGTAACGCAGCCCGAACGACGATGGTGGAGCTGCCTTTTCTTTTTCCGTGCTGGGGTTTTCTTGTACACAGGCGGGGAAATGCTAGCGTTGTAACTTACGCTGTTGGGTTACTTCGATTTCCAACTGTCAATAAAGTGACTACAGATGAAGGAGTGCGGCTTCGACTCCAAGACTCTCGTGCCGTCACTCCTGGGGAACAGAAGGCACAGAGCATCTGGTAGCAAGCGGAATTTTAAAAATTCGGCACTTTCCATGACCACACAGTAACCAAATACATAGATTCATGCCTTTGCCTTTCAAAGAACCATGCTTAGGTCAACCGCCACTCATGCTTCTGTGAAAACCCGTAGAAATGAATCAACTTAAAAATGTCCGACGAGTTTGCGTAGCTGCCAGTGGAGCCAACAACGCATCACGTTTCGCCAGACTTCATTTCCCTGGACATATTCACACAATTAGTCCAACTTTCTGTTCTCTTGAGGATATATTCACGCACAACATCATCTAAACCTTAGGATTTCCAATTTCCACGCAAACCAACGACAAACAATACGCTCCAATGCGCCGAGAGGTGGCGCCACCCATTCAGCTGTCCGGTCCCCATATGCAGGTACGTATTATATGTGGGTTTCTATGGTAACTTATCCTGGTTCCTCAGGTGCACCCACGACGAGGTATGATTGTCACGGCAAGTAACCATCCAAATATCCCTCAGCATGAAACAGTAAAACCTCATTACTTTGGAAAATTGTATAGCTGCTGGGCTCGCATCAAACACATAAGTAAGTCTACGACATTAGAAATTCATTCGTTCAGAGGCCCAAGGACTGGTATCAGTTAATTAGGAAACATTCTTAAAACAGCGCAGTTTAAGGTACGACCTGTTTGATAAGTGATCGTCCAAACATTAGTCCTCAAGCTTGAACTGCACACATAGTACATTGTTGCCACGCAGCTCTGATGTGTGCCCAATGGCAAAAGTGTTGACTTCCAGCAAGTGCCTGTCAGCAGACAATGAGTGATTTTCGGAGCTTCACTACTAGCCCACAGTGGCAGCGGCCATTGGGTATCTTTCTTCAAAGTTGCCTTACTGCTCTCGCACAAATACACGGCTCCCTCGTTTCTGTTACAGGATATTTCCGTTCTACCAGTGCACTAAAACTCTGCACTCATCATGTGTGACAGCACACATGAAGACACTACAATGCTTTGCATGAGAGAGATTCAACTGCTGATGCTACTCCTATATGTGCCTCGTCTTGCTCGGAGTATGATGGTGGTAACGAGACTGGAACTATGAATTTGGGCCGAACATTGCTTGGATACATGTATAATAAGTGGTAGAAATTTGACATGCTGAAATCTGTAAGAAAAAAGAAAGTGTGTTTTCACTGTATTTAGGGTATGGTGACACAGGCTAGACAGTTAGTTTAGAACAAATGGCTGGAAGGTGCTGGCGTTTGTCATTAACTTGCAGCACACACTTTATTTATTTATTTATTTATTAGTGATACTATCAGTCCGGTCAGGACCAAGATAGGAGCGATACAGGGTACATATTACAAAGGCGGAACACGACAAACAAAACACCAGCACCATCCAGTCGGTGCCAAGTTTTAACATATCAAAAATGGAACTGACCTCTAAGCAACAAATAAAAATGCGCAAAAATATCGCTGCAACGAAACAGAAAACAATGTGAAAACACCATGCCCAACACAAATCCAAGGCGCATTATATCAGGCACTATACGAACAATCACGAACTCCGGCAGAGAACACATCCACATCCGATGCGAGCACCACATTCTCTGGCAGTCTGTTCCATTCTCTCGCTGTGGACAGGAAGAAGGAATGCTTGTAGCAGTGCTTAGGACTGGAGGCCATCCAAAGTGGCTTTATTCGCTGCAAACGCCACTGCCACACTGGAGCCGAAGGACTAACATCCGATTTCTGAAGCAAATCACACAAAACACCTTCTGGAATCAGTACAGTGGAGAGCTGGGACAGTTGGTAATATTGGTAAAGACTGAAACCAGCGAAAGGACCTGTTCCTCTGTTTTGTTCTCTCTGTCTGCATCCTTCCGCTGGTCTCAATCTTTACCTCCTGGAATGGATGAGTCTGTGCAACCGAAGCTGGGAAAACTCAAGAAGCGTCACTTTTTAGCTTAGCACAGAGCACATCCTGGTCTACAAGTAGGACAGTACGCTAGAGCATAAGAAATTGCCAACTGCTTTTGTCACCATGTGTTTGCTCAATCGGACAAATAGCTATGACGCATCCATGGCAGTGTATTCTGATGACGAGCGTACAGCTATAAGTGTGCTGGGTGACAACTACTGCTCTATTTACTTCAGAAAAGAGTGTATCTTGTGGACTACATCCGTATGCATGCAGGTCATAATGGAGGATAGCATGTTAAAGCAGGATTGAACTGTCCAATGCGCATGCTGAGTGCTTTGGACAAAGAAGCCTATGAAGTTTATGCTGCATGTCTGGAGCTGCCACCAGTGCCAAGCTACAGGACAAGACAGAACTGTGGAAAAATATTGTTGCTGTGCAGTCTTTATGTCAAAAGCAGGCTGCCCTCATTCAGCTTTGCACCAATGAAATACGCTGTAACACAAATGGCTTTTCACAAATTTTCCTTTTTATCATTTGACAGTTTAAACATTTTTTTTAGGTCTACAATCTTTTCAAGTCTGAAGTCCAAATTAACGAGATTTTACGGTGATACACGCATCATATACACTGAACATTGTCACAATGAATACCAAATCAGCAACGTAACAAAATAAACACTGATTATCCTTAGAAGCCATGACAAGTGCTTACTCACACTAGTACATTAACATACCTGGTACCTCTTCAGCATACACCAAACACGTGGAAGGAAGTTCTCAAATTTTCGGTCATCTGTACAGTTCCACTTGTAAAGTTGTTCCTAAAAGAAAAAAAAAAAAAAGAAATTACAACTCGCAACTGTTGTGCATACTGTAAGGACAAGCCTGACAGTAGCACACTAAAAAGATGGCGTGTTCTACAGACTCTCTCCTTTGATAACGCAGAAAGCTCTAGGCTTTGTTGCTGTCGCAGCTCTGTACTACTACATGACTTATTCGAAACTCGTGCTAATTATTCTAACAATATTTGAAAAGTTTTTAACATATTTGATTCCTTTGAATAATCGCATGTGAGAATATTTTATTTGCTATTTGAAATTTTTTTAATATTCACACATTCGTACTGAACAGCTGATCATGAGAATGTAAAGTGGCGGTTCGCTGAAGACCTGTGGCTTGATCAACAATTTTTCTGAGCTAACAGAAACTCACCCGCTCACACAAGAAACTAGGCTTTGAACAACACAGGCCGCAAGAGACACACTCCACCGCCACGGCTATGATCCCACCACCACTCCCCTGACGCACTCCACAATGAGAACACGTAAGTGCTCCCATTCGGGAGCACTTCCCTCTCGCATGGCAACGCATCACTGCGGTAGGAAATCTGCACATGCAAAGTGCCATGCACCCGCATAAATATATTATCTAGTATACGGATGCGGCTGTCCCAACTGTGGATGACACTTGCCTTGTAGGCACCACAGCCTCGTTTGACTAAATTATTGGTGCGCAAAGCCGCCACCACCACACTGCTACTGCTTTCTGGTCCAGAGTATGCAAGCTGAACTGCAAGCGGTCTTTGATTATCTCGATGTAGCTCTGACACACGACAGGGGCCTACCAAGCATGTGCCAATGTAGATTACAGCCGCCATCTCACATCCGGCATTCACCACAAACTGCTATATGTATAACAACTATGCAACAATGGTCACATCTTAATGCTCCAATGGGTCCCCGCGCATCTTGGTATCGCAGGCAATAAGAAGGTTCATTATTTAGCACAACCAAGTCAACTACCTCTGCCAGCAAGGACCACTTCCTATTACAGTAGAACCCTGCTAATAGTAAACTCGAGTATAGTAAAGTGAAACTGAAGTCTCAGCTCATCTTCCATAGACAACTGCACATTTTTCCCCCTTTATAGTAACACGTTTTTGGTAAAAAATCTGTTATAGTAAAGTGCGCATGACTGCAGCGACGACTCCTACAATATGATATCACTGCCCGCGCACTACCTAGAATCGCAAGGCAAAGGTGGTTTGTATTTGAAGACAGAAAAACCTCATAGTGTGTTCATTCAAGTGGCTTTACCATTAGGCTTAGCAGCAATCAGGAGAAGCCTACTTTACGGTGGCTTTAGAGCCGTGAGGGAAAGCACGCAGCGCGCAGGAAAAAAAACAATAAAGCTTGTCTACAAACACGGAAATGAGGCAGCGTGGTTGGTTTAGAATTTAAAGGAGAGTAAAAGTGCTGCAAAAAATAGGGAGGGGGAAGAAGCAGGCAACATTCACAGCACTGTGCAGCACAAAGCATGAGGCAGAGGAGGCAAAAAGTGGAGGTGCAGCGAGTGCGGTCATACGGCACTTAACTGCCACGCACATTTATCATTTATTGCCTTTTAAAAGACATAAACAGCAAAAAGTGACATCATATTCATGCAATGCTTTGGTTTTCACATGAAATCGAACTTGGTTGCATGCGTAGCCACGTTGTCACCATGCTTAAAAGGTACTTCTAGAAGATTAAAAAAATTTTATAACAAAAAATTGCACGAAGAGATGATAAAAAAAAAAAAAAGAGATGGAAGGTTGTTTTTTTTTTTATTAAGCAACAAGACGTGTTCAGTAAGTGCCTATTTAACTACCAGGAAGCGTCTTCAGAACCCTGTCATCACCAACAACTGATACAGTAAAGACCCTGATATAGTAAATATTTTTGATAGTCCCAGTGACTTTACTATAAAGGGGTTCTACTATACACACAAATGATATGCCGCCAAGCTCATCAAGAAAAGGCCAACCCTGTATGGAGCAAGAAATGACTCGTTCACACCGCTCCTCATACTTTGCAGTCACAGCAAACCCCTTTTTCTTCCCAAGATCCCTTGCCACGAATTCTTGTGCAAGCAGACCGTCATGTTTCATAAAATCCAGATGAGGATGCAGCTGACTCCATATCTGCTCTACCGCTTTCATCACGGTGGGGCGCCGCCAGATATTCTGGCCATTTTCACTACCTGCGACACCAGGGCCAACCTGGACCACCTCCTTTGGGATTGCCTCAGATACAAGGTTCCTCGGCAATGCATTCTCAACACTGTGCTGCTGGGACCTCAGCCAACCTCCCTCCTGGCTTGGCCCTTGCCTGGAGCTTGCCGTGTTCCCCAAGGAAGCCGAGGCATGAAGTTCACCTAGAACCCGACAGGGCTGCCCATCTGCGACCGGCTCTGCGACGTTCACCGTGCTGCCAGCGGGACACCGGTGTCATGAACTGTAGGCCACGCTCCCCAATCCCTTAACAACCCTGCTCCTTCCATCGCCACCACACATTCCCTCCACCGCAGCGAAGCATTTGTAGATGCAAAACTGTGGAATAAGCATGCTTTCAATCAATCAACCTCTTAACAGCTCAGTTCAATCACTTCCATCGTAGAGGCGACTCAGATTTACAGCCTTGGACACGTGCTGGCAGCGATAATTCTGTGAAATCAGGTAATGAGGCAAGAGTTAGGCTTGCTTGAGGGTGGCCTTCGCTCTCTTGTACTGTTACATGGCACATTCTTTAATGCGGCGAAGTCAACTTACCTAGCCAAAACATAGCAGCCGCCCTCACGTTGGGTGTAAGACTTGTTCTGCTGCTAAACGCTTTGCAGAAGCCTGCTGAAACTTAATGTTAATGAGCGATTACTATCATACAGTAAAGGTTCTCCGATTAGACCAACGCTCAGAAATCCCGATAATCAAAATTGCCACCATGGTCCTGGCCAATTTCTATGCAAGACTAAGCTCGCTAATTCAAATGGGCCCTCAAAGAGAGGCCACGCACAAGTAAGATTGGTGTGGCAAGAGATTTCAAAACAACCTCGTTCAAAACCTCGGTTCAGTACTGCACAGTCACTCGGGCACCTTTGCGTGCACACAACAGCAGAAGTGACAACTGCCCCACTTCCAAAAAAGTTTCTATTTTCCTCTTTACAGCTTTGCACCAGCCCACAGTGAATGCAGCATAACCAGCCAGCCCCAGCCAGCCCGCATCAGCCAGCCAGCATCAGCCAGCCAGCCAGCATTAGCCAGCCAGCCAGCCGAACCTAACCAAGCTAAGCATTGCTTTGTAGCTTACTGCCGCATCGGCAGTGTTTGTTTTCCTCCATCAGATTTTATTGCGAAAACAATACTACTTGCACTTTCAAGCCTTTGCCGTACCGTGGCTGTGCCACCATTGACCTTTCGCGTGACCTCTGTGTGACGTCACGCCGAAGAGCTGGGCGACCATCTCGCGCCGTCTGCGAGCAGTGGCGGTGCCACCACCAGCGGCCTAACTCCCGCGCTGTCCGCTAGGAGCGCAACAGGTGTTGTGACGTCACGCCGAAGAGCTGGGCGACCATCTCACGCCGTCTGCGAGTAGTGACGGTGCCTCCGCCGGTGGTTTAACATCTGCTTCGACGATGCCACCTACCGCTAGGGAAGCTCGTCGCAATGAGCGTAAGAGACAGCAGCGAGCTACAGAGACGGAGGAACAGCGTATCCATGTCGTATCCAGAGTGAATCATTGTATAACCACCACAGTCTAACCATAACAAGCATATCCATAAGCACCACCACCAGCCGAACATTAGCTGAACCTGGGCATAGCCATGGGTATCGCTTTCGCAATTTACCGGGCTTAACCAAGCTAAGCCTCTGCCAATTTTTTTTTCTTGCTGCTATGATGCCATTTGCTTCACTTGCAGCCATGCAGGGTAGCAAAACTGCACATTCGTCACATGCCGTTAAATGTTAGTTTGGTGAAGGCTTCTTGCACAGGTGTGACACAGTAGCAGCACAGCTCCATTGCTTCAAAAAGCATTGATGGACACATGAATAGTAGTCGTTGCCATGCTGTTCTCATCTCAAAATCAGGCAACCAACGTCGGGTCCCACTAAATAAATTTACTGTGACTAAAGCAGTTCGTGACGGTTTTTTCTTTTTTTTTTTTTTGAGGATCATTCAATAACTCAAACTTTCAAATAATTTGAACCATTTCTTTCAGGTCCTTTGAAGTTCAAAATAATGAGCTTTTACTATAGTGCAGTGGTAACAGGTTTAGATATCCTACGATAAACACCAGCCAGTTTAAAACCATCATCTGCTGCAGCTTCAATGCAAAGTTGGTTAGTTGGTTTGTGGGGTTTAACGTCCCAAAGCGACTCAGGCTATGAGAGACGCCATAGTGGAGGACTCCGGAAATTTCGACCTCCTGGGGTTTTTTAACGTGCACTGACATCGCACAGCACACCGACGCCACTCCGTTTCGTCTCCATCGAAACGCAGCTGCCGAGGCCATCATTCGATCCCACTTCCTTGGGTACAGTAGTCGAGCGTCTTAACTGCTGCGCCACCCCGGTGGGGTTTCAATGCAAAGGTTGTTAGGCCTGGCAACACCTAGTGAGCCAAGAGCTGTAAGCACACCAGCGTGCAGCACTTTGCTGCAAGAAGCGTGCCAACGCGGCGAAAGCAATGCATTCTTTCTTCCAGAGTTATAGGCGAACATTTCTACTAGTATTTTTATAAATTGGATTATTGATACATCAAACTAATCCCCAACCCCCTTCGAGTTCAATATATCTATGTTTTCTTACATCACTGACGCATGAAAAATATACCCAAATGTACAAACGACCTAATACATGTTGGTGTAAGCTGCTGGGTGTCATATGAAAGCGACGTGCTATGCTACAGTTCCGAGGCATGCAAACATGAACACGCATTTAATTCTCCAACTGTGAGCAATGCTGTTAAAGCTTCATGAGGGCATACTTTACTCTTCAAGTCTGTCTTGAAATGCAGTCACTAATAAAAAAAAAAAAAAGCACTACTTTTCCCTGTTTTGTTACACTGAAGACACTGAAATGGACAAAAAGCAGCAGAGAAACAGCCCCGAGCTCGGCTGAAATGCTGCCTGCTCACCAGCTTTTGAAAGTAAGGTGTGTTGATGCGCACAACTTCGCCTTTGTAGCGCAGCATGGTGCTATCTTTGTCTGTGAGCACATCCACAGCTGGTAACCGAGGTGATGAGATGGCAAACTGAACCGGATAGCAAAACACTTTCTTCGGGTTTGTCACGTGCAATGGGCTGGTGATCTCTGCATGGGACACAGATGCAACAGTTTAGAAAATATTTCAAGCACATCTTGCCACTGAAATGCTGTCATCTCAATAAATAGCACACTTACAATGTTCAAAAAAAAAAAAAAAAAGAACCATAAACTGAGAGAATGAAATAATCAACCATTGGTACTGATTTGGGCAAGTTGATTAGACATAAATGATTCACAATACTAACCAGTAAACACGACAACACTAAGTTTACAGCAGCACAAGCACACTACTTCAGCGAT
Source organism: Amblyomma maculatum (assembly GCF_055883805.1). NCBI lineage: Eukaryota > Metazoa > Arthropoda > Arachnida > Ixodida > Ixodidae > Amblyomma > Amblyomma maculatum. The sequence goes on along the minus strand of NC_139344.1, from coordinate 220,569,782 downwards.
GGCGAATGATAACGGACTTCGGACTTAAAAATGCGGAACCACCACACTATGAACCAACCAATCAGTCAATGCAGATGTGTAGCTGTGATAAAGCCCACGCATGATAATGCAGACTGTAGAAAGTGACATGGGCCAATATTAAATTAATGCACTTCTTACCGCAGCTACATCTAGGTTACGGGGCATGTCACGGTGGATGGTTTCACATTACTTCAAAACATATGCTTAGATCATACATACTCTTTTTTTTTTTTTTTCTCTCTCCAAGTTTTGAGGAGGTGTAGCTCAACCTGGCTACAATAAAATTAACAGGGCGCATGACAAATTTCGCACAAATTAAATCAGCCCTAAAACACTGTAAGATTGAACTACACCATCCAAATACATCATTTTTTTGTAAAAAAAAAAGTTGGTCAGCTATCTCTGCTTCTATTATTTTTTTTTTTTTTCCCCATTGCAATGTTGTGGTCGTGGACATCGATAAACTACGGATCACATAACGTGAGTCAAACACATTTAGTGCAGATGGTGGTGTTACAAGATACGGATTGATTACGGTTCCGGCTTGCAAGGAAATGGAATGCGCCTTGTCCCAAGGCAGCCAGCCCATCGTCATCACCACCAAGCAAAGATAGCCTTCATGTGTGTGCGAATGGGTGGGCCAGTAGGAGCGCACAGCAATTCTAGTAATTTTTAGTGAAACAAAAACACCGTGAACCTGCCGAAGTGCACAGATTGGTGGCAATATGCTTATTTTATTGTCAAATAAATTTTTAAATTTTGATTAGTGAAGCTTTGATTAGTGAAAATTTTGTTAACTTGAAACAACCCCAAAAATGGTTCACTATGGTGAGAAACTTCCATTACTTTCTATGCCAAGCTGATGGGGAATTGGAAACATTTCAATGAAATGGTGTTAGTTGTAGCTGGGTTCGGCAGTACTTGTTTGTACATGTGTAATATTTCTGTCCTTTTCCTTTTTTTTTTTTCTCATTTATATAGGCCTTTAAGAAAGTTTATCATGCACTGTTTAGCTAGTTGTGACGCTTTTTTGAAATGACAAAATATATAACACCAACACAAGCAAAGTCTGCAAGACAAACACATACTCTGGGATTTTAAGGCACAATTGACCGGTGTTAATCCTAAAACCCTCTCATCGAGGTGGTCCACCGCTCTGCACAGCTCCAGCTTCACCGACCAACTCTGGGCCATTCAGCAGGACCTCGAGGCGGCAAAGAGACAAGATTGCGACGTTCCCACAAGGGCAACCTAGGCGCGGTCATGTTAAACCCTACCGGACACTAAATAAAGTTATTACTCACTCATTTGAAGGGCCTTCATTTGACAACTTTGATGGGAACGGTGCTAGGGTTTGTCTGGTTTATTATGTTTTTTCACTACTCCGGCCTTTGCCACAAGTGGGTGCCTAGCAATATTTATTAACAAACCAATCACAACACAGCCATATGTGCTGGTCAATGCGCTCTGAAATCAAAATACAAAAGCCTGACTCAAAACAATCTAATAGCGGAAAACAGTGAACCTTACAATTTTTTAGGTAGTTTTTTTTTTTTTTTTGCAGCCAAGAGGTTTTTGTTTAAATTGATAGAATTTTCGAACAGTGATATAATGACTTTTCTTTTTTTTTTTTTTGACAACACCAAGTCCAAAAAATGGGTCTGCAACTGTACTGACAAAACTTTGAAGTCCAAAATCGGAGAGTATATCTTCAACAGACAAAACAAGAAGTGAAATAAGCCACCATTCTAAGCAAACAGCTTTTGTGCCGCTCTTCTGTGCAGCACAAATCTTGCCACTCAGCTATTTTTTTCTTCTTAAGCTACGTATGACCTTTAGGTATGCAAACAGCGTCATCAATACAGAGATACATGAACTGTCCAACATGATGACGCGGGTATGTTTCCCTTAGTGAAACAGCAGAATGGGACAAGACCCCAAGGAGAAGAAAGCACGCGACTCAGTGCTTTGTCTCGTCCATTCTACCTCCCTTAGCCTCCTCATCCTATTGCACTCTTTCAACGAGAAAAATGTCTGACCACCTTGCTCACCAACTGGCGTTGTGGAGGTGCAATACCTGTAGCGCAGAGGCTCTGAAACTTTTTTGCCTCAAGGAACCCCTCCCCCCCATCACAATCTGGCGATATGGCTTGTACATGGACTTCTGGTTTTTTTCTCACTTTTAGTTCTTCTGTAAGCATTTGTTCTTTTCTATGAGTTTGACAATCAGTTTTTCGTTATACATCCGCTGCTCAATAATGCTCACACCACAAAGTAAAGAGAACGCACAAGACGAACATCCCACTTCATTCACGCCCTATGGCAAGGCTTGACTGGCTAAGTTGTGCACCTATGTGACGGCCCGTCCGGCTTTCATTGGTCATCTGCTGCTTTAGTGCTCAGGCAGCAGCGTGGCATAGGCATTTTTTTTTTTACATCGACAGTTTTTTTTTTTTTTTTTTTTTTATGAACATGTACCCTCAGTATAATGTACTCATACTTTTCAAGAACCCCTATTTTATACCATAAACTTCACTGCATCAAGGCTTCAATGGAGCAAATGATATCACTATCCCTGAAACCTTCCTGCACTGACTTATTTTGCCTGCAAGCGTTCGTGAGGATAACACAGGCGATTTTAAAAGAAACACAAAGCAAAACAAGCGGTAAGCGTAGTACAATAAAGCTTCGGTAAATCTAAATTGTGCACCCCAAATATCGCTTCTGTCCAGAAGCACCAAGCAGCTTCCCACAATGCCTTGAATTTATATAATATCCTAATACATATTTTGACCAAATTGCAGACAAAGTTAAAATTCGATTTAACGAAGTAGAGAGCAGCTACTAATTATGCAGTTAAATAGGAAAATTTGTTAAATTTAGTGAGGCATTTCTCAGTCACTTAATTTGGTACATTTGATTATATGGTGTAGCTGCATCCAGAAAGCTACCGTGGCATCATATTGGCAAAGCGTAATTACGCCGAAAATAAAATTGTGGCCGACAAAAACGACCGACACCCCTTGTGCAAATGAAAAGCAACAAATTACTCAACAAGACGAGCCCCACGGGACTGAAAAATTAATCTCCCAGAAAAGAAGTTAGTGATATTGGCTTGAATGCGCTATGTAGGCAACAACCACGTGGATTACTCTTAGGTTTGAAATGCGTCCAGCATGCCTTGCATCCCCTCTTGTGTCCCGACAAACTGGTGCGGAGGGCACTAACCACCTCACTCATAATCTGGTGAATTCAATTCAAAATTATAAATCTCATTTTGCATGGCGTAGTTTGGTAAAACAAGGGACGATGTTCTGTGATGTTGCCGTTGGCTCACAATAAAAAACTATTGGGCATTCTCTATAAAACAGACCAAAAATGAACACTCTACACCTTCATTAAAAAAAAAATAATAATCCAATAAATAGTGCGACATCAAGAAACTGGTTTCATTATTTTGAGCCAGTCAAGACCCCATGGGCATCTGAGTAGGATGTCTTCGTTAAATCGGAAGTTTGGTTAAATTGAGTTTTTACTGTATCTCGAAATCTTGGCTATGGTTGCAGGTAAAAACGCAGACACCAAAAATGGCCATTAGCTTCACATGTTAATGTGGCCACTGCTACAGAATGGGCACGGCAAACGAAACCAAGCGTTGCTATGGAAGTCGATTAATGGCATTAAGCAACCCTGTGACCCATCATGTGCTTCCACATGCTGATGGGATCAATATAGTGCAGCTGGTTAGGTTTGATTTGCAGACTGTGGTAGCCATGGGCACGTGCACTGGACGTGACTTACCAACTGCTAACTGTGTCCTCACGGGACTTACTTCCATGAGATGGGTATGAAGTTTTGATCACAGGGTTTAATGGTCCCAAGTCACATTGAGGGACAATGTAATGGAGCGCTCCGGAAATTTGAGCACATGGGTGGCTGAAATGTGCATCAACGTCGCACAGAACATGGGCGCCTTGCATTTCGCCTCCAATGAAAAGCAGCAGCTGTGGCTTAGATCGAATCTGTGTCCCCGGGATCAGCAGTTGAGTGCCCTAACCAATGTAACAACTGAGCTAATGTGGCAGAGCGAGATGGGCATCCGTTATCTTAAAGGTATACTGAATAAAAAAATTTCTGCCGGGATTTCTAGCACAGATGGTAGCTATCACATTGAGGGTGACCAAAACAACAGACTCTATGAAAAGAAATAAGCAGAAAGTAAGTATTTTAAAGAATATTTCTCAAATCGCCGCACCTAGCAGCCTCCTGTGACAGCTCTGACAAAACCGGATATCCTGTCACTTTTACCCACCCCCCTCATGCCTCTCTAGCCACCCTCATCGCGAGCGATTGCACCCGCCAAGAGCACCCGCTCATTTTCCCCTTCCTCCGTGGCACTGACAAGGTGGACAGATAATGTTTTTTTTTTTTTAATAAAGTTGAGCACACCCTAAAATTCCTCCTGGTGTTCCTACGGGACAGCGGATTCAGCGCTCAGCTTTCAACCATGCTGTACACTACTCATCCTTATTTCCCTTGTCAGCCGCATTCCACACTCCCCGCGTGCAAAGTTCCCAGAAAGGCTCGTGCACCTAATGCACAGGCCCTCTTACCCGCACACTAATAAAAACACCTTCCCTCGCTATAGTGTTCCCCTCGCCCAGAGAGCGTCTTACTTCCCTCACTCCTGCATCTCTTGTGCAGGCCCTCTCTCAGGTGGGGGGGCGGCGGCGGCAGGGCCGTGGGGCCATGACATTGCTGAGGGTAAATGTGATGTCACAACAGTTGGGAGCGCACTGCCTGCGGCCCGGCAGCGGCTCAGTAAACGTAAAAAATAAAGCCATCCGCTCAAAACTAACCCGAACTATGTGTCTGTACTAGTGAAATCCTGTCTTAAGAATGCAATTGTGGTGTTTTCTCAATATTCTTGGATATTTGTTCAGTATACCTTTAAACCAAAACTACAAGGAGGAGACTGTCTCAGCGTGCCTTTGAATGCCAGTAAACAAAATGAATGCTTTAAGAAGTCAAAACATCAATATAGACATCAAGTCATCATGTGCTATTGGAACATCCACATACCCAGTGCACAACGGAGGGGATTTTTGTTTTAACCTTTATTGCTTTTACAGCACCCTTCAGAATTCTCTAATAAATAAAAGTGCGCAAATATGTGAAATTTCGAATGCGAATTGAATAAGTCTGTTATTCAATTCGTATTCAAAAAGTTCATATTCAGAATTTTCGAATATTCGAAAATGACCGAATACACTGTAAATTTTTCGAATTCACCGTCATTTCATCATACCGGTGCTTCACCACAATGCTCGACTGTGGATTATGCAGTGAGGCATCCTCGAAACACGACAGGACAGATATGACAGATCCACCAGGATTCATGCAGGTCCTTCCTTATACAAAAAATTTATACTGGGGTTTTCAGTAGAATATACACACTTCTGTGCAATTCTAGTTTAACTTTACTTGCAAATACTTTGTGAGTGTGTGATGAACAATATGAATAATGTTTGCCACTTTTTAATTTCTTTTTTTATTTTCACTGATATTTAAAGGCATATTTTTTCTATATCCATATTCGATTCGTATTCGAAAACTTCAAAATTTGCACTCCCCTTCTAAAAACTAAAATTTATTTGATTTCTAGGCCGCAGAGTTTGGCACAATTTGCTTTCTATGCTTGCAAAAACTTTGTGCGGAGTGCGGAATTGCTTTGTCAAATCAAGAAAAACAAAACAAAAAACACGCATTTCAATGGAGGCAAGAAACTAAAACAAAATAAGTCTGTTGCATTGCAAACTTATATTAAGGTTCGTCATATTGAGGCTCAGCTGTACGCGGAACTATTTAGGAGTAAAGCTATTTCAACTACCAGACATTCGAACTCAAAATATGAATATTTGTGCACCGCTAAAATTATTACAGAACTCAGCAGCCTGTACACACCTTCAATGCCATGTTGGTTGAGAATGGCCCAATGCTTATCATGTATTTTTTTCACATTGTCAACTGACATGTGAAAAATTTTGGCACATATTCCTTCAACTGAAGTGCGAGCTGCCTGGATTAGATGAGGCTGGCATTGCTTTTTCAGATGAGCCAGCCGCTCCTGTAAGGAAGAAGACACAATAGAATAAAACAGAGCCAAGAAAAGCTTGCTGAAGCTTCATTTTGACTGCTACTGTGCAGCTCCGAACCCTACAGATGCCATTTCATTTGAGCCTGCAGCATTCCCAGCTGGGTAATTTAATTAAATGGTGTATTCGCAACATTCTTCGTTTTGGAGTTCTGCATTCTTGATGAGCACATGGGATACTCCAACGCAGTTACCAAGAGTACTGATTACTGCATCACTTATCATGGCAAGTGATTATCGCGTCAAAGCAGGAGGCTCAAATGCGATCAAATAGCACTGTATGGCTCACAGTAAAGGTGACTCTGTGCAGCAGTGATTTTTGTGCAACATAAACCCTTCATGTGGTACTTTAAAGGTCCACATACGATTCAGGTTAGTTTAAACAGCAGTGTCCATATTTATTGCTTCAACATCAACAGGATATTGCTACCAGCATGGTATGAGCATGTCAGGCAACAAAGAATGCAATGGCAGTTGCCAAACCTGATTACAGTTATAAAAAATTATAAAATAGTTGGATATAGCCAAAATGCATCAATTCTGCCAAAAGGTCACGCACAAGAAGAGTGTGCCGTTTCGTCAGTGAAACAATATCAACTTTTCAGAGGCTTTAGAGGCTCGTGGCAATTGCAGAAATCGAAAGAAAAAAAAAACAAAACAAAAAAAAAACGTATGCCAAACGCCAGTTATGTTGGCTTCACCACACAGCACCACCAACACATGTAGGCAAGAGGAAGAACACCAGCTAGGTTGTCCTCCCCGCATTACAGCGGTGTCACACACACAAATTTTGGAGCAACTGACTCACTGATGTAGGCAAAATGCAATAGCATTTTTTTTTTTTCACTTGCCAATCTATTGCAATTCTGATTCTTGTCCCATTTGTATTTGTAATTACTTCTTTTCTACACATCTTAGACCTCTCTCAGACTGAGTACTCACACAAATGCCTGTGCTGCCACCAATGCCAGATAGTTCATGCTTTTATGGCACTCCTAATTCTATGACTTTCGAATGAGATGCCTGAATGCTTCCACTATCGCTGTGGCAGTCAAAATATGCACAAAATGGCTACTGGAAGGCTACAACCTGACCATGAAATTACATTCAGGGTGCAATCAATGGGTGCGAGAGGAGCAAACAGGTGGTGTTCACACTGCTACACTATCCATGGCATCACTGAGAAGTGAAATATAAGATATGGACCATAGCACAAATGCATGCCACTCCCCCAAAAGTAATATCATCATAATCATTAGTCCGGACTATACCTACTACAGGGCCTTTCCCATTTTCCTCCAATGAACCTGGTCCCGTGCTTGCTGCATCCACTTGACCCCTGCAAATTTCTTAACCTCATCCACCCACCCAATTTCCTACTGCCTCTGCTACGCTTACCTTCCCTTGAAATCCAATTGGCTACTGTTAGCAACCATCAGTTGTCCGCTCTTCGCACTACATACCCTGCCCATTTCTTCCTCTTGATTTCCATTAGAATGACATTATCTCAAGTTATTTCTCTGACCCACTCTGCAAGCTTCCCCCCTCGTAATGTTACACCTACCATTTTCCATTCCACAGCCCTACAGTCATATGTAAAGAGACAAAGCCCGTTGCCTGCCATATGAGCGGAATGTAAAAATTGCACGCATTGGTTAGAAATATTTTGGCGCATTTAAATATAGCCAGCAATTTGTAATACCTCTGATCGTTATGTTGAGGTCCGACTTCGATGTCGGTAAATTGCAAAAGATCTCAACAGCCTTCCGCCACAACACTGCATTCCAAGTCGGAGTGCCACTGCATGACAGTGTGTGAAGCCTTACAGGACCCAATTGGTTTGGTTTGGTAAAACTTTATTTCCCACAGTAGGGGTCCAGGACCCAATTAGGTGCCACACTGTTTAGTACGGGTTCAGGAGCCTACTATATGTGGCACAAAGTTGCAGCATAGGCTCCCAAAGCATCACTGGGCAGCGCTGCGGCTCCTGATAGGCAGCGCCATCTGTGGCAGAAAAACACACACTGGGGCGCTGCGGCTCGGCTCGCCGCCTTCGCGGCATGCACCGCGCGCTTTCTTTCGCACGAGCACGCGTCCTGACACGCCCCCGCAGGTGCATCGTGACATGCCGCCTGCATCCAGTCTTGATGATTGCATAACCTGCCGCATATTTCCATGAAGACAACGTAAATATAGGCGAGAAAATTTTTATTCACGTTTGCACTGTAGAGTAGACGACAAACAGCGATGAGTAAATATTGATTGTGAATGCGTTTCCCACGTTAGCGAAAACGTAGGAAGTGTATCTCGAGGTAAGTCTGCTATGCAATTATATTGTCATATATAATATGTTTAAAAACTGCGAAAATATTATCAGTACTCTCAAAAATAAAAAAGCTCGCTCAATGATCATCATTTTGGCCTGTAGCATGAGATCTATATACGGTTTTGTTTTTATTATTACAATGTTACTAAACCAAATCTTGCAGTAGAAGAAAGTTATACAGTCGTGCCTCGTTAATATGGACACTTTGGTTTCCGACCAAAACTGTCCATAAAGCGAGTCATCCATAATAACGAGTCATGAATAAAAACAAAATTGATTTTATTGAGAAAAAATAATTGTAATTAACAACTGCTTTTGTACATAACGGTGTGCACTGGATTCAAAATTTCACAGAACACCGGCAATTTTAAGTGCATTATCCTTGTCATTGTTGTCTTCGAAAAATTGTAGTGCAGTCTGAAGCGACTCGCTTACCATGACACCCGTGATGTTGGGCTTTGTGTTTGTCGAACTTTCGAGCATGAACTCCTCACTGGCCGATGAATCAGCGTCTGATTCTCTACTCACCGCCACTTCCAAAATGGCCTCTTCACTGAGCAAAGTAGCCGCTAAGTAGCTGCTTGAGATTCTCCTGAGGCGAGGAAACAGCTGAGCTGTCGATACTAGTCCCTCGCGGCTTGGATTGACTAAGATGGCTTTTGCCACTTGTATTCACAGATTTCTTGGTGCCTACGTTCAGCTCTGTTCTTTTGCGTTTAACTCCCACCATGCCAAAAGCCAGACTCAAGTTCGCACTTTTTTGCCTAGTTAACCTTTCTGCCTTTCCGTTCTTCTGATTCTTTCTTTTTTTTGCCTTGTACTGTTTCTGTAAGGAAGCAAGGGAGTCAAGTTGGCAAGCTGCTATGCAGAGGGCTATCGAACATCCCATCTTCTTGGTGCCGTTTTTATGTGTTCCTATAAAATAAACACTGCAAGCTGAAGTACAGTTTAGAACGACGGCTAGCCGACTACGAAGAGCTCAGACCTTGTCAAGGCCGCATCGTTGAATCAAAGCGAAGCCGACATGCCGACCGCCCAGTGTGCATGGCAGTTCGGCAGCGCAACAGGGACGAAAACCAGGAGCATGAGAGGGAAGCGCTTCCATGACGGGACGCTCGGTCCCGGTTGCGTGTTCGTACGTCGCCTTTCTTTTGTCGCTCTACTTTGTGAGTGTGTCTTAACTCTCACCGAAAAGCGTTAACAGCTTCATGGAACACACATTGCGCTTTGGGAAAGAAAACTTCAGTTCCCACCGCCACTGTAGGCACTTGTCTTTCTTCCTGTCATTTCTTTATTACGCTTTTACCGGCCTCTCTGTTCACGTTCAGCAGAATTTATTGCAGCCACATGTTGCTGTTTTCCCGACTGCGGCGACACTTCCACTGCACCCAGAAATCTCCGGGTTCCCCCCTTTCGGGGTCTTTCTTACGCTGACCCTCGGTTCGCTGTGTACGTTCCTCTCTGCTCTTGTGTTCGCCCCCCCCAATAAAAAAAAAACGGCAACACGCCGGCTTTGGTTCTTTCCAACCCCACAGGACTCGTTCAGGCATCCCGCCCGTATTGGCTGTCGCGTAGGTTCGTGGGCAGCGCGCCCTTCCTTAACTTGCGTTCGGACTCCTCTGATTTTTTTCAAGCACTGTCCATATTAACGAGACAAAAATACATGGGCCCAAGTGGGGCGCGTGCATCCTTCCCCTGTCCATTGTCCAGACAGCGAGTTTCCATATTAACGAGGCATAAATACATTGAAAAGGTTTCGTCCCCAGAAAAACTGTCCATAATTCGGGTCGTCCATATTGACGGGGGTCATATTAACGGGGCACGACTGTAGTCCAAAGGAGGTGTTTCTTCAAAGGCACGAATGCTAGCAGCCTCAAAAGCACATGCGTGCTCCGCGCGCTGCACGCGTCATAACCGGCTCGCTGGCTCGGAAGGCAAGTGAAATCCAAGCTTGTACTACAATCGTGTTTTATTTCGGTTCTTAGTAAATGGTTATGTTTCATTTATATTTGGTTTCAATTAACGAAACCTGTGACGAGAATAGGGTGCTCCGTGCGAGTAGTGTCAATCGAGCCATAACTAGGATCGCTTTTGTATTGCACTTCAGACATATTTTCGTTATGAATAATAATAGTTGGTTCATTTATTGGCCAATTTGCGGAAATCTGTAAGAGCGTCTCAGCAAGGCATGTTTACCCCCCCCCCCCCCCCTACCCCCCAAGAAAAAAAAAAAAAAAAAGGCCTTGTTCCTAGATATTTTCTTGGTCGTAGGGCACAAGAGAGAGCACAGAAAATCGGCAAAGCAAGACTCACGGGGAGTGAAGAGTGGGATAGTCTTCCCCCCCCCTTCACTTCGTATGCATGGTGTTAAACCATTGTATTCTTTTGATGCCTCTCCAAGCCGTCTTTGTCAACTGCCAACATTTCTGAGTGTTTACAGAGAAGGGGGAAATTGGCTCTTTTCATTTCCACAAAGAACGCATGACTTCTCAGAACGTCGTCATGCAGTTGCAAAGCGGGTCTTCTGGAAACGCTTCCAAAGGAATCTGCAAAGTTTCACATGTGAGCCTCGTTTTTTGGCGCTTCGTCTACTATTGTGGCTACCCATGACACAATTCTACTTAGTACCTCCGTTTCGCATCAGCGGAAGCGTTTTGGTATCGCCAAATAACTGCCAGGCGCCACTCGATCGTCGCATGTGCACAGGAAGCTAGTGGAGCGTCTGCTCCGGCAACGTCCCATTGTTTCACATTTCACCACCATGACAGGAATGTGGTGCTGCCATCGCGCGGCGAAACTTGAGATTGGGTTCCCTATCAGTTGAACATGGGTACTACTATCTATCCTCCAAGATAGTCAAATGAACCAAGCTCGTGGAAGCTGCTGGCATCAATCACAGTAGTACCTAGCTATAGTCAAATCTCGTTACTACGAACACCACATTGGTGGTTGTGAAAACGTTTATTTATTAAGCTGCTGGCATCAATCACAGTAGTACCTAGCTATAGTCAAATCTCGTTAGTACGAACACCACATTGGTGGTGGTGAAAACATTTATTCTTGAGCCTTATTATTTTCTATACTGATGGGCCAGCTCAATATCGCGTAGGGTGGCCAGGAGCTTGTGGCTCTCAGCGACTCTTAAAGCCCAGCCCACTAGCTCCTTTTGTGTAGCTGGGTCCGAGCTGGACACTGCGATCTCCCATCACTCTATGTCTGTTAGTTGCCAATTCAGGGTGGCTGGAGTTCCGAGCGAATGCAGAGGATGTGGTGGAAGTCTGCTTTGGGTGCTCTGCAGAGGGTGCATACAAGGGAGAAAAGGCCTGGGTGGATATGGGCAAGGTGTGCTGGAGATAGAAAGGTATGAGACTGTAGCTGGCGCCAGGTCACCTGCTCGAGTTTAGAAAATGATTAGTGTGGGGGCAGATACTCGAGTCGTTTCTCCCTGTAGTGGCGGGTAATTTCATTATAGGTAACCAGGCGTTTGCGTGCACTGCCTGGGTCTATAGCTGACCCTGCTCGGTTGACGTGCGCTGGAGCTGTGTTGTGGGCAGCTTCATTCCCAGGGTAGCCTGCATGAGCAGGCACCCATAGGAGTTCAACTGATCCGGTCAAAGGTTGAATAGAATTGAGAATTTTGAAAGCAGGCGTGCGAATCCTGCCTCGTACGAAATTGCAGATTGCTGTTTTTGAATCACTAAAGATCTGTGTGGCAGTACTTGAGGAGATTGCCAAGGTAATTGCGGCTTCTTCTGCCTCTAATGAGGATGCAGTTTTAATCAAACCAAAATTAACAGCACCGAAGCTCACAATTTTCGCGTGAAACAAAAGCCGCCATTTGATGGTTTGTGGGCTGTAGCTATCATCATCAGCATATCTAGTGCCAACTCCAAGCGCCACCACAAAGCTGTGGTTTAATATGCAGTAACCAGAGGCCTCGCCGCCTGCGGCCTGCCTTTTTTTGTGTGTATGTTGTATAATGGCGTTGTATACAGTTCACGGGTCTTTCATCCGTGCCATTCGTACGTGCAGGAAAGTGTTTTTTTTTCTTTTGTCGAGGATTATCTTATTGTGAAGTTTGTGCGAGATCTGATGATGATTACAACCAGCGAAGGTGCCAAGAAAAGAGACCAGCTTCCGCTCCAAGAAATCAATGCAGGGAAAAAAACGAATCGGCTTCTGCAAATCGACCGCCGCGATCATTTTGAAAGACCGAGAGGGAACACTGAAGGTGAGGTCATATCGAACTCTGATGTTTTTTTAGAGCATTGAAAAAGTCCTACTTTTATCGTTCGGAGGTGTTGCATAATGTGGAAGGTGTATGTATGAGCTGTAGTGGAGTAATGTGGTGTGTGGTCGTGTGTGCTGCAAGCAGGACAAGAAAATTACAAATTTCTTCAAATAAATCAGCTTTGAAGTTAGTAAGACCTTTTCATTTTAGGTTTTGCTTGTCTACACATGTTTAAAGCCAAGGTACTATGTCATTTTTATATCAAGGTTTAAAAAAGAACTTATAACCGCTAATTTTTCCTTGCAACAATACTTCAAAATAACGATTAAGATCTCGCGGTCCAGCGAGATTCGTGATATTGAGATTTGACAGTAGTAAGCTTAGATATCCCCTTCAGGCGACGACTTCCACGATATGACATCGCCGCCTGTGCACTAGGTACCTAGAATCACGAGGAAAAGAACTTTTTGTATATCGAAACAAAAATAACACCAAGTGCCCTTTTAAGTAGCTTTATCACCAGGCTTAGCAGCATTCAGGAGAAGCCTACTTTACGAAGGCCTTGAAGCCGTGAGGAAAAGTACACAGCGCATAGGGAAAAAAAAAAGTGAAGCTGTCGATAAACACAGAAAGGAGGTGGCGCGGTCCGTTCAAAAAGTAAGGGAGAGTACAAGTGCATCAAGAAATAAGGAAGGGGAAGAAACAGGCGAACATTCCCAGCACTGTGCAGCTCAAAGCACGAGGCAGCGAAGGCAAGAAGTGGAGGTGCAGCGTGTGCGGCCTTGCAGTACTTGACTGCCACGCGCATTTATCATTTATTGCCTTTTAAAAGACAAAAACAGCAATAAGTGACACCATTAGTAGCTATGTTGTCCTCATGCTTAAGGGGTACTTCCACTAGATGTAAAAAAATTTTTGTAACTGAAAAAAAATTGCATGAAGAGATGATAAGAGAGAGAGGGAAGCTATTTCAGAGTATTTTTTTTTTTTCATTAAGCAACAAGCCATGTTCAGTAAGGGGCCATTTAACTACAGACAGCATCTTCAGGACCATGTCATCACCAACAACTATGTAGTAAAGACCCTGATATAGTTGAGATTTTTGCTGGTCCCAGTGACTTTACTATAAAGGGGTTCTACTTATATGCAACGGATTGCGTGTAGCTGCGAGCAAGAGAGCCAGAAGCCCATTCAATAATTTGAGCTTTCAGTTCATTCAGACATTTGTTCTGGTCCTTTAAGCGATTTGACAGCTCTACCCTGTATCATGCAGGTCCTTCCTGTACAATAAACTAGTATACAAAGAAAGCTCATTAATTCGAACCTCAATAATTCAAACTTTTTGAATAATTTGAACTACACTACCTGGTACGGCTCAGCTTCACAGAGGCCTGTGTAGAACAAAGCCAGTTACTTCTCTCTAGAGTCGGTTCCACTACAGTAAATTTGAACTATGTGCCAACGCGCATGGGTGGCCTGGTACCCAACACATGGCCAAAAAAATACCCCCGCAATTTGGTGGCATAGTTATGAGACTACGAAGATAAATGCCAACAGAAGATAAAACCACGGAAAGCAATGAAAGAGTGGGTGAAGCGTAACTGGCACCATGACTGGTGCAGTGGCCAGCAATGCCGGAGAGTAGGTAAATGACGGCAAGCGGCTGCTTGCTGCCTGTTCAGCGCGGCCTCCGAGACTTGCAACTAAATGCTCGTTAATGCAACCCCTGTTAATTCATAAATAAGTATTTCTGTTCACACAGTTCCAGGCAATGCCAATGTAAGGCTATGGTGTCGGATGGGCATTATGGGGCTCGCAACGGTCGGTCCAGCACGTCTGGGTACAACTGCATGTCATTGTAAGCAATCATCAAAATATTACTCCTCAAACCTGACAGTTGACAGTGCACCTTTAACATGCGCGCAATGGCAAGTGTAACGAAACACAAATGGCCTCATCTACGATAATAAGCCAGCTACTTAGTTTTGGTTTCGCTTTCACGAGCCCTGCACCAGCCCGCGCATCTGCGGTCATTGGCCATGTGTCAGCCAGCCTAACCGATTACAGTTGCACGGCGTTTCGAACGACGGTGATAGGTTTTTTACGTGCTTCCATGGTTCTTTCCTTCGTCCCAAAATGTGCGCTCATCAAATGCCGTTCAGTGCGTCATGTGGTGCAACACAGGTTGCTTGTGAAGGGCCATTGCCACTACCGTATTGACTCGTGAAGGCTGGCAGGAAGGCCCTTACCATTTTCGAGCACTTGTACTTTGACACTCCCGCTATTATGCATGCAACGAAGCATGTGGCCGGTCGTAAAGTCAAAAGTGCGAATGTGCGAACTCAACGAATAATCGGTGTCGGCTCTTTCACCAACCACCTGGAAGTGCCGCCGTGTCACATGACCCGACGAGACTGACATGCAAAAAGGGAGCATTGCCGTGATTTGAATAGCGGCTCTCCTGTAAACTATCGATACTCCTGCGAAAATGACTTTGTGCTGCGCAGTAAAAGATAAAAAAGAAATTCTTACCGAGAAGAAAGCACAGTAACTGAATGTTGCACTTAAAGCCGTAGAGCAAACAAATTCGCCGTAATCTCCCTGATAAGTTTTTATCTCGCTCTTATTAGCAGTGCCATGATTTGGTTTCGATTACAAGTCAACCAACCCCCTACTTCAGATTTTCGAATTTTAAAAAAGGGGTCGACTTACAATTGTGTAAACACGGTACATGCACGCCGTAGATGGAGGCCGCTAAGAAAGTTTTTTCTTCAGCAAAAAGGACTTAATTGCATATTTTCATTTTGTTTTTCTTTGAGAAGCCTTCACTATAATATGTGGCCTTAGAGATCCTCGGAGAGCTAGACTTGTTCCGGGCTTACGTTTAGAGATTGTTGAGGAGGCCGAAATCGATACAATCATACAATGAGAAGAAGTGTGTTTTGTGTTTTTTTGGCGCATAAGCAACTAAGGCTATCATGCACCAAGAGCAAGGTTAAATTTTCTTTTGTGAAAAAATGGGAAAACAAGTATGCTAAAACTAATGTTTGTTTAGAAGGTCTCCTCCTTTTAGGAAACTGAAAACATTTGTTAAGTCTACTATAGCGCTTTCTCTTAAAAGTAAGCTGGGGTGGAAAGGGATAGCCTGATTGTAGAAAATGGTAAAATGCTTTCTCCGTAGTGACTCAAGTTTTGGGCATGTAATTAGGATGTGGTAAACTATGAGCACCTCTCCGCACTCTTCACATGTGGGCTTATCGTGTTTCTTTAGCAAAAACAATGTGTGTAAGATGTGTATGTCCTATACGGAGACTGCATACTGTCACTTCCATGAAACGTTGCTACTGTGTGTTCGATTTCCATTCTTCTATTGCGGGTTTTATGAGGTGCAATTTATTATTTTCTTCATTATTCCACATGGACTGCTACGTATCTTTCTGTTTAAAGTGAATTAGCTTCAGACAGTCTTTATGCAGAATACTGACTTTCTCAATACTTTTATTGTGAGCTTGGGCAGCGCGACTGTCTGCTCTCTCATTGCCGTCAATTCTTACGTGACTTGGCACCCAACAGAATGTTATGTTATGCCCGTGTTGTTATCCTTGTTATATTGTGTATTATATTGCCCACTAACAGCATTACTGCATTTCTGGAATTTAGAGCTACGAGTACGCTCAGCCAATCTGTGTAAATAACACTATTCTGATTACTTGTCTTTTTTAGTCTTTTCTACGGCTTGCAGGACAGCATAGCATTCGGCTGTAAATATTGATGCACAATTACTTTTTCGAAGCTCCCCTCCCCTATTGCACAACCAACATGAGTTAGTTTTTGAACCATTCGTGTAAAATTCTGTGCAATTACTGTACTTTTCTTTCAGAGTAGGATAATCTTGTATGATATGCTCTATAGGGGTTTAGATTTTGTTGAAGCGTGTTAGGGTAACGTCACAGACTTTTGGACGGTCGTACCAGGGGAGAAGTGGGTTGCTGCTTTGAGCAACATCAGGCAATGTTTCCAATAATCCAAAGTTCTGGCATATGTCTTCAAACCGTAATATCAAAGGCTTTGTTGCTTAGGGTTTATTGGTAAATATAATTCAGGAAGCACAAGCTGTGACAATCGGGTAGCAAAGGTGTTTTTCATATGACCTTATTTTGAGGACATATGCACACGTAAGCGCTTTTCTTCTGTCTTCCAGTGAGGGCTCATTTGTCTCCACCTATAGGCTGACTATAGGGGACGTTCTGCATGCTCCGCATGACAGGCGCAGATCGAGATTATACACTGAATCTAACTGTTTTAAATATGATGGTCTTGCTGAACCATAGACTATCAATCCATAATTCAGACAGGAACGCACCAAAGAACGGTAAATGTAGAGGAGGCATGCTCTATCAGATCCCCAACGTTTGCGCGACAGAAAGGATATTCAGAGCTTGGGCAGCTTTAACTTTTAGGTTCTTTATGTGTGGTAGAAATGTGAGCTTCTTGTCAAATGTTATGCCTAAAAATTTATGTTCCTGCTTTACTGGAAGTATAGTTTCATTTAAGCAAAGGGTAGGATCAATCTGCAAGCCTCTCTTGAGCGAGAAGGGAACAGCAACTGTTTTCTGAGGGAAAAACCTAAATTCATTTTTGTTTGCCCAATTACTAAGTTTGTTGCAAGTAATGCAAGTTGCTGTCTTTCACATGTTAATAAGCTGGATGATGTACATGCGATTTGGAGGTCGTCAACATAAACCGAGTACATAACAGACTTTGGGATTTACCTTGGCTATGGAATTTAATTTTATGACAAAGAGTGTGGTACTGAGAATACACTATTGAAAAACTAAACTGTGCCGAAAGGACGGGACAAGAAAAGAAGAACACAGGACGAACGCAAACTAACAACTGGTTTATTGCACCAACGCCTCCTTCCTTCAACACCAACGCGCATGCGCACCAACACACAAAGCCAAAACACAAAATCACCTGGTCCGCCCGAGAAATTCTAGCTTCTTGCAGTATAAGTGAATGGAAGCCTCGTTTACACATTTATCAGGCCCTAATCTCCCGATTTCAAAAGATTCAAGAACTTCACGCTCTTTTCTTCGCCGCGCACATCTGATAATTTTTAGTCTGGCCGAAAAGTGGAGTAACATTCTTATTCATCACGCTTGCAGGCCCTACAATATTTAGGTGAGAATACATCCCTGAGGTACTCCTTTTTCCTGAATTAAGTTCTTTGAAAGGGTATTGCCAAGGCGTATTTGGAAGGTGTGATTAGACAGGAAGCCAATTAGGCTGTTTAACATCTTTCCATGGATGCCCAGTTCGGATAGGTATTCAAGGATGTCGTACCTCGTGGTATCATATGCCTTCTTCACATAAAAAAAAAAACAACTGCTAGGCAGTGCTGACTGTGATTATTCGTATGGTATGAGAGTTACCTTGTTTTAGCAACCAAGCGTTCCCACATATGAAAAGTGACATGTCTAATGCTTGCTTCTATCATGAGTGCCGTGCAAGGGGAGCCCTCCCCCCTTTTGTCCAAAAACAAGAAGAAAACCAAAATATGCATAAGTTGATACGAGAGTACACCTTGTGATATTAGAGGAGCATAGAAAACTTTTGAACAAAGCAGTACCTCATTTATGCTTGAGGTGCGTTACATGCCGAAACCAACTTAATTACTGCAAAAACCCGCGCATAATATGAGGCTCTTTCCTCCCGATTTTATCATGTCAGACGTCTGCCTCGTATTATATGCGAATACAGTCGAACCCGGTTATATCGAACCCAGATATATCGAATTTTGGTTATATCGAACTCACGGAATATCCCCTTGAAAATCCCATGTAAAAGTATAAGAAAGCCGCGTCATATATCGAACTCAATTTCACCGGTCATTCGATATATCGAACTCCGCACCACGCTCCGGAAAGTGTGCCTTCCCCAAATACGATCACATCACCCTTGGCCATTTGCCGCATGACGTTTTCAAGCCACGCGCAGAAGGAATGAGAGGGGACAGTTCTGGACAGCGCCGCGCCCATTCCCCAAAGGCGCGTGCATCTGCAGTTATCGTTTCCCGCGCGCCAACACATGACGTTTGCAAGCCATGTGCGTGGGTCTGCCCATTCTTTTGCCGAGCTCTCTCTCTCCTTCAGCACGCGCTACGCATGCGCCAAGCCAGCTCAGCCCGTTTTCAGACAGATGTCGGACGCTTTCTCCAGCGTGTGTTGCGAACCCTCTGCCCGCGGCGGCTGACGTGGCTATGGCGCCTGTGAACGTTAGGAAGCGGCAGCTCTCTCTGTTTTTCTTTTTTTTTTTTTTTTGTGAGAGTCATCCTTTCTTATCGTTGTGCTGTACGCGCGACGTAGCGTAAGGTATGGCGGCTGCGAACGTTAAAAAGCGGCAGGCTTTTTTTTTTTTTTTTGGCGGGAGCCGTTTGTCTTTGCATGTATGAATCAACGAAAGCACGCAGTCTGCTGCTGCGATTATGACGCCCGCTCCAAGCGAGGCGTGATAAATCGAACCAGGCTTGTGGAATCAAGCCATCACGGGCACTCTGCCAAGTTCGCTCTCCGCCACCGGAGGAGCTATAAAAAGATAAACACGGCCTGGCGTTATCGCTGCGCAGCATCTTGGCACGCTGCCAAGAAATGAACTGTGGATGCGACGACCGAAACGGAGTGATGCGCGCCATCCACATGCAAGCGAAAACGCTCGCGATTTCTGCCGAAGCAGCGACACAGAAACCTTGTATTAGTGGCTCGAGCGGCAAGAGGGACGCAGTTCCAACAAGTTTGAAATTTTTCGCTCTGTCGCTGCCGCCCGTCACTGAGATCGCTCAATCGCTTGCATGTGAGCGAGCTGGTCTTAACGCATTTTTTTTTTTCTTCAAATAATCGGGTGCAAAAGTGGAGGGTGGGTTCATTATGCCACTGGGTTGATTACGCGACACGTGCGGTATCGTTTTTTGGCATCGCAAGTGCTGTCACCAGCCGATTTTTGTATATCGAATTATCGATATATCGAACTATTTCGCGATCCCCTCCGAGTTCGATATATCCGGGTTCGACTGTATGAACAAATTTCAGCCTAAATTCACAGTTCCGGCCTCATTAAAAAATCGGCACTCTCAGCATCAAGCTCACAGCCAGAGGAGGTGCTAAATTTAGCAGTGGTGTCGGCTGACTGTTTCGATGGCTTCGGCTTCACCACGCTGAACCCATGACACTCATGACCCCAGTGCCCATGATGCACATGCAACCGGAAGAAGGTCGATCGCACCTTGCACGATGTAGGGATAGCAAAACGATCATCCGGCACGTTGCATGGGTCTCTCACGAGCCTCTCCAGACATGCTGGCCACGCCCTACAACCGAGTTGCTAACACTTAACCAGCATTTCCAAGGAGCCCGTCGGTCGCCCCTTCGAGGAATGCGGGATACCGAATGAGTTTAGAGGTATGAGAAAGATGCCTTCAGCAAGGGAGTCTTGGAAAACTATAGACTGGAGGACTATCAGTACAAGAACTCTGAATCCGAGAACACTTCCTGGGCGCACACTCCACATGCCTGTGCGCAATGCTAGATGCGACGAGGCACGAGTGCAGTGCATCCTAGCTGGCAGCTCGTGCACTGTCATCCTGCGTCCAGGGTGAATGTGAGCTGCTCTTCTCACGGTACATGAAATTCTCTGATCTAGAGCGTTGGCACGAGAAGGGGAGTGAACCAACACTAGCATATGAAGGATCGTGGCATTATTCAGCACCTGCTGAGGATGCCTCAAGGGGAAATCGCAAAATGTTGTGCAAATAAATACTTTACTGACCTTTCCTCGCTTACATTATACGCGGATGAAAACATTTTTTTCTATTTATGCTATCCCAATATTAGACTGTATTATATGTAGGTTCTCACGACTGTGCCTGGACATGACGATGTTCCTTATGAAGTCTTCAAGAATTTGGAAGGAACTGCAGTTGACAGCTTGTTGGATGTGGTAAGTGAGGTATGGCAAGGAGGAGAGATTCCACTCGGCTGGAAACACTCGGTGGCGGTCCCAATACCAAAGGCTGGGAAACCTCCCACAAGCCTAGAATCTTTGCGACCTATCTCGCTAACACCCACAATTTGCAAGATCTATGAAAAGATGATAGCAACCCGCCTGTCATGGTGGTTGGAAAGTAATCAAAAATACCATGCTCGACAAATTGGGTTCCGAACAAACCTTGGCACAGAAAATGGAATGGCTATGCTAACTGAAGAAGTAATACACGTGTCGCCTTATAGCCACCTTGTGCGCACTGTAGTGGCTACCGACGTGGCGAAGGCGTACAACAACAAGTTAAATTCCAAGATTCTTAGCAACATGGAATGTATGGGCATTCGCTTGCAGGTCATAAAAGCAATACATAATCTGCTTAAGGACAGGACATTTCTATTCGGATAAACAGAAAACAAATTGGCAATTACACCTCAAACAGAGGCATGCCACAAGGGTTTGTGTTAGCACCTTTGCTATTTAATATCGCACTGATACCATTGGCGTGAAAATTAGCTGAAATACCAGAAGTGCGGTTCATGATATACGCAGATGATGTCACGATTTGGTCTGCTCATAAACAACTTGAGAGACAGAATCAGTATTTGCAAGAGGCTTTAAATACCATAGATGAGTACGTCCAAGATGCAGGTCTGGAATTGTCACCTCAAAAGTCCAGTTACATTCATGTTGCAAACAGGAATGGAAGAAAACAATTGGCAACGCAAAAAGTCACCCTAAAGATTGGAAATCGGGCATTGCAAGGGGTGGATGAGTTGAGAGTTCTTGGCCTAGAAATTAACAAATCCGGCAAAGGAACACAATGGCTTCATAAGGTGAAAAAAGTAGCTGCAACTTCCTTAAACTTGATAAAATGCATTTCATCTCGGAGAGGAGGAGCTCGAGCGGACATGGAAAGATGTGTTACATTGGTGTTACAGCCGAGGATACTATACCAGGCCCAATTCCAAAAACTCACCAGGCGGCAGTGGGCGGAATTGGAAACAATAAATAGAAACGCAATGCGCACAATCACGGCCTTACCAAAACTTACCCCTATCCTTATTCTCCAAGAATTTGCACAGCTGAATACGCTGACTGACAGTGCAAACACCACCAATGGCTGACCACCCTCTGTGGGGATTCATGACTATTACGACGAAGCCAAGTAGTCTTGTTTGTCGTAATAGACAAGACTACTCGGCTTCGTCGTAAAGAAAAGCTGGCATCTCGACCTCTGGTTGGTGTACTTCCAGGTACCTGCATTGCATATACGGACGCATCAATTATAGAAAATGGCGGTAGAACAGCAACTACTAGCCCAACACACAGTGAACTAAAGGTACATTGTGATGAAACGCTATGCAATCCGCGATGCTATGGAGGCCATAAATAAAATAGATTCCATAACAGAAGCCCACATCTATACAGATTCCTTCGCCGCCATAAAACAACTGAAGAAAGTGACGAAGACACTTTGTGTAACCCAGGAAATCCACGAACTCAATAAAAAAAAACAAAGATACGCATCCACATACATTGGACACAAGACGATGCTGAGAACGCTGAGCAGAGAAGAGTTGACCATCTCACATATGAAGTTCCAAACACTATTGCACCCCCCACCAGGCTACCTTTTGATGCCTGCTCCGCTCCCCTGCATACTTTCCCCCTCCCTCGTAACTTAACGAGATTGGAGGAGGTTTTTCTTAGAAGGATAAGAGCTGGGGCGGCCCTTACCCCGTCGGTAACATGCTGATGGGAATCTCAAGAAGGCATCGGACCCACCACATGCCCGAAGTGTTCCACACCAACAGCAGAAGTGGATGTTCGCCACCTGCTGCGGACTTGTGCAGGGCACGGGCATCAAGGATATTGCGGGAAGTGGGACTAACCGCAACAAGGGAAGAGGACTTCTCCAAATGGCTCACCGACAACAATAAGAGCGGGAGCCTTCTCCGGTTCCTTACGGAAAATAATTTACATAAGTGTTTATAATATGCCTTATGGCAAGCTTGCGTAATAATCTTTTCACCACTGGTAAAGCCTTTTTGCAAAACTATGTTTGGTCCCAGCGCACGAAAGCACACGCTGCCGCCATCGCCGCCTCAGTCCTATCATCGAAAAACCCAATGCGATTCGACTGCACTTCATTGCCCGCTCAGACCAAAAGTCACCCAGCTGCCGCTGTCTCCGTCTCGCCTCTTCCGCAGCTGCACCTACCGTAAGTGGCGAAAAGTCAACCCTCGTCTTATATATCGGTCATTGGCGGAAAGACTACGGAGGTCTTGCAACAATGGGCGGCTGAAGTCAACAGCCTCCATCACATCTCCATCACCATCACCATCAGCAGCAGCGCGGCGTGGCATCGCCATTTTGCGTTTCCGTTGTCTGGAGCTAGCCACCATAGTCTAGAGTTATTCTGCTAAAAGCCAGCTTTTGACTTTTTTGCTTCAAATTGAGCAGAAGCCGATTACAATTCACCGTCACTTTCAAGAAAAAGGCGATTGAGTATGCGGAGCTTCACGGTAACCTGGCGGCAAAGCGTGAATTTGGAGTAGTATCCGAAAAGAGCGTTCGGTACTGGCGGAGTCAGAAGCTGCGTATTGCTACTTGCAGCATCCAGAAGAAAACATCATTTCGTGGGTGGACTGCACCGTATCCAGAACTAGAAGCCAAGGTTGCGGATTTAGTCCGGGAGCTGCGTGCTAGGTTGCTGCCTGTGACTGCCGAATGCATCCGCGTGAAAGCGGTAGAGATTGCGTGTGCCTCGGGACTCACAAGGACGCAGTTCAAGGGCTCGCCATCCTGGATGTGGCGCTTCAGGAAGGGCTTTTCACTACGGCGCCATACTTCTGTATGTCAGAAACTGCCCGAAGAATTTGAACACAAACTCATCGAGTTTCAGTGCTATGTGATCGCGCTCCGGTACCAACGCGAGTACATGATGGGACAGATCGGGTTCGATATGCCCTCAAGCCGAACTGTTTCCGAGAAAGGGGCGAAGCAGATCAATCTTCTAACTACGGGAAACGAGCACTCGCGATTCACTGTGATGCTCGCGTGCATAGCGATGGGAAGAAGCTGCCCCCTTTCATCATTTTTAAGAAAAAAAAAATTGCCGAAGGAGGAGTTCCCATGCGATATCATCGTCCGGGTCAATGAAAAGGGCTTTATGAACAAAGCGTTAATGCCGGGGTGGGTCCGGCTCGTCTGGAAGCGGCGACCTGGTGCTCTTTTTGAGCGAGCGAACATGCTCGTTCTCGACTTGTTTCGAGGCCACCTCACAGCCGACATAAAACGGGCCCTGTGCGATGGCAAGACTGATCTTGTGGTCATGCCTGGTGGGCTGACGTCTGTGCTGCAGCCACTAGACTTTGTGCTAAACAAGCCTTTTAAAGATAGAGTGCCCGAGCTCTATAATGAATGGATGCTGGGCGACAACTCGACCACCCCGACCACCCCCACTGGCCGCCGGCAACGTCCACCGCTTGCGACTGTCTGTGGTTGGGTGTTGTTGGCATGGAAATCTCTGCCCGAAGAGATGGTGGTAAAGGCATTTAGAAAATGCAGCATCAGCAACGCGCTGGACGGCACAGAGGATGATGCTCTGTGGGACGTGGGCAGTGACAAGCACTCGTCATCCGACTCGAGTTTGGACGACTCTGATGACTCTGAGTAGACCAACGCTTGCGCACTTCGGGTCTTTTCTGTGTACCGTACACCTGACCAATTTTTCAACAGTATCGCGCGACCATCGACCTGCGTGCTTGTCAGTGCCTTATTAACGGTGCTGAGTGGCGAAACAAACGAGGTACGCGCATGTGTACACTTGCGCTTACTCTCGCTTCTTTCGCTGCTTTGTGCCATGATGATAAGGTGCTGACAAATGCGCGGGTCAATGGTTGCGGGATACTGTTGAAAAATTGGCCGGGTGTACATACAAGCAGCATTTAAGTGAAAATAAATACTGTCACCACTGTGCACCCGTTGAGTCGCATTTGTTTCAAGGTAAGGGTGTCTTTCAGTACTTTTGCCATTGAAAAAGATTTTTTCATTTTCAGAATTGGTCAGTTAGAGGGTTGACCTATATTCCGGTCCTACCTATAGTCTGGTTTTTACGGTAATCTAGCGTATTTCTGGTGCTTGTCTGGCAAACGACTTGTGAGTGCTTCAACGTAACTATACTGCATTTAGTATTTAAAGTGTGAGCCCTAAACTCTCGTAAGCAATGCGCCGATTCACAAATTACGACTGCACCGCCAGCGTGTTTGTTAACATAGCTTTTGTATATAACTGGATGTATGCTGCCTGTTCACACAGCATAAAATACCAAAAATATTCCCTTCTTTTCACACTACAATCGAACCCGGATATATCGAACCTGGATATTTCGAATTTTGGTTATATTCAACTCGCAGAATATCCCCTTGAAAATCCCATGTAAAAGTATAGGAAAGCTGCGTCGTATAACAAACCCAATTTCACCGGTCGTTCTATATATCGAACTCCGCACCACGCATTGGATGGTGTGCCTCTCCCCCAAAGACGATTGCATCACCTCGGCCGTTTGCCGCATGACGTTTTCAAGCCATGCGTGGAGGGAATGAGAAGACACAGCTCTGCGATGGCTGGTCTAGGACAGCGCCGCGCCCTTCCTCCAAAGGCGCGCGCATCTGCGGTTGTCGTTACCCTCGCGCCAGCACGTGACGTCTGCAAGTCATGTGTGTGAAGGAACGAGAGGGAACCAATGCAGCCGTGGTGTTCGGGAGAGGGGAAAAACGCGATAGAGCAGAGCGCAAGGGTGTGCCCACTCTTCTGCTGAGCTTTATCTCTCCCCTTGCTCTCTCTTTCCCGGTCTCGTTCGCAGCAGCACGCACTACGCATGCGCGGACAAGCCAGCTCGGCCCATGGCAGACGCTTCTCCAGTGTGTGTTGTGAACGCTCTGCGCGTGGCGGCTGGCGTGCGATGAGCGTCTCGTGTCGTCGTGCTGAACGCGCGTAAGCTACAACGGCCGCAAACGCTAAAAAAACGGCAGATCATTTTTTTTTTGCATGAATCGTTTATTCTTGCCGTCGGGCTGAAAGTGCCACTTCTTAATCTCCGCGGCTGCGGAGATTAAGAAGCGGCAATGTTTCTTTTCTTTTGCGAGAGTTGTTCTTGTCAGGCTGAACGTGTGGCGCAGCATAAGCTATGGCGGCTGCGTATGTTAAGAAGCGGCAGTGTTTTTTTTTTTTTTTTGCGAGAGTCGTTCATTCTTGCAGCTCAAATAAACGAGAGCACGCGGTCGGCTGCGGTCATGCCACTGGCTTTTAGCATTGTTCGCACCAAATGGCATTTGCAGCCATCACTCTTGCCAAAGATTTTGTAGCAGTGGACTACACCCGCCCCACCCCACCCCAAGCGCGGCACGATAAATCCAACCAGGCCTGCGCAATCAAGCCATCACGCGGGCACTCTGCCAAGTTCGCTCCCTGCCCCCGCAGGATCTATGATAAATGTAGTTAAAAGATAAACACGTCGTGGCGTTATCGCTGTGCAGCATCTTGGCGCGCTGCCGATAAATGAGCCGTGAATGCGACGGTCAAAACGGAGGAACGCGCCACCGAACGATTTTTTATTTTTTTTTTTCAAATTCTCGGAGGCAAAAATGGTGAGTGGGTTCATTATGCGAGTGGGTAGACTACGCGACAAATACCGTATCACTTTTCACGATCGCAAGTGGCGTCTCAAGCCGATTTCTGTATACCAAATTATCGATATATCGAACTATTTCGCGATCCCCTTCGAGTTCGATATATCCGGGTTCAACTGTAGTTGCACCTTTATTTGTTTGCAAACTACAACAGCTTTGCAAGAAGCGCCGAGGATGCTACGTGCCCTCGAGCAACGGTGCTGACAGCTGCTGGCTGCCCTCTGCACTGCCTGCCAGACAGGGTCGCACCAATGCTTCCTGTTCAATGCGCATGCACTGTATGATGTAAGCAGTCGTTGATATGGGGTCACTATTGGCAGAACTACACTCGATGGCCACATGAAACCACTAAAGCTTGTGAACACGTGCTTCGTAATCGCCAAAATTGCAGACCTGAACCCCACGGATTCACGCTAGGCCTGCTTGTCACGGAATGGGCTGGCAGCTCCGTGCTGACCGACATGCCTGGCCAAGGTATGAGTATTGAAGTGTGAATATATGAAGTGTAGCTGCTTGTTGTCTTCTTTCTAACACAGTTAACCTACCGACAAGTGCAGCTGTTCAGGCTGTTAACTCATTGGGCGTCAAGTTCTCACTCGGCCTCCAACCTGACCCAAAACAGATCATGCGACCGTCTGCTGATCGGTTCCATCGGCGTCACGGGGCCAAAAACTTCACACTACAACGATAGATAACTGTTGGTGGTGGCGTCGCTGGTGTAATGCGACAAATCACTGAGTCGATAAGCTAAGGAACCTAACCGCACAGCCCACCGACTGACCGTGTCTTAAATATGCTGAAGAAAACATACCTTGCTCTTAATCGTTCTTGACCAGTAACATGTTCAACAAGCACTCCTGCATGAGGGACGACCACTATGTCAATCGTCCATGAAAGAAAAAGAGACTACATTGCAGCCTGCACTGCAGACCATTCTCCACTATGTGACGCCACACGTGCACTTCAAAACAGCGGTCGCTCTCGGTGAGAGGAGTTTCCCAATTCCGATTTGTATTGCGTCTTCTGTAATACTCACCACGCACTAGGCACTGAAACTTTGTGAGTAGAATCAGAGACGTGTACAGTAAAACCCCGTTGTTGCGTTCCTCACTGCTGCGTTTTCCCGGCTGTTGTATCGCTTTCATCCAGTCCCGGCATTGCTCCCGTAGGATTCAATGTATACGGATCCTCATTGTTACGTTGTAGCTGTGAAAACGTTCCCGCATGATACGTCGCAACTGGTCACCGCGAACCCGCCTGAGGCAACGTGCGCTGACCACCATTTTGACTTTTGAAGAGTCTTGGCTAGGCTTGGCTATGAAACTAACTTCAAGAAGCCGCACGCGAGTTGAAGAGGCCGCCACTAGATGGCCATCTGCCTCGTGAACGTCGGCTAGGTGGCATGCACTGCCACCGCCCGATTCAAAGGGTTCAGCTTCATCCATCCATCCATCCATCCGTCGAACCAGTCCACAACAAAGCCGGTCGTGATCTGACGTTCTTCGATGGTGTCGCGCAAGCGGAAGGCGCTTTCCCTCCAGGAAAAGCTGGACGCACTCAACGCTGTCGACAGGCAGCCAGTGCGGAAAGAATTGATATTGCCAAAGACCTTGGTCTGTCACCATGGTCTTGACGCTTGACGCTATGCATGCCGCTTCAGCATGGGCTGCAGTGGCCGCATCAACTGCACAGCACTGCTTCGCGCAGTGTGGCTTTCGCACAGATGGCGAAGAGGAATTTCCTGGCACAGACGCCGGGGAGTCGGAAGCAGCCTCTTGCGATCAAGAGCTCACTGAGGCGATGGATGCGCTGGGTGCCACAGGATTCACATACGACGCCTACGTCGCAGTGGATGCTCGGAGTGCAGTGGATCAGAGTGCCAGAGTATTGGTGATATTGTTGCGAGCTCGGTCGAGAGTGAAGCCGCAGATTGTGATGACGAGCTCGAGCCACATGATTCCGAGGATTTGTCAGATCCGAGCTTTGGAGAAGCGGTCGCGGCTCTGGACCTCCTCCGTAGGTATGTTGCACCTCAAAGCGACGTGGACAGCAATGCGGCTTTCCAGGCTATTGAGAAGCACCTGGTGTTTTCTAGCGAGCGAAACAAACGGCAGTCCACGATTCTTGATTTTTTTAAGTCCTAACGTCACTTTGCGTAAATAAATTGTTTGAAGTGAAAGCTGCACCGTTCTCGTTCCTTTTCGGAGCCTTCCTCACTGTTGCATTTTCCCGGCTGTTACATTTTTTTTCTCGGACCGGTGAAAAACGTATGAACGGGGTTCTACTGTATATTATTTGCAGAAGTATAGAACTGCAATATATTGAATGGCTCTGTCATTGCATTGAATATGTTTACTGGCTCTGTCATTGCACCTTTAAGTGCAGTTTTGTAATTTTAGCATCCTTTACTACAAAAGGCGTTTGCTGCTATCACGTGTTCCAATGACTTTGCAGCAGTGGACAACAGCCCCCATTTGTGGCATGGTGATAAAGTGAACATACTGAAAACCAGGCTTGCACAACCGTAACCCCAATCCCATCAAGGCCGCTGGAACTCCGCCAAGTTTGCCCCCCAACCCCACAATTAGAGCTCACTTCAAAAGATACACACTGTGATATTATGCAGTGAAAGCTCGTTAAAGGAGTATAGACACCAATTTTTGAAGCGTCGGAAGGAATACGATTGCTTTCCTGGTTATACAGAGATGCTCCTCAAGCAATTCCAACCTTGCACGTTGACGTAAAGATATTTTAATTTGATTTTAAAACCAAGTCAGGCAAGTACTCCGTTTTTCAAAACCCATCGGCAGCGACATCTCTGTGACGAAAACGTGTACATAGGTAAACAACATGATGTCATCAAACAACTGTGACGTGGAGTCGGCAAAGCAAATAGCAGTGACGACATATGGCCGGACTCGAACAGCGCGCGGCGCCGCCGCCGGTACCGGCTGTGCCCTGAGAAAGTAATATACTTCTTCTCGCTTTACTCGATGGCTTCTTCGTTGGTGCATGTTACAATTACCTCACCGGTGTACATATGAAGATTGCCTGCTATACTCGGGCCCCAACAGCATGCTTGCACTGTTGCCTGCATCGAGAGGCAATGATGCCTCTCGATGGCGCGCCGGGAACGAACTGTGCCGCTCCCCGCCTACCCTAGACGTCGCTAACCCTAGCTGGTTTCACATCGAAGCGCCAGCGAACGGCGCATCAGAACGGGCTAACGCTGTAATAAAAGTCGAACTTTAGCGCCGCTTTACTGGCAAGTCCATCTCGTAAAATATTTTCTTGCTTTTGCACGACGCCTTCAGCAGCGGAGCTAGCAGACGCCAGGTGCGTCGCACCGGACAGCAGCTGTAGGAAAAAAAAAGTTCGCTTGTACAGTCGAACCCGGTTATATCGAACCCGGATATATCGAATTTTGGTTATATCGAACTCACGAAATATCCCCTTGAAAATCCCATGTAAAAGTATAGGAAAGCCGCGTCATATATCGAACTCAATTTCACCGGTCGTTCGATATATCGAACTCCGCACCACGCACTGGAAAGTGTGCCTTCCCCAAAGACGATCGCATCACCCTTGGCCGTTTGCCGCGTGACGTTTTCAAGCCACGCGCGGAAGGAATGAGAGGGAACAGTTCGGCGACGGCTGGTCTGGGCAGCGTCGCGCCCATTCCCCAAAGGCGCGCGCATCTGCAGTTGTTGTTTCCCGCGCGCCAACACATGACGTTTGCAAGCCATGTGTGTGGGTGTGCCCATTCTTTTGCTGAGCTATCTCTCTCCTTCTCTCCTTCAGCACGCGCAATAATGCATGCGCCAAGCCAGCTCAGCCCGTTTTCAGACCGACGTCGGACGCTTTCTCCAGCGTGTGTTGCGAACCATCTGCGTGCGGCGGCCGGCGCGGCGGCGGCGGACGTGGCTATGGCGCCTGCGGATGTTAAAAAAGCTCTCTCCGTTTTGTTTTTTTTTTTTTTGTTGTTTTTTTTGCGATAGTCATCTTTTTTGATCGTTGGGCTGTACGCGTGGCATAGCGTAAGATATGGCGGCTGCGGACGTTAAGAAGCGGCAGGTTTTTTTTTTTTTTTTTTTGCGGGGATTTTATTTTATTTACTTTTTTTTTATCGTTTATCCTTGTATGTATGAACCAGTGAAAGCACGCGTTCAGCTGCGATCATGACACCCGCCCCAAGCGCGGCGTGATAAATCGAACCAGGCTTGTGCAATCAAGCCATATCACGGGCACGCTCCCAAGTTCGCTCCCCGCCACCGCAGGAGCTATAGAAAGATAAATGCACCCTGACGTTATCGCTGCGCAGCATCTTGGCATGCTGCCAATGAGCTGTGGATGAGACAACCGAAACGGACTGACGCGCGCCATCGACATGCAAGCGAAAATGCTCGCGATTTCTGCCGCCGCGGCGACACAGAAACCTTGTTTTGAGCTGCTGCGGTGGCTCGAGCGGCGAGAGGGACGCAGTTCCAACAAGTTTAAAAATTTTCGCTCTGTCGCTGCCGCTCGTCGCTTGCATGTGAGCGAGCTAGCTTTAACGCATTTTTTATTTTTTTTTTCGAATTCTCGGGTGCAAAAGTGGAGGGTGGGTGCATTATGCGAGTGGGTTGATTACTCGACAAATATGATATCGTGTTTTCGCATCGTAAGTGCCGTCACAAGCCGATTTCTGTATATCGAATTATGATATATCGAACTATTTCGCGATCCCCTTCGAATTCGATATATCCGGGTTCGACTGTATCACTGTAATTACTTCTACCAGGACCTCAGTATTGGCCGAACAATCCTCGCAATTTAATCATGACTGATAGTCCTTTGTACAAATAGTTAGGCAAGCGAATGAACAGCGATCCGCGATAGCTAGATCACCGATAGCGAATGCTATGAGGCCGCTATGACTTGAGAGCTGATCGCGGCGGCCACGCCTTTAGTATGGCCTCCGAGATCACCCCCGCACAAAGGTAATCTCGGAGGCCATGCTTTTACGCACCCAGATTGCCTTGACCGTGCCAGATGGCACCACATGCTTGAACGGCGGAACGCAGGCTCGCCGCATTGGGACCAATCAGCGCGTGAGCACAGGAGCCATCGGGAGAGCTTACAGGTTATGGTGGCTGATCCCGTCATTGCTAAAACATTTATTTAGAATGCCAGCTTGGCTCACAACGCTGGCCAACCGGACTGATAAAGCAGTATCTTCATGCTAATCAGTTTCTTTGTTCAACATTCCTACCAGTTGACATTTCCTGCGCCGGTGCGCGTCAACCCACCAAGCTTTCGTGGCTGCTACTGATTCCTGCTTCATCGCTTGAGTCACAGGCGAGCGGGTCGGGATCAAAGTGCCCGGCAATGTCAGTAACGTCCGCGCTATCGGGCGAAACAACGTCGCAGTACTAATTATGCTACGCTGAAGCGCTGCTCGATGACGATATTTTCTTGCACATGCAACCACAAGCAGACAGAAAACGCGACCCAACTGCGTCATCAGATTTTGTGTTTACGCGACCACCAACCTTGCCAGTTGGGGGTGCTCGTGTGGCGTTCTCGTAACTTTGACGTCATCGCGCGCTCGTGCTCGGAGAGATCGAAATCGAAACTGGCCCTGATAAATGCACCGATAATAAATTAATTGAGCTGTGCTGGGACTTTTTGGGTCGCAGTCCCCCTGTTTTGGACCACTGTAGATCGATTAAAGCGAAAATACAGCAACAGAAAATGTACGTGTCTATACTCCTTTAATTCAAACCTCGATAATTCGAATTTTCGGAATACTCAAACTACGCCACTTGGTCCGGCCAAACTTCATAAAGATCTGTGTACAAAAAAGGCCGTTAATTTGAACGCGAGTCAGTTCCGCAACGGATAATTCGAACTACGCGCCGACGTGTCCGAGCGGATTGGCGCACAGCACGTGGTAAAGAAAAAAGAAGAAAAAAAAAACACTTAGCGAAATAACGCCGTAGTTAGGGGGCTACGTACGTCGAAAACGGGGACAGAAGATGAAACCAGGTAAAAAAAATGGAAGAGTGGGTAAACCCTAAATGGCGCCATGACCGGCGCAGCGGCACCGAAGGGTAGGGGTTGGCGGCCGCTGCAGCCTGCTCTTTTGCGCACAACCTCCGAAATTCGCAACTACAGTAAAAGCTCGTTAATTCAAACTCGAAGGGGCCGAGAAAATTGTTCAAATTAAGCGGAGTTCGAATTAACAGTCGGGCACTGGAATGAGCGCCATCGTGGCCCACCGTGCTGGCCGAGCCCACATTTGACTCATTACCATGAGTAAAGAGGGCTAGCGCTACTGCACGTTTACGGAGGGCGATTCCGATAATTTTTGCAATCGAGCCGCAACGGCGAATGAACGGGACTAATCGGTCAGTCATGCGCCGCAAACAAGAACCGGAATGCATTCGTGTGAGCAGCGAGCTTCAAAAAATGTTTATTTACACGGAAAAATAATCAGTAATGTGCGTTTGCTTGCGTTTCTTGTGCCGCGACTCCACAAGCATAGACTGCAGCTTGCCCAAGAGTTCCAGAGCAGGATCCGAATTCTCATCGGCGGAAAAGTATCGTGCAGCGAGATCGAGCGCCGACGCTAATTCACATGCACTAGGGGGTGGCACCGGATCGTCGCCTTCGTCGGACTCTTCATCGCTTTCAGCCGTGTTCGCCACCCGTGAGTCCTGTGGAGGACATACAGCCGCGATTATATCCTCATCACTCAAGGGCCCAGACGTCTCCACACCGTTGTCAATGTCAACGTAGGCTTCAAAGGCCTCCGACAAAGCCGCGTAGCCACGGTCGAGCACGACGGAGTCATCAGACGAAGCCTCCGCTACCTCCGCGCTGCATGCTTCTGGAGCGTCACCAAAGCCACACTTGCGGAAACAATTTTTGATAGTTTCCGGCTTGACCGTATTCCACGATGATGCCAGCATGTGGACAGCTCCAAGCGAATCGATGTCGTACGACTTGCCACTGTCCAAACAAAGAAGAAGTACAGTCGAGCCCGCTTATAATGAACCTGAGCGTCACGCGGCGTCCGTTCGTTATATCCCGAAGTTCGTAGTAACTGGACCACAAACTAAAAAAGAGAAAAAAAAAAAGTTGGCGGTCAAAACACGAAATTAATTTCTTAGCAAAAACGTCTGTGATGCTCGTCTGTTTCTGCAGTGCAGATGAGATGAGGGCGGTGTCCAGTTTATTTAAAGCACTAGCGTGCTCTTCGCCGAGTCCCTTGGCATAGACAAGTTGTCTGAGGCCCTCTATATAGCCCATTGCTACAGATGTGCTTACGGGTGCTGACTCAGACGTTTCATCTTCATCTGATTCTTCCGCGTCGCTCTCGGCCCGCACTTCAGAAACGATGCCCTCGTCCGTACACAGTTCCGCAATATCCGCGTCTTCATCCGCAGAAATAAAATCCTGCCAACCAATGCCAGGGCCTCTCATGTCAGAGTCGACGACGCGCTGCCACAAATCGCCGCCGGAATCATCATCATCGGAGGCATCAGGCCCGACGTCCGGTACTGCGTCGACGAAGCCGGCCTTGCGGAAACAGTTTCGCACGCAAGCGGTCGTCACCTCCGCCCAGGCCGCCTTCACCATCTCAAGGGCTGAATACAATGAAACTCGGAGCGGCAAGTTAGCGGCCGGACAGTCAACGGCGATGAGCAAGCGCTACACAATGCGGCGCCTATACGATGCCTTAAAGGAGCGTATTATGCCCAAATCAAGAGGCTGCACTTTAGAAGTGGTATTGGGCGGCAGGAAAAGTACAGTCACTGCCGTCAGAGACGTTTGCACGTGGTGCGCTGAGCAATTGTCGAGCAACAGCAGCACGCGCCTGCTTTGCCTCTGCATGTCGCGGTCAAACTCGCCCAGCCACTCTGCGAATAAATCCCGTGTCATCCAGGACTTAGTATTGTGCCTGTAGCGCACGGGTACATGGTTCCGAAAGCAACGTGGCTTCTTGGATTTTCCGATTACAAACGGCATGCGCCGGTCGCTGCCATTCATATTAGTGCACAGAATAACTGTAACACGCACTTTACTGTGTTTACCGCCAGCGCATGACTCCCCTTTCATGGAGTGCGTCTTGTCTGGAAGCATCTGATAAAATTATGCAGTTTCATCTGCGTTATACACATCCTGCTCCGCGTAGCTTGCAATAATGGCTTGGTTTGTTGCAAGCCAATTGGCAACGTCCTGGTCACTTACCGAACACGCCTCACCGACAATCGATTTAAAAACAATCCCATGCCGCACTTTGAACCGATGTAGCCAGCCATTGCCTGAGCAGAAGTCGGGAAAATCTAGTAGAAATGCGAAGTCTTTGGCTTTGCCCAGCATCATTGCTCCACTTATCGGAATGTTGCGAGCCCGTGCGTCGACGAACCACTTCAGCTGTGCATCCTCTACGTCCGCATAGGTGGCCTTCCGCAGGCGCTTTCTGTCCGCTGTGTTGGCGTCGGAGCTGGCTATCTTTTCCTTATTCTTCAGAATTGTCGAGATGGTTGATTTCGACTCGTTGTACTTCTTCACCAGCTCGCAATTTTTAGCACCTTGAGACAGTTCCGTCACAATTGCTCGCTTCGTTGCCATGTCCAGCACTTTTCGTTTCGTGACCGCTGGAGGCAGGCAATTCCCGTCCGCCATCCCGAATTATACGACTCAGGCCCGACAGACGAAGCGCTCACACCACACACACGAAAATGACAACAAAGCGCCGCAACTGACGGAGCACGTGCGCACGTGCGACAATCACGCGAGGCAAGCGAGGAAGTGCCTAAGGAATGGAACAGAACGGAACGGACACACAGCGGGGCATGGTATGCAGCGGGGAGACCAATGAGAGGCATCCCTGAGCGTCAGTGCTGCCACCTGTTGGCTCCTACCGTAGTTGCTTTCAACCGCCCATGGCCTCCGAGATTACCTCCGCAAATCTCGGAGGCCACGAACCGTCACCGCCGTACTGAGTGCAGCGGCGCGCGCCGCTGCGCATTCAGTCCGCCCGTGCAAACAGTACAACCGCTAGCGTATGGAGAGGCTTGCCTCCTGGCGCCCCGCGCCCCTGGCACGGCCGCTCAATGGAACAGCCAAGAAACGAAACGACGAAACTTCGAAGACTATGCCGGCGGCCGGAGCCGTGGAGACAGGCGAAGACGAGGGAATGGCAAGAGGAGAGGGGAGCGGAGTTGCGAGGAGGGGCGGCAGCATGGCCTTGGAGGCCACACCACGCGCCGACACTCGTAGGCAGCGTGCGTCGGCGAGCAAAGGGTAGCTCGCTTGTGAGGAGGATTGCGAAAACAGACCAAAAGGGATGGGAGCCCATCGTTATCTCGTATCGGGGCGCCAGGTTTACGCCGTCCGTTCGCTGAAACCGATCGGCAGCGCTCATGGATGTTCGTTATACGTGCGATCTTGTGCCATTGAAGTACAGTCGAACCCGGTTATATCGAACCCGGATATATCGAATTTTGGTTATATCGAACTCACGAAATATCCCCTTGAAAATCCCATGTAAAAGTATAGGAAAGCCGCGTCATATATCGAACTCAATTTCATCGGTCGTTCGATATATCGAACTCCGCACCACGCACTGGAAAGTGTGCCGTGTGCCTTTCCCAAAGACGATTGCATCACCCTCGGCCGTTTGCCGCGTGACGTTTTCAAGCCGCGCGCGGAAGTAATGAGAGGGGACAGTTCGGCTAGGGCAGCGCCGCGCCCATTCCCTAAAGGCGCGCGCATTTGCGGTTATCTTTCCCCGGCTGCCAGTACGTGATGTTTGCAAGCCGACGCGATAGAGCGAAGCGCAAGGGTGTGCCCATTCTTTTGCCGAGCTATCTCTCTCCTTTCTCGTTCCCGGCCTTCGTTCGCAGTAGCACGCGCTACGCATGCGCCAAGCCAGCTCAGCCCGTTTTCAGACAGAACGTCGGACGCTTTCCCCAGCGTGTGTTGCGAACCCTCTGCGCGCAGCGGCTGACGTGGCTATGGCGCCTGCGGAAGTTAACAAGCGGCAGTTCTATCTTTTTTCATTTTTATCCTTGTGCTGTATGCGGCGCGGCGTAGCGTAAGATATGGCGTTACGAAGCAGCTTTTTTTCTTTTTCTTTTCTTTCTTTGCGGTAGTCGTTTATTCTTGCATGTATGAATTAACGAAAGCACGCGGTCAGCTGCGATCATGACACCTGCTTTTAGCAGTTTTCGCTTCAAACAGCATTTGCAGCTACTCTATCACGTTTTCCAATATTTTGTGGCGGTGGACCCCAAGCACGGCGTGATAAATCGAACCAGGCTTGTGCAATCAAGCCATCATGGGCAGTCTGCCAAGTTCGCTTCCCGCTGATAAACACACTGCAACGTTATCGCTGCGCAGCATCTTGGCACGCTGCCAAGAAATGAGCTGTGGATGAGACGACCAAAATGGAATGCGACATGCAAGCGAAAACGCTGGCGATTTCTGTCGCCGGCCGCGACACAGAAACCTTGTTTTGAGCTGCGGTGGTGGCTGCTCGAAGGCCAGAGAGGCAGAGGGACGCAGTTCCAACAAGTTGGAAATTTTTTGCTCTGTCGCTGAGATCGCTTGCATGTGAGCGAGCTGGCCTTAACGCTTTTTTCTTTTTTTCTTTTTTTTTTCCAAATTCTCGAGTGCAAAAGTGAAGGGTGGGTTCATTATGCGAGTGAGTTGATTACGCCACAAATGCGGTATCGTTTTTTCGCATCGTAAGTGCTGTCCCAAGCCGATTTCTGTATATCGAATTATCGATATATCGAACTATTTCGCGATCCCCTTCGAGTTCGATATATCCGGGTTCGACTGTATATAGGCAAATTTATCATAATGCAAATAATTCTTGTCAGCATTTTTGAGGCCATTCACTAATTCAAATTTTTTTTCCTGGTCCCATGAAGTCTGAATTAACAAGCTTCTACTATACAGAATCCTTCATATAGACTGGATTTTTTGGAAGGGTACACACTTGTACGCAATTCTAGTTTAATTTTATTTTCGAATGCTATGTGCATTTCGATGAAAACAAGATGACTAGTGTTTGCCATCTTTAGTTTTTCATCTTCCTTTTTTCTCCCCTGATCAGATATTCGATGTGATATTCGAAGGCATTTTTACCCCATATAGGCAACCCAAGCTGGAGTTTGCTCTGTGACGCCAGCGCTCGATTCCTGAGGGAGCAGAGAGAAGCAGCAAA
This sequence comes from Amblyomma maculatum, assembly GCF_055883805.1. NCBI lineage: Eukaryota > Metazoa > Arthropoda > Arachnida > Ixodida > Ixodidae > Amblyomma > Amblyomma maculatum. The sequence continues at coordinate 220,532,093 of NC_139344.1, read as the reverse complement.
ACCTACGCGCAGCGCATCGCCGTCTGTGGAGCCTGCGTGGCCGCACGTGCACATGGAGCAGGCGAAGGAGAATAAGGAGGAGGAGGAACACTCTCGTAGAGATGTGCGCAAAGCTGACGCTCTTTGCCAGTGGGGTTTCTCATTTTTGCTTTTTTTCAGTTCGCCGGCAGACAAAGAGGCTGGTTGGAAACGTGTCTTTTATCGGTGCTTTCAAAAAAAGCAAAAAATTATGAATAACTGATAAGACTGCCATCATTGAGCACCGCTTCAGGTCCTGAAAAACGATCACCGCAAACATTGTTTTCAAAGAGCGCTTGTTGACAGGCTCCGAGACAAAAAGAACCTGAACGCGGATTCGCTACTCGAAGGCGAGAGGCAAGAGACAGGTATTTTGAAGGACCCGAGGGGGGCACCTTTTGTGTTTTGAAGGTGTGGGAGAGTAAGGAATAATGGAAGCCTCAATATGGAGAATCATTAATACATGTGTACACAGCGACAAGTGCTTCAGGTGCTGGCTGGGGAGCTTCCCTTCCCTTTGTGACTGCTCATTTGAAAAAAAAAACAAAATGAAAGGTGGGGAGGGGGGCATTCAACTTTTTGGGGAAACGTTTAAGGGGGTCGAGAGTCTTAAAACTAACTTTTTTAGTTATGGCTAGAATCTCACGCAACTTTGCACACAGATTTGGTTTTCTCTCCTGATTTCAAAAATGTAAATATAATTGAGCTGGTGGTCTTAGATCAAAAGTTATCTAACAAAGTCCAGAGCATAATTAGTGAATTTCTTAAGCTTTAATGAACTTTCTCATTGCATTTCATTGCTTTTAATTACATAGATTGATAGCCAAAGTCTTCCCATATCCGATGACATCCTTCGTTTTTCTCAAAAAGGCACGTCATTCTCACATATTATGGTGAGAGTAAAAGGCTGCATTATTTGACACGAACTCATTAAGCTAATCTCAAATTGACATTTATCCATTGCCTAAATTAAAATACAGTACAACCTCGATAATTCGAACTCGGTTAATTCGAAATCCCGGATAATTCGAAGGTTTTCTGCGGTCCCGTATTTTCCAATGTAAATTTGGCCGGATAATTCGAACAGGCGGCCTGCGCCAGCCTGGTGAATTCGAAAATTTGGACTGCTATGCAGCAATGCCTGATCCATGTTTCGCCGCAAACCCGGCGAAACGACGGCCCTACGGAGCCGCAAGGCAAAGCCACATAGTAATGGTGATGATTTATAGGGGAAGCGCCCCAGCCGGAGCACTCTCTGCACAAAAATCGGTCCACAGTGCGCCTCGCGCACCGCCGAAACACGTGCCTGCAGAAGAGAAGACGTGCTTCACTGCAACACGGCGGGCATACCGGTTTTTATCACGTGACCTCGCCCCCACTCCATCCCTTGGTGTGCTTCGCCCACTCTTCCCCCGTGCCTCCGACGCTGCAAGTACGCCACCATCACCGCCGCGCCGGTCTCGCCTGCGCCATTTCTTTGTGTTGTGCGCTGTGGTTAGGGGTCGGCTACTGTGCCTTTTTTTTGGGCGGGACTGTGCAGAAGTGCTAGCTTTGTGACCGTAGCAGTGCAGAAATGCCAAAGTACAAGACTTTAACGCTGCAGCAGAAGTTCTGCTTGATCCAGAAAGCAGGCAAGAGCGCTTGTTCGAAGACCGAGTTGGCCAAAAGGCATGGCGTGCCCCTCTCGACGTTGTCCACAATATTGAGCAACAAGTCAAAAATACTAGAGGCTTACGGCAAGACCTATTCTTCGAAGCGGTCACGAGTGCGGGCTCCCACGTATCAAGATGTGGAAGCTGCTCTGCTTCGCTGGCTGCAGAAAGCAAACGCTGCCCACCTTCCCGTCAACGGAACGATACTGCGGGAGAAGGCCAACGACCTAGCTCTACAACTTGGGCACGAGGAATTTAAGTGCAGCAATGGATGGTTTTGCCGTTTTAAAGAACGCAATAATTTAACCTTTCTCACCATCTGTGGTGAGAGCGGCAGCACTAACGAGAGCGTTGTCGAGGATTGGAGAAACCACACATTGGCGCCGCTGCTTAGCGAGTACGGTGCAGACGACGTTTACAACCTTGACGAGGCTGCACTTTTTTATAAGATGCTGCCAACAAAAACATTCGCAGTGAAGAACACCGCCATCAAGGGTAGGAAACAGGCTAAGGACAGGATTACTGTGCTGTTCGGCGCAAACATGTGCGGTAAGCTGACTTGGTGAGTGAGATCACTGCTGGTACAAACATGCGCGATGACAGCGACGATAGCGACGATGACACCGACGAGCCTCCCCGAGCACCTGCTCTTGGTGAAGTTATCGGATCGCTGAACGTTATCCGCAGTTTTGTTGAGTGCCGCGGTGGAAGTTCAGAGATGTTTCGTCTATTTGACCAACTCGAGAGCATGACCTTAGGAGCCGCAAACTACCGGACGCGGCAAACCAGCATCTCTGATTACTTTCAGTAGTAATTCAAAATATGCCGAATAAAGGTAACACGTTCCTGCAACAAATTTTTTTGCCTAAGTCTTATTTCTTGGTGTGTTCGGTTAATTCGAAAACCCGCTTAATTCGAAGATTTCTCGCGGTCCCGATGACTTCGAATTAACGAGGTTGTACTGTATTAAAAATGTCATCGGGTACTTCATTTCTCTCTGAAGAAAATGGTACCAAAGTTATTTGTGTGAACTAAAAAGAAGTTATCAAAACCCTGCGTAAGACTGTAGAGATCGACCAAAAATATGAAACTGAGAAAACGGCATTTGAAGTTTGACCACATATTATAACTTGAACAATCAGTAGCCTTACTGTGATATTTCTCACCAAAAATGTCATGCTCTTCCCATTTCCAAAACTGTCTTTGGATTTTGAATATGTCAACTAAAACTGAAGCTATCACCATTACCCATGGCCAAGGTAGTGTATGCCATTAGGAAATCAGCAAAATTTTTTGACATGCAATGTTATTTTAATGGCAATTTGAAAAAATCTCGATAGAGTGATGTAAGTGTTGGATCATCCCCTGATCTTTTCAATATGACTGCAGTGATGCTAAATTTGTCATTATCACTTGGGGACAATGTAGAGAAAAAGCACAGTAAGGCTGAGTGCAGTGTCCAGAAACAGCACTGAGAAAAACGTATTTGCAGTTTGAGACCTTTAACTTTTGCTACACTGCAGCTATGGTAATATAAATGGAATCGTTGTGAGGCTTTGCTCTTTATGAGAAAGGCTATATACTAAACATATAACAGTACCCTCCCCAAATACTGGTAAAAACTTGCCACAAAGTCTAAATATACCGCCACTAGAACCAGCGTGAGAAGCTTCATTTACCACTTCATATGCCTGTGGCAGTGTCCTTCAATGCAAACAAGTACTCAAAGTAACGATAAAACGGTCTTGCAATATTAATACACTTGCACAAAGTTTAAGGCTAAAGCACAGTGGCATACTGGAATGACCTAATAAATTGGCTAATGTTCCAGAATGAAACTTTGCTGTAAAGCGCATGCAGGGCCGTACGCGGTGTCCCTTGCTGGAGCTAAAGCTTGAACTTTCACACCCCTTGAGCACAGCAACGCGATTACTAAGACAATCTGCCCCCCCCCCCCCCCCCCCCCCCCCCCGGAAAAAAAAACAAAAAACACGAAACCGTCCGCAGAAGAGGAACGCGGGCAACGGCGCGATGTCAAGCTCGCCTGTCGTCTGAAGCAACGCGATAAAAAAGCAACGAAGTTGTAGCGTCGGTGGGGACCATGAGTATCAGCTGAACAGTTAAATATATCGATGCTATCTTTGATGCTTCTGAACCGCTCGCAAACGATTATATGCCGCCGGACGTGCTGCAGCTAGGTCGAGAACACACCGCGCGACCCTGGCAGCCGCGCCGCCGCACTCGTTCTTCAACGCGCACTCGCTAGGCGCTTCTGTTTTCAATACACTCCTGATATCTACGTCTACCGATCTACGTCTAAAGACCAGCACCAGCTGCGGGAACGACTGATAACGATCGCGAAAGCGCATCATAAACGTGCGAAGCAGAAGCCGCGACGAAGAACGTTAAAAACAAACAAACAAAAAAAAGGCAAGTCAGTTGCGCTGGCCAATGTGAAGCGCGAGACGAGGGGCTCGCTTCGCGAGCACGCGCTCCAGCCAATCAGCGGATCGGAAACAGCTTTCGGAAAACCCACGACGGTGGTCGTTCTGTTTGAGCAACGTCATTTGGAGATGCCGCAAAATGCGCACAAAGAAACAAGCTTCAAAACAAGTCCAAGATGGCGGTGGCCAACCGGCTGCTTCACCCGCGGCACGCGCGGGAAGTTCGAACAATTTTTATCCCTTTTTGGCCATTTCGAGGCTCCCGTGGCGTTTTAAAAGTCGATTTTACCGTATTTTCCGACCGAATTCAGTATTGATATTTTGAAGGCTAGTGCTCAAAGGTACAAACATTCCGAAAATGCGTTTTTCTCAAAATCAATTTTTCGCCCATTTTTGACCAGTTTAAGACCCGCGTCCCCACTTAAGGCAACCCCCCAGCAAGGTCAACGAAAGTAAATGTTGCCGCTCATAATGACCCATTCGCTTCAGCACGATGACAACTACACAGGATGCTACCGGCGCGTCTTGGATGTGTTCCCTACAAAGGCACAAAGCATCGTTGGTTAATGCCGACAGCGGCCAGGGAGAATTCGCTGCTGCGGCGCTGCCATTCGGACTCAATAACCTATCTACCTTTAACGATGAGGTGTGTCTTAGCGACCTAGGCCACGAACGAGAAGCCAAGGCATACAATTTTTACGACAGTTTTCTCTCTCCACGAGAAGAACAGAAAGGAAATGCCTAATGACTTTTCATGCAGATGGTGACATCTCTCCATGGAAACCTTTTTCTTAGTTCTACAGCTACACTGTGCAATCCCCAGTTCAGTTTTGAGCTTCCAAGCAGTTTTGAGCTCCCGAAGCAGGATCGCGTATGAGGATAGAACGATTGACATATCTGTTGTTTTGAGGCCGACTCGGTTCAACGATAGCCACTGTGGCACCATCAGGGACAAACAATGGTGCGAGATACTTTATTAAAACGGGCCGACAACCACCTCATTATCGTTTACCCCACAAGTACGAAAAAGCATGCTGTAATTTAAACATTACAATTTTTTTACCCTCTTTCTGGCAGGAGGAGGAGAGCAACAACCGTGCGCGCACGTAAACGCGCTCAAATGTAGTGCAGAGCAGACGACAACATGCATTTTAACGCAGCGCGGAGCAGAAGACATGGCCGCGCTGTGCAGAGGTTTTGCCAAGGTCTCCACAGAGAGCGCTAGTGCACCGAGGGGCGCAGCGCCCCCTGGCCCAGGTTGCCTCCCCTATTCATATTTGAAAATTTCGATATTTGCAGGCCTCTAGCATTACGTGATAAAGGCACTCCTTCCTCCTCCTCCTCCTCCTCTAATAATAAGATTGCACAAAGTTGACAAATGTTAAGAATGTAGTATCTATTACAAAGAGAGCTAAATTCTTTCATCAAATTTTTATTGATTAAGTTTTGGATAAGTAAGATTAGGAATATTTTAAAGTAACAACTGTTACCGCATGAAGAGAATTCCCTGTAATATGTATGCATAAGTGGCGTTCTCTCAGTCTTGGACAAAGATATGCAACATTCATTTCCTACATAGAATACAAGATGATATCAAATGTGTACTAAGGAGAACCTTTCATATAAGTAAGAGTGAAGGAATTCAAAAGGTTATGCTTACAAGATGGTCATCATAAGTGGCATTGAGAGTTTTTCGCAACCAATGAAATGCATCTTCAACATTCCATTTGACAATCTTGCGGCTTTCTGGACTTGCATTTCTGCCAAAGATGAAAAAAACAAACAAAACATTTAGAAACTGGCACTTGGCTACAGCAGTGAACAACAAAAACTTGAGTAGAGACACTTATGACTGCTTTGGTGCGAGAATTTAAAAGCCCTAGTTTTTGTGCGCAATGTACTTGCAAAAATCAGGCATTCTCACTGCAATTGCTTTGTTAGTAGCGAGCGCTACGCTCTTCACACGTCTGGTTGTGTTCTTGTGGCTTGGTGTTTCTCTACGCAGTCACTGTGCCTCTTTTCATTGTCAATCACACTCACACAGTCATATGCAGACAACTGACATGGCAGTGGGATTGTGCAAACCCACAGACAACATGCTATATCCAACGAACAATGCCATGTGGTGCGTCAAATATGTGAAATCAGTTTGCCCTTCTCCCTCTTTCCTTCCCCTCCCTCCCAGATATCAACGAGACCTGTCACCAGCATCACTCCTCCGCTGGGCTCTCATTCCCTCATGCTGTTCCAACCGTCTGCTTGAAGGTGCCAGCTTTTTCGGATACCGTCAAATGTCCCCGCCAACAGACAGATTTTCGCATAATGAGGTTTAAGGCTTTTGCCTTATAAAGCTTGTGCATCAGTCCTGTCAAAAAAAAAAAAACAGACCCCCATCGCAACCCAAGTGGGAAATCTAATCCAACGGGGAGAGCAGGTAAGGGCAAAAGTCCCATCAGAAAATGCAGTGCAGGGGCACAGTGACGTTCGTCAGGCCAGTAATTCCAGCCGATCTCTAGGTTCTTTGCACCGTGCCGATGTCAGTTCAAAAAGAATTACAAGAATGGCGCACGAAAACGAGAGTTATTTGGTTTATAAAATTCTAAATACAAGAAAAAAAGAACAGCGCATCTGAGCAGATGTGAGAGGGAGCCCCTCCCATTTCGCTCGCCCAGCGCCCAACTTGGACGGAACCTATGAGAAACACAGCTTTCTGCTGATATGTTGAAAGCTATCCGCCATGGTTGCCTGTCCAACTGAACCTGTAGCCACACTTTTTGGTAGCTTCATTACCATGGTAACAGAAACCACGTGTGCTACATGACTGCTGAGGTGTCGGGTCTCGCATTTCAGCCCTTGTTTACACTGAAGATTTCGCCATTGTGGCGGAACTCGCCGAAACGCCTTTTTGGCGTTGTTTTGGCGTTCCTCCGGCATTTATCGCTGGTGCTGCCGTGGATCACTCGAGCGCTACCTGTGTGAAAGTTCGAGAACGAGAATGCGAAGGTGGAGACGGAGGAGTGGCGTACAGGAGCTAAGGTGAAGCCTAAAACGAACATGTCCAGGGCCAGCAAGGAGGTCATCTGCCGGAAACAACTATATGACAACTCCCTGGGCAGTGGGCTGCTGGCGGAGGCACACTGTGGAGTGCTGCGGACTCGGCTGTGGTGAGCCACACAACTTGCGCCATCTGTGGAGCGTCGGCAGAAACGATCAGCCACGTGATTTTCGACTGTCCAGCGATTTTACTAACCTCCGAGATCCGAATGTTGTCAGCTGCCTTGGGATTTGAGGAGCCCGCGGGAGTGAAGCTATCTTTACAAGCACCTTCAAGAACATACGCGGAACTAAAACACCTTTTATTTATTTTCTGCACAGTAAATTGAAGAACACTCGATTGTAAAATCTAATGTGCGTGCTCGACCACCAATCAGTGGAGCAGCGCCCGAGAGGCCCAAGCGAAAAGGAAACGTAATATTCGTTAACGAACTTCGCCGCCGTGTGTCACTCGCATCGGTGCCAAAACACTGATTATAAACCCGGATTAAAATATTTTGCACTACGATTTCGCCGTTATGATTGGGCTTTGGGGCATCGGGAAGGTGTAGAGAACCTAGAGGTCAGCTGGAATTTAGAGGTCTGGCGAATGCCACGGAGTCCCTTCAACTGATGGTAGCGCAAGTAGCATAAGTTCACCATTACATATTGAATGCCATGCTGACATGAAAACCAGCTTTCAAAAAATGAAATGCACAAGCAACTAAAGAAAACAGGGGCACATTTAAAGAATAAATAGCAAAGTAGCTAAGAAGACCAAGAGCTTAGAAAAAGTGAGAATAAAAGCAATTTCAAATAGGGTATCTTCCAGGCAAGCAGCCCAACCTCTTGCTTCTACACCACAGTGCCAGTTTTCATTTTTATTTTTGGTATTGTAAAATATCTCTGTGGCACTTGACACTGCTGGTAAAAGATACTGTGGTTTGCTTTATTAACAGCTGTGTAACAACACTCCTTATGCATTTTGTAGGCTAGAGCCCTTCCACATCATGCACAAGTCCAACAGACATTCAGAACATTGGCAGCAGTATTATAAAAATGGAAGTTTTGTAACAATAGGCTTAACTACACCTCATTAGTGTGAAAGCACTTCTATATTTTGCACATAGAATTAAACCACTGCCAATTTTTTTTTTTTTTTAAAGAAATCTATCTACAATAAAAAATAATCATTTAATATTCAGACCATGCAAATGAGAAAACCTTCCCCCCTTCCCCTTCTGTGACTACACAGACATCAAGCGCAGGACATATCCAAGCATCGCAATACAGCAGAATCCAAATTACACGATTTTGCCAGGGAACAGCACGAAACTGTTATGTAATCTTTTATTTTCAGCAGAAGTATCCAGGGAACCACTGAAACCAGGTGTCATATAAACTAAAGCCTAGTATAAGAACATATACACACAAAAAATGAACAATATTTTTACCCCTGTGGTATAGAAGACATTCTGAGTGAACCGGCGCCAAAACTGTGCTGCCAGGCAGAATCTCTCAGTCCCACCACTGCGTGTTCAGTAGGGCCGTATGCATACAGTTCAAGAATGAATCCACTGGACAATGCTCCAAACCTTTGAAGACGTTGCGAGACGAGCTTCACGATCAGCATGCCCACGAAGTGTTGCCCTGCACCCACTTCGCCGCCTTAAACGGCTGTCACTTTGGTATTTAGACCGCAGACCTCTGCCCAAGGCATTCTTGTAATAGCATACAAAAAATGCAATCTTGATGTTAATGCGGGACTTGAGTGTTCCTGGAGCAATATGTGGCCCACTGGGCAACAGTACGCCACCTACTTGGTGTCACCATGCCTATTATTCCCTGCCCTGTAGCCGCAGTAAAAAATGCTTACTTGCCGTCACTAATCCCATAAGCTCTAATATTGCTACCAACAGCACATCAACTTCATGCTGAAATGAATATATGCCATTTCCACAATTCTTTCACCAGTAAGTGAGCAGAAACGTGGGTGAGGCGAGAGCCGTTTCGCATCAACGGCCGTGGGTCGCACATGCAGTCTCGGCCATTGTAGGCAGTCATGCACCACTTTGCCTTGTTACGCAATCACATCACCTTTATTTCTTATCCAGAATGCCTCAAGGTGACAAAGTTCGCCAATAACTAACCTCTTCCATTTTAAAAGTGGAGCACATATAATTCTGTGCCATAAAATCAAGCTTTATAAGTAGGTTTGACAGGCCCGCACCAATCAGTCGTAAAATGTGGGTCATTACATCAGTAGAGGGACACAAAACCAAAATTCCCCTGTATGCACACTAAAACTGGCTAGGCACCATGATTTCTAATTTGAAACAGTCTTGTCCTACCGTGATTCAATCATCTTCTTGGCTGCTTCGGCATACTTGGAGAGCTGCTTGCGAGCATCCCCTGCAAACTTTGGTCGTACAAGCTTGGTGGGGATGTCGTTCATAATCTCCCGGTACATGCACTGTGAAACCTCAGGATAGCAGACACTAGGCAGCAGAGGGTCACTGCCCTTGTCCACAACCTTGCGCTCCATCAGCCATCGTATAAACGATTCTTTTGGACATTCAATCCCTGAAAAGAAAAAAAAAAAAAGAAGGTTTTGAAACGCATTCAAAGCAAGGCATCACGTATGTTGCCTAAATGCGCAAATTTATTTTTCAAGGTTCTGCTGCCGCAGATCATTAACAAACAGTCAAAGTTAACAATGGCATTGCATTTTCTCTCAAAGGGCCCCAAGCCAAACTCTGGTTGAAAATGTTATTCCTCGGTGGTTGCGAGGCATCACCTCTGAATGAGGCAGTTGAAAAAGCTCCCCTCCTTCCATGCCCTCTTTCAGGTTTTTTTTTTGTTTGTTTGTTTCTTTTTCACCTAGCCGACTAGCTTCTAGAATTGAAATTTCCACTCTTCGTCTGATTCTAGCAAGAAGTGCACAGTATTTCAAGTGCCTACGTCACGACCCTGCCTTGCAAAGTATTTTTTTTTTTTTTTTTACTTTCTGCTACATTTTCGACCACGATAGTTATGGTACACCTTGGTAATGATTTAGTGTGTTGGGGCAGACATTGCGGTCTGTCACAGTTTGTGCTTAACATGATTATTGATGCTGCAATGCGGAGAGAACAACAGCACATGCGAGCAGTGGCCTCAAAATGGAGCCATGTATTGGCTTTCTGCAGAGGCCGCCCACCAGCGACTGCTCTCAAATGAAAAAACATGAACAAGGTCAAGCTGCCAAATCGCAAAGCACACAGAACACACTGAGGCACAAACGAACTTGGACAAGAAATTAAATATCTTTCGTGTGCATGCAAAATACAAAAAAAAAAAAAAGCAAGATGTCACCCGTCAAACAAAACGATAGACCGATGGAATGCCACTTGTAAGTGTATCTGGTGTACCCGCCAGTATTAGTAGGTGTAGGCGCACAAGCAGCAAATACGCAGCAGGTGTGCCACAAGGGATGTGGCTGTATTGGCTCTAACACTTTTTATTTGCGACAACCCAATAAACAAACTAAAAGCGAGAATGGTGTTTTCTAAAGAGCACTTGAGAGCACCTTTAATTATAATAAAAGAAGCCCTGTGAAGCGGTACTGCAGCACGAAACCCCGACAACAAAAAGCATGCAAAGGATAAGATGGCCGCAACCGTTATTTGAGGGACAACGATGGACTGAAGGTTCGCTTTCTCTTATTTATTTATTGTTTTTGCACATCACCTCTTTAGGTTAGCATGCTCATTGTTGACTTGGTAAACGAACGCATCCCCCTTCCCCCTTTCCTCTCTCCCGCATTCCAAGTGCTCCACTGTAAATTCGCCTTGCTTTGCAGCAGGAGACTGAAGTGGTGCGCATTGGCTATCAGCGCAGAGTAAAAATCATAGCAACTAAAGAGTGGTAGTGAGGGTCACACACAACAAAGCAGCAGTGAAGGTTTGCCCATTGATTCACGACACAGCATTCAGACCACACAAACTGCTACTGATAGCTCTTTTTATCGTGTTTTAAGTCTTTTGACTGAGAGAACAGCATCAGATGGTCCACTGCACACCCAGCCATTCCTGATGCCTGCCCACTTGTGGCTGTAGCCCGCCTGTAGCTTGGAAGTAATCTTCACATAGAACTCTTAATTTGTTCTCATTAAAGTTACACACCTAAGTTTTATATCAGTACTTCTCTGCTCAGTTTATATCAGCACCCAAAATTTACAACCCTACTAAACATCCTATCACACTGACAAGTTGCCCAACATTTAACAGCCCATTATGAAAAGAGACCAGCAGTTTGTGCTCTACAAATACAAGGCATTTTTTTAACTGTTTACAGATTCTTAATTTAAACCCTGTGAGAGATACGTCGCTGCAGTCTGTAGGTGGATGTACAGAAAAAGTGGACATTATATAGACCTCCTTCACTCCGGCTACGTCACGAAAATGCGGTGGCGCTGTCGTCGTTAGTGACTTTCGCGTGGTAGGCAAAAACACGCTTCAGTCGCTTTGCCTACCGTGATTGTGCGATGGCTTGCTGCTGCCGGGGAATGCAGAGCACCATGCCGACTAATCGCGTCGCTATGACATGTGTTGAAAGACACACAAGAGGGAGTTTAGTAAGCTTGCATAGGTTTCTTGCCGACAATGGTCGCCGTAAACAGTGGTGGGTCGCCGCGGGGAAGCGCCAAGGCTGGATACCGACGCCTGCTCATCGAATATGCGGCAAATACTTTGTCACGGCTAAGCTGAAACTTATTCCCCTTTACGCCAGAGCGGTCTACCGGATCAAAGGTCGCGAATATCTCGAGTTTGGCTTTTTTCAACGCGTGATGGGATCTTGGTACTGTTTTAGTGCTGGTGCGGGCGCGGGTGCGCAGGTAACATATGTACACGAGGCAGTCATATATATGTTGTAATGCGTAGGCCTGTTTCTTTGTTGGAGCATGCGTAGATGTTTTACCTTTGTAAACTGTTCCTCAAGCCCGTTTTTTCGCTGTGTATGTAAGCGCAGTGAGCTGCTACGCAAGTGATCTGTGTAGCACTCCTCGATCCGTGATGTACCATATTGGCTAAACTTCGCTGCGTCCACGCCAAATTATTTTAATCTACTTCCTGATGAAGATTGCCACTTCACGTTGACAGCTGCTGATTTGGATTGCAGCTGCATTTTTTATTTATGCCGAGCGCTTTTATTTGTATTCACAGCGGCTGATTGTGAATGCGAGTTGTGGGGTTTATCCTACATTGAAACGCGGTCACAGTGGCCGAGAGCGAACTGGGCCGCCCTAACTACGGAATCACGGGTGAATTAGGTAAAAACGGCACCAGAAAAGAGTTCCTCAGAAGATACAGCCCCGAAAAAAAAGGTCCCTGAAATATATAGCCCCGGAATAATCGTCCAGAAAGGTCCTATCAGAAGCGGCCCCTAGGAAAAAATGTCATCGAAGAAATTGGCTGAAAATCTGCCCGGAACTCACGTCGCGAAAAATTGAACATCTTATTGAATGCCTTTTTTTTTTTTTTTTTTAGAATAGATGTAACTATTGTTTGGGCACTATGCCCTCTGGGTGTTTTACAGGTTTACAGGAACTGGAGAAGGCTTGGCGAGAAAGCATTGCAAAAAAAAAAAAAAAACCCACCACTATAACATCCAGCGAGTATTATACAGTGCATAGTTCCCAGTTTTCAAACTGGGAAATATTGCTCTTTAATATAGGTCTAATCACCCGGCTAATATTACACATTCGAGAGACGTGTTTGCCCTCGACAGCACAAATTTCGGCGCCATAACGTTTTTTTTTTCTTTGCGAACACACGGCATCAGTGCCATGTTTTGCAAATTTCAAGCGGACGGGTAGAAAAAAGCACTGTAGCATACATTATGGCGGCTAGACACAAGGAAACTCAGTCTACGTTTTTAGTAAACAGAACTACAGAACGTAAAAAAAAAAAATAAAATAAAACGGCGGGGTTCAAAATATACATAATGTTCGCTAAAACCATAAACACAATGTAAGATAAGAACAGTGAAAATTGATTACAATGAGCGTAATTCATCGCTGATAAGCCAAGCACCAGGCAAGGGGAAAGCTCGACTTTGCAGTACGTTTTATTGCATCTGTTTGGAGAGGTTTTATCCGGGGCCATTTTTTCCTGGGACGTTTTTACCGGAACCCACGGAACCACAGTGGCCGCTGTAGCTCGTAATTGTAATGCAAGCTAACAGCGCGACTACCCGTGATAAAATTGCTACCTTTAACGAAGACAGCCGCCCACGAACAAAGCAAATATAACAGATGCGCAGCGTTGTGATCTCAACCAATAACGCAATGATACGCAAACCGTGCGGTGTCAAGGCTACCGTTGCCACGCTGACCTAAATCATCTTAACCATACAGCCGCTCGACGATAGCGAGGTGCTTCGTGCTTACCAAGAACGCTCATTTGCCGCTCGGTGTGAACAATCATCCGATTATGCTATGATGCTTCGAGCGGACTATTCGTACGCGGTTTGCGAGCGCTATTTATGAGCGAGAAAAATCGCCGTCAGCTTACTCGACTCAAAGTAGTTGTAAGCATCCGAAGCTTTGTAATCCTCGATGCGTTCCATGCATAATTTTCTGGGAGAAAACAGAAAATAGATGCCAACGTCGCTTATTTTCCTCGGCTGGCAGCAACGCTTCTCTTGTGCGCCTTGAACCCAATCCCCATCGGTACGGCGTGCGGGTCCGTACGCTGCACTTCGTGTACGTAGAGTTTTTCAGTGTATCGCTTCTGTTCTCACCACTGAGGCTCAAGAAATACTAGCACATATGGTCACTTCGTCTGCCTAGAAGGCGCCTGCAAATCACAATAACACGGCCTTGACAAGCTTGGCCACAGTGCCCCGGCTAGCCACTGTACCCCGGCCGCGGTCGTGCTTTTTGCCTACCGTGGGATCGCTGACGAGAGCAGCGCCACCTCGATCGTCTTGTTTGTTTGCAAACATGAAGGAGGTCTATATGTGATATGACTCAGTATAATTCAAAAATTATTAACTAAAATTAATAAAGGTTTATATTTTTGCCAAGTTATATTAATAAAATGAAGGCCATCAACATAAAAGCTGGGTCCAGTTTTTAAATTTCCTTTTTCAGCACTGCACTTCCCCATAATAATATCCCCGCCGGGGTGCGCAGTGGTTACGGCGCTCGACTACTGTTCCCAAGGACGCGGGATCGAATCCCGGCCTCGGCAGCCACTTTTCGGTGGAGGCGAAAAGCAAGGTGCCCGTGTGCTGTGCGTTGTCAGTGCACGTTAAAGAACCCCAGGTGGTCGAAATTTCCGGAGTCCTCCACTACGACGTCTCTCATAGCCTGAGTCGCTTTGGGACGTTAAACCCAACAAACCAACCAACCAACCATAATAATATATTAAATGTCAAAAATACACATTTTTTAGTTCATCAAGCTGGCTTCCCGCACTGCACATTTTTTAAAACGGCGTCGCTGAGCTTGGTATTGCAGCGGGGATCATGTAAACTGCTTCTAGGGTACAAAACAGACAAAGCGGCGCCATTTTAAAAAGGTGCATTGCCAGAAGGCAGCTTTACGAGATTAAGATGTGTATATTTGACATTAAATATTGTAAACTGTATTGCTGATAGGGAAAATTTAATAACTGGACTCAGCTTTTACGGTGACAGCCTTCATCTTATTAAGTTAATGTTGGCCCCTAAAATCAAAAGTACAAAAATTGCTTAGTTAATTTTAGTTGTTTATTGCTTAATCACAGACCTATTTACAACAAGGCGGACATACATTAACCCTAACCATTGCACCATCCCAAAAGGGCGGGCATACATAATGTCCGCCCCACCAGGGTGGCGCAGTGGTTACGGCGCTCTACTACTGTGCCCAAGGACGTGGGATTGAATCCCAGCCTCGGCGGCTGCTTTACAATCAAGGCGAAAAGCAAGGTACCCGTGTGCTTTGGGATGTCTGTGCACATTTAAGAACCCCAGGTGGTTGAAATTTCTGAAGCCTTCCACTACAGCGCCTTTCATAGCCTGAGACGCTTTGGGAAGATAAACCCCATAAACCCAGCCAACAAAACCAAACCATACTGTCCGCCTTGCTGTACAATCCACCTGGTATCTCTCATAGGGTTTATAATAAACGACCTGTAAACAGTTAAACAGAAACACCTGGTAGAATGTCCCTAATACCAGATGCCTCCAACCGAAAAGGTTAGCTTAAAAGGAGAAAGATGGCAGCCAACTAAGTGGGCGAAAAATGCTTCTTATTCCTGATTGTCTGTTACATCAGCCTCTCCCACAATGATTCAACTGTATTGGCTCTTGAAAGTGGGCACACTGCCGCCATTATGTGAAGGTAATAATTTGGGGAATTAAAGGATTAATCATCATCATCATCAGCCTGACTACACCCACTGCAGGGCAAAAGCCTCTCCCATATTTTGCAAATTAACCCGGTTCTGTGCTATCTGCATCCACTTGGCCCCTGCGAACTTCCCTCATCCGCCCACCTAACTTTCTCGAGCACATTTCAAATGTGACAGAAGGAACCTCTTCTGAGATAAGACACCTATCCTCACTGAAGTAAGAAGTGCTTCAGAGCTTGCGTATTAGACACAAAATAAAGCTGCTGTTACACAAACACTTGCCTTCTCTTGAATGGCACATTTCATGATAGTTGTTTCGTAGGCGGGTAGTGAGCAGTGAGCGCAAGTTTTCCACATCAGGGTGCGGTGGAGGCATCAGAGTTGGAGACCGCTCCCAGATAACAACATTGGTCGGCACTTCCAAGTCGAACGGCCCACTATGGTAATAAAAAAAAAAAAATGAAAAAGAAATCCCAGTGAGACGGCTGAATCAGAAGTATGAACACATACAACACTGAAGAGTAACAAGGTAAAAGAGATGACACCGTGACAAGATGACAAGAAAGGTAGCTTTGGTAGGCATGTTATGTGATACTGCTGTCACACGGGCATGGCCAAACTACTTTTAACTCCCTTCAACCAAGGTACTTTATCTCAATGGAGATACTTGCCATGTCACACGGCACTCCTTTAGGAAAGGAAGTTTAAGGAAGTTCCCAGCCTATGGAGTTCCAATCATCATCCTCAAACAAGTAAAGGGAGTACTCTGGTTCCCCGTGAGCTTCAGTGCAAGTTAAAAAAAAAGCACACATATGCAATAATTTTGTGTTTATAACTAATTGTAATACTGTAGCACAACGCAAAGCATGGAAAAAAGCAAACGAGCAAATACCCAAGCATGCACGCAAGAATTTCGTAAGAACATTGTGGCCGGCAGAACGGACAAACCCGCTATGCTAGTAAAGGGAACACAATAATTTTGTGTTTATAACTAATTGTAATACTGTAGCACAACGCAAAGCATGGAAAAAAGCAAACGAGCAAATACCCAAGCATGCACGCAAGAATTTCGTAAGAACATTGTGGCCGGCAGAACGGACAAACCCGCTATGCTAGTAAAGGGAACAACGCATTCTTTTCACATGAATGAAGAATACATTATTTTAAATTTAATTCTAACTGTTGAAAAAAAAATGGCTAAAAATTGTTTTACATGTTTTTAACTTCATTAATTTATATGCATACACAAAATGAACAGTGCCTAATAGGACCCCGACGGTGTGTCTGAGAAGCTCGTTCTTAGCCGGGCGACAACTTTAGGGCTGAACTCCCTTCGTGGTTCAGCCCGTGTGACCGAAGTATGAGTCTAGAAAAACAGCATCAAAGGAGTGAAGGAGAGGGCATAAAATGTGCCATAACGTAATACTACTGCCATTTATGCGACACGCCACAACACTCCAGTTCACTGAAACTTTTTTTTTTTTTCTCTTCCATTTCACATTCAACATGCTGAGCTCTGGTACAGTGCTCTAGAATCTTGGCCAGTGTGCCGACTGGCGGCGGAAAGCGGAGCCCTTTTGCGATGACTGCCTCGGGTGCCCAAGAGAGGGTGCTGCATGTAACAGGTGTGTAATGCTGGCCGCTCTGCATGCAGCAGATGCGAGCACAGCACAGGGAGGTTGTGGGTTGCACGGTTCTGTTCGCACCTACTTTTGCACGTGATACAATTGCTAGAGGCGTTAGTGACTAAACATATGGGATGATTTAGTTTATTGCAGTAATATTTATGATGTCTTTCTGCAGGCACTGTGCACGCTTGGTAAAAGCGCGGTGTATGCATCGCTTTGGTACTGGTTCAGAGCCCTCAATATATACCGTTTTTTACAGGCAGCGAGAAAGCCTCTAAGTGCTATGTTTTGTTATAAGCTTCAGTAAAACCTTGCAGCTATTTCTTACAGTGAAATAATTATACTACTAAAGAAAAATTATATTTTCATCATACTGAATGAATTCGATGCAGAAGGCTGACTAAATATGTACAAGCATAAATCACAGCTACTAATTAGAAGGTGATGGATGCCTTTTTCTCAAGCTAGCGCTCATGAATAACTGAACACCATCATCATCATCATAAGCAGCAGCCAGACTATATCCGGTGTAGGGCGAAGGCCACTACCATATTCCTCCAATTAACCAAGTCCTGTGCTAACTGCATCCACTTGACCCCTGCGAACTGAACCTCATCCGCTCACCTAACTTTCTGCCACCCTCTGCTACGCTTTCCTTCCTTTGGAATATAACTTGTTACCCTTAGTGACAACTGGTTATCCTCTCTTCACACTGCATGCCCTGCCCGTGCCCATTTCTTCTTAATTTCCACTAGAATGTCAGTAACTTGAGTTATCTTCCTGACAAACTTCCGATCTCTTAACGTTACACCTACTATTTCTAGTTCCATAGCCTTCTGCGTTGTCCCCAACATAAGTAGAACCCTTTTCGTTAGCCTCCAGATTTCAGCCCTATAGGTGAGTACAGGTAAGATGCAACTGTTATACAGTTTCCTCTTCAGCGAAACCGGTAAGATGTTAGTCATAACCTGCGAGTACGCGTCATCGTAATCTTACCTCCTAGTTATTTTTCCCTTTCATGGTTCGGATCTGCAGTTACTACCTGCCCAACTAGACATATTCGTCTACCACTTCTAGTGGTCCACTACCCATTGTAAACTGTTGTTCCTTCCCGAGGCTATTGAACATTACCTTAGTCTTTTGCATATTAATCTTTAAGTATACCTTTCTGCTTTTCCTGTCTAGGTCTTCAATCATTCTTTGCAGTTCATCCCCTGAGTTACTTAGCAAGGTAATGTCATCACATCAGAGAATCATAGATTACTGAGGTATTCTCCATAAACCCTTATCTCCAACTGTTTCCATTTCAAGTCTTTGAATACTTCCTCTAAGTAAGCTGTGAATAGTACTGTGGAGATTGTCCACATTAGTGATGAATTTGCCCTTCTTGGTCTCTTAGCGCATACATCTGATTTCGGCCTATGCCTAATTTCCTTCCTCTTTACCGCTCTAAGGCTGCTGCCCCCGTTCTTTAGAGCATCCCCGATTTTCACTTCAATATGTTATACTTCCTTATGTCCGACACTTTGCACCTATTGAATACATTTCATAGATGCCAGTTCCATACTGTCTTCTGGGTTGGGGGCTTTCATACTTTGACATTTCTTATATTTTATCTTTAATATTATCGTCAACGTTTATCTTAAATGCTTTATTACTTATAATCCATCTTGCCTTTCAGTCTTTCTTATATCTTTACCATGTCATGGAGAACAATCCACTTCGGAAATCATTAGTCATAAATTAACACTTATTCATTAATTTTTTATTCTTGTTTATTCATTTTATTTATTTACTTTTCAAAAACAAATTTGTTCCAAGTTTTCTTTGTTCCTCACACCAGTGATGCCTAGAACAGAGATGGGCAAAGCAGCTTACTTTAGCGAGTGGCTCAGAACGGCTCAGCTCACTGAAGTGACCTGGCTCATTTGAACGGCTCAGCGGCTCACTTAAATCAGTGTCGCTCAGGAGCGAGCAGTTGTTCTGTTGGAGAAAGAGAAAGCCAGCTCTGTTTCCCTCGGTCACCGATCCATGCCCGTTCGACCTCCTGAACCTCAACGAAAGTGTGGAAATAATTGTGTCTCCCTCCTATTCAAGGTGACCGCAAAATCCCAGCAAACAGCATTATCCGTTTTTTTAGATGTGATTCTTTCTCTTTAAGTCCACTATATTTACTGGAGGTGTGCCCATTCCTCAACAAAGAATTTCGTTCATTTTTTATCCTATCGTTTCAAAATTACCTGAATAACATTGACCATCATGCAGAATTATCCCTAATAAATACTTGCTGCCATCAATCTCTAAAAATAGCCCAAAATCTCATGTGTGCTGACTATTATTAAATAGATAGTGATGATATAGACAGACAAAGATAGTGAATTATAAACGTAGAGAAAGCAGAATAACTGACTCGAGGTCACTCCTATATCCCTGGAGACAGTGAATTCAGGAGGAGCCTGAAGTATAATGTAAATGAATCATTTTTTTTAATCCAGTGCACACTTTGTAGCTCAAGTCCGCATTAGTTCTTTTTCTCTTTTCTAAATGACGCTGTTTTGCCCCCCCCCCCCCCCCCCCCTCCACCTGTTTTTTGCTTTCTCTCATTCGTTTTTCGTATATTCTTACAACCCTTTCGCTGAACTTTGCGACAGTTTTTCTCAAGGCCCATGGCTCTCAGCCCCCCGGTTTATCCCATTGTTTCCTTTCTACCTGGCGGCAGGTTTCTTCCCCGGTCCTCTAACTCAAACTTGTCCAACCTTCCTGTTTTCGCCGCCACATACACATGCCGACTGCACTTCATTTATTCATTTTGTGCCTACCTCAAGCCACATCGCTCGCCATTCATGCTGTGAAGTATGGGTTTAATTTTGCAAGGCATCTGTTTCCCACTTAGAGCCCACGACGCACTGCAGTCGGTGCTGTTTGTACGTAACTGCACCAAAATGTTTTTCTGCTGAGCTGGATGCGGAAGGGGCCATGCATTCGACATTTGCGCTGTTGTAATGCAGCTTGAGAAGACTACGCACAGCAAGCATGACAAGCAAAACAAAACACACACAAAACCGGTGCCGACCACCCAAAGCCTACACGCAACATTGCGGCTACAAAGTCGCGGGTGCGGAGCCTCGACATGGCGGCGAACCAGCCAACTACACTCCGGCCGACGGCGTGCAGAGGATCGTGCAGATGGCAGACTTTTTTCTTTTTTTTTGTATGTCGGCTCAATCCACCCCTGCCCATAAGAGTTGCTTTCTCGCACTGTTAATAGATGGTGCTGAAGTCGCACCAAGCGGAAGACCTGACCCTTGCGGAACGATTTCTGATGGCTCACTGAACGATGGCTCTCCAAGAGAACCGCCGCTTATGGCTCCTGACGGCTCACTGAACGGGCAGCTCTCCAAAAGAACAGACATTCATTCTCACCCTTTTGAAAGAGCGGCTCAAAAGACAGCAGAAGGTGAGGGGATGCGAGGGGAGGGAATGTTCGCGACTCTTGTGAGGAAGGGTGGAAGGCATTGCCTCCGAGATCAACCTCGGGTGCGTTTCTCTCACGCGCGTGCGGAGGTGATCTCGGGGGCCATGCGGGAGGGTAGTTCCTTTCTTGCATCACTAATAGATGGCACCGAAGTCGCACTAAGGAGGAGAAGTAGCTCTGAAGAAACCGTTTGGCACGAATCGGATCATTGAACAAGAGCCGCTCAAAAGAGCTGGCTCGCTCCTGAGCGACATATCTCTAGACTAGAACTCATTACCCGAACCATCGCAGCCCTAAACATTTTAATCTGTGTTTCTTTAGCCATGTTTGAAGTTGCTCTATTGTGTAGTTTCGCTATTATTATTGCATTGCCAAATTATGTCTGCTTATGTTGTATATTACTGTTGTTTATTATTGTACTCTTCACTGCTGTTGCCCTTCCTGCTTGGATCTCACCAATAGTCTGCTGTCTGTACATAAATAAGTAAAAATAAATAAAGATACATAAAGATAAATAAAACAGTGCTACAAGTATCGAAAAGATATTCTACGTGCGCACATAAGGTTTTTCTTGACTACTGAATAATAAGCACCAAAATCGTGGACAAGACAGTCATCAAAGAACCTGAACCACCATTCCTCCAAAGGTATACCTACAATTTCTGCAGGAATTATCTGTGTTGTGTGTTGATTGCCAGCATGTGTAAATTCTGCGTTAATGGAGTTATTTAAAAATATATTGTGTTAAACTTTCCTGCATTATATGTTAGATACTCAAAAATAAAACCAGAACACTAAAAAGCACATCACGAAAAACAATATATAAAGTGCGCATACAAGACGCCAATGAAGTCGTACGGACTCAAATGTCAAAGTATTCTGGCATGAATACATGCACTACAGATATTTACAGAGTGCAAAGAGCACTTACACCTCCTTGCAAGTATTAGATAAGTTTGCAGACAGAATACTGCAATAACGAAGTACAGTAGACTCCCTTTAAGACGAACTCCAAGGGACGATGAAAATTGTTAGTCTTATCAGAAGTTCGTCTAATCAGGAGTGCTTCCAAAAATGATGTTGAGCATGCAGAGTGTGTCCAAATACCTCGTATATGAGAACAAATGAATAAAATGGCCTTTCAGGAAAATAAACTGTAATACAAGCATTTATTGGACTAATGATTGTCTACTAGACTTTGCAGTAGTAAGGCATCAGGCATTGTTGACTGTTACCCAGTCTGTTACATTTTTTTTGTGTCTGTCGTGAAAATCGACGGCCTGCTACAAAAGCAGACATCTCGCTTAACTTTTGAAGATACCCTTCAGTGCCCTCACACTGTTCAAAAAACTGCACTAAAGTGTCTAGGCAGGCATCAGCTGCATCACAGGTAACTACCATATGTAGTTACCAGCCACTACATATAGGCATATGTAGTGGCTGGAAGCTACAAAGTTTCCCAACTGCATGCCGTTTGCTATTCTGACAGACTCTTCAGACAGAAGCCGGTTGCTAACGGCATGCCCTCCTGTTCTTTCGCGCTCGAAGAACTCGAAGAGCGCATTGTCCACGCTTTCACTAAACACCGGCGCGCCGTTACCTAACTTTCTTCTAAGTTTTCCTTTTCCGAAGTTTTACTGCAGCAACTTCTCGAAATTCTTGTCCCATTCCCGTATCTGTTTCCGGTCGAGCTTGAAGTGGCGAGACGTTTGGTGCACGTTCTTTCCGTTTTCTCGGTGCCATCATATAACCTCAATTTTCTTTGCCACTGTGTAGGAATGCATTACCGACCTGACAACGTCAAAGCAAGACAACAAATGGCTAGTAGCAAACGCGTATTCTAGGCACTATAAGACGGGTATGGAAAACGGGCATGCGAACGGCTTGAAAAGCCGGATTAGATTGGATTCTAGGACTGGATGGGGCAGGCCAGTGTTGCCTAGGCGCGGTGCGTGCTAAGGGTGGGGAAGGGAAGGGAGGGGGGAGGGGGCACTTTCCCCGAACGGCGCGGAAATATGAAATTAACAGTGAAGTTAGGGGAGGGCCCTTGCACGGGTAGGGGCGCTTGTTCTGAATTTTACGGTAGTGCAGATTCAGGCATAACATTGAAGCTGTCATCTTCAGCAGCAGTTTCCGATGGTAGGTCAAGCACTTCTTAAATCAGAGCGTCCAGTGTGTCAGCCCTACACGTTTCCACACTTTCGTCAATGCTGACATATGCACTGATGTCAATGAACACACCCTTACTGCTCAGCGCAGAAACAATGCTTCTATCCTCCAAGTTCACAGTGTGGTCCTCATTTGTAGTATCGCAGTCATTCTGCACTGAGCAATCACTAAGCGCCACAAATCCTGCATGGCGGAAGGCGTTGGCAATAGTGGCTTGAGTAACCTGCTCCCAGGCGCTCGTCAGTAAGTGGACAGCACTTAACAGGTTAACTGTGTACTCCTTACTACTCTCCATGCAAATCAGCATCCTTTGCAGCAGAGAGCGACGATAGTGCCTCTTCAAGCTACTTATTACTCCCTGGTCCATAGGCTGCAGCTTCGCCGTTGTATTCGCTGGTAGAAACTCCAGTCGGATGGCATGAAGTCTGGCAACGTGGCCGTGTCCGGGACAGTTGTCAACAACAATGAGAACTTTTCTCTTCTGTCTCTGGAAATGGCGATCCATCTCTTGAAGCCACTGCTCGAAAAGTGCCTGCGTCATCCACGCTTTTGAATTAGCTATGTATGGTGACCGGCAGCGTTTTTATGTTTTTAAAGCAGCGTGGTGCTTTAAATTTGCCAATCACCAGCAACTTTAATTTGTCAGTCCCGGTCATATTTGCGCCCACGAGGACCGCTACTCGAAGCTTGCTCCGTTTGCCCGCCACGCAGTCATCACCAGCAAATGCGAGCGTTTTATTTGGGAGTAGCTGGTAGAAAAGCGCAGTTTCATCCACATTGTATATGTCTTGAGGGTCATATTCGTCCATGAGTTCATTCATCTTGCTCTGCCTCCAATCGCTGCAGACCGCTTCATCCACTGCAGCGGCCTCGCCGACAACACAACGAAAGGCCAGACCTTTTCCAAAAACGGTCGAGCCACCCAACGCTGCACGCAAACTCGACATTCAGTCGCAGGGCAATTTCTTCCGCCTTAGCTTTCAGTAGCACTCCATTCACTGGCAAATTCGCACTGCGCGCTCTCTTCACCCAGGCAAGCAGAACGACTTTAAGGTCTTTGTGCATAGCTGTGCGCATCATCTTCCGCTTCGGTGCAAACTCACCATCTCCCAAAGCACTGGTAATCCGCACTTCGTCCTTCACGATACCGCTCTCGGTACTTTTCGCGATGCCGAACTTGCGTGCTATTTCAGTCTTTGAAAGCCGGCCGGCGCGAACTTCGGTCAAAACTTCGGCCTTCTCACGAAGCTCATGCGGCTTTTTTCGAGTTGTTGGCCGACTAGCCATAGTAGCAACACGGCAAACACAGCGCACAAGAAAACAAACAGCGCACACCGCGAGGTCACAGCGTACAGCCTGGTAGAAAATTGCGGGACACGACGCGCACATCCGCCACGAACAATGAATCTGTGCACTGCGTAGTAGGCGTCGTTGGCGGTCAGCAAAGGCGCGGAGCTCGGTAGCACTGGCATGACGACACTATCACGTGATCACCATTGGAAAATGTCACTGGCTGCTTTTTCTTCTCACCGTTTTTTTTCCCGCGTTTCGCTAGTTTTGCTGGCCGGGCCACGCATGCTCTTATTTTTCTTTTCTCTCTCTCTCTTCCTCTCTGCGCTCTGTTTCGTCCTTACCCGAGGTCGTACCAAGACAGCCGGCGCAACGCGAAACGCGAACCTACTCCTACTGCGGGGACAAAAAGAGTGAGCGGGGAAACGGTGGGAGAGGACGAGCAGCGGCACTGCAGCGCCTTCGTAGAATCGCATTTCCGACGCCGACGTGCTTGGGTCTGCGTGCGTCGGCGGCACGGATGGTCGTGGCACTGAAAAGCTTTTTTTTTTTTTCTTTCCGCTGAAGCGCTGCTCGGACGGTCGAGTAAGCTGCGCGGGTGGGGTGCGGCCGGCCGTGAAAATTCATCTTAACCGATTAGCGATTGCAAAGTGTTCATCTTAGGTGGATTTTTTTTTGCATTGACTCTATGGGGAACCAAACAAACGACCTCCACTGTTCATCTTAACCGAGGGTTCATCTTAAGCGAGTTCGTCTTAACGGGAGTCTACTGTAATACAAGAGTGATGTGCACTCAAAGCTACTACCGGGCCAAATTTAAATTCGAGCATGAAGGTGCATTGCATTCTTAGGAGCTTGGAGGGACATAATCATGCAGGCAATACTCCGAATCAGGCTCACTATCATGCTTAATGTTACTAGATAAAATTTTCTCTTGCATGGTACGCAGTGTTCGTATTTATTTTGCGACACGATTTAATATTGAAAGTTTATAATAGAAAATCACTTGCATATTCTCGGCAACCGTCCTGTGTGCGTGTTTCGAAAGTAACTGGTAGTAAGGTGTTAGTTGTTCATATATTGCTCGTTAAAGCAGATTACGAGACATCCATGAACCCCCTCTAATCATTTCCTAAAAGAATCCTCTGAAGCGGACCACGACGACCTGTTAGTATTAGATAGTTTGTTTAGTGCAAAGTACTACTGCAGTCAATGTAATCTTGAACGCAAAAGGTTAGGTATAAGCTCAGTTCCGCTGCAATCTACTGGCTTTTCAAAATATACCACTGTCTACGTGTACTAATAAATGTTTGGGCACAGTGGGGTCTGATGCACTTAATTTACTAATTTACTTAATTTATTATAGGCAGAAAACATAGAAGCGGTTCCCTTCATCCACTTTGTAAGTAATGTTCAATGTGGTAGCCCATCGCTCGCATGTAGCCTTAAATTATTCGCGTAATTAAAGCAACATTCTTTCATTAATTGTGATCCATAATTTTCGCTTGTCAAAAAGGAGGATACCTTTGTTTTCAGCAATGGGGTTTTCACTCGCCTTCATACACTTCTCTGCGTGCAGAATGAAAAGGAGCTGGAGAGTGATGTATGAATTTCTTTGGATATTTGAGTCCGCGACGTCTCCTCAGGAACTCAACTCCAAAATATGAAATGGCTTTCTTGCCATGCGTCCAAAGGTCAGAATTAAAAAACAAATGGTAGTGCATATAACCTAAAAGCCCACACTATTAAAGGGCAACTCTGGTGGTTTTTTCATCATTTTGTGTTTTTAGTTGAATTACATTCCTCGGCACGTCCTGACTCCAACACAAAAAACCGTTCTTCGAAATCCGAATTAGAAGTATTTTTAAAGAAAAGAGCAAATCGAAACCGAAACTGCTTTCACGGCCAGAAACGACGTCCCAGTTGACGAAATGGTGACGTCACACTCAGTATTAGAAAAACACTCGTACGTGTGTTGGATGGTAAAAATAAAGTATGGAAATCATGACGCACTGCATAAAATGTATGAGGTAGTTCAATATAAATCTCACAATTTCATAATCACGCGGGAAGTGGACAGTAATGCTGGTATACTGTTTGCGACGTCAGAAACTCAGTGTTGCCCGCAAAAATACTCGCAACTTAAGCCATGAAAACGGCATATTTTAAAGCCGTGTTACGCGTGAACGGATTATTGTATGACGCCCAAATTTTGTAGAATACAGAGAGGGGAACCTATGGTAAATTTTTACTAGAATATTCGAATGTCAAAAAACCTCCGGAGTTGCCCTTTAAGGGGCATATTCCTTTTTTTTAACTAAACACAACTCCCCTGCAAACACTGTGGTTCCTGCAGGCGCAGCAGGGTACACAGGTTATTGATAGCAGCGCCCCCTGTGATGCCACGGCTGCGTCATTGCAAAAACCAGTCCTCCCGATGCATTTGCGGAGCGGTCGGGACATTGCCAAGGATTCTACAGCATTATACCCATTCACAAACATGCTTAAAAGCTACCACTGTTTGGTGTTGATGACTACTAGGCTGGCTACCTTGAGGCAAGGAGAACATGTAAGCTCTCGTTTCTTCCAAGCCAGAGCAACAATCAACCAGTATCCTGCAATCAACCAGTATCCTGCAATCAACCAGTATCCTGCATCACATGATAGCATCAAAGAACGCAGTGCATTTGCCTTAGCATTTTTTTTTTTCACTTGTGCTTGTACATACATTTGATACCAGCATGGCGACTGTGTCTACGAAGCAAAAGTTTTATTTTTTCTTTAGAAAAAAAAAAAACAAAAAAAACAAACAAGAATAATCAGGAAGCATTCAGTAGCAGGAAAAAACAAGACGTTGCAGCACATTTTGGTATCTAGCATAGCACACTCTCACGATACTGAAACCGAAAGATGCGATTTCTTCCAGGATGTCCGCGATATGGAAAAAGCTGACGACGGCCTTGTGACGCAATTGCTCACCGAGTGAGAAAATTACACCACGGCACACATGGCAAAAAGAAGAAGCGACAGCTCACTGACTGTGTAAAGTTTTTGGACTGTTCTGAAATGTTTTTGGGCTCATTTCGCTTCAACAAAACCATTACTGCACCTTGTCAGTTTCATTATAGTGATGTTTCTCCTTGTAATGGTCTTTTTCTTTGTTTCAGTTTCCTTGCAAGACGCTAACTTAGTGAAGTAGATGTCTTCATGGGTGTGTTATCTAGTCTGACCACGTTTGTTTGGTTGCATGCCGAGGACCATGCTGCAGGTCAAGATATTGTTTGCTTTTCAAATTTGAAATTGTTTCAAATTTCTTCTATGAAATAGTCCAGATATCTCAACAGACACTATGTCACAAAAGTTCAAAACTGAAATCTGCTTACTGCAAAAAACAATTATATGCATGTCATTACTTGTACTAAGCCTGCAGTAACACAGTGAGCACTGAACCAGCCTTTAACCTCATTTCATCAATTCCCCACACTTTTCACAATAATCAGGGGAAAGTTTAGTTCATTGGGTTTAACATCCCAAAACAACTCGGGCTATGAGAGACACCATAGTGGAGGACGGCGGAAAATTTCGACTGCCTGGGGTTCTTTAACGCTCACTGACATCGCACAGCATACGGGCACCTTGTTTTTCACCTCCATCAAAAAGGGACCACCGAGGCCGGGATACAGGGGAAAGTAAACCGTAGAAAAGAATGCTTTAGAGAGTAGAGACATAGGCTAACACTGAAATTGTAATACTCTTAGAATTATTTCTATGAGCATTACTCACAACGCTCACAAATTTTATGTCAATACAAGAAATAAAAAAGATCTTGCCATTAGCAGTGTCCCCTCTTAACGACGTGGTCTGCTATGAGTTCATGAGTAGAGATGCAAACTTATACCAATCACGCATGTGAAAAGGGCTTTCCTGATGACTGTGCGCAGTTGGACGCCTTCGGCATGGCTGCTGCTGCACGTCATGGTAGAGTCATCTGCAAAGTGCAGGATTTTGATGGTCGATGTGTTGTGGGACCGCGTTGGCACGTGGATGAACTGTCCAGGGGCTAATAAATTTTTGCTGTGAGATGCGCCTAAGGGGATGCCTTTTCTTTCCCCTCGTCATGTGGTATGGAGAGGTCATCTTGCTATTCCATTCAGTACAATGGTTTTAACCAGCTGCAAGTGGAAATGGCACCCACATCTTACCTCAGCACAAACTTTTTCGCTGCTGCTGGATTAGCATCATCAGATGCCCGTCGCTTGTCAGGTCGAGGCAAAAGCACTGGGCTGGATGCTGGAGGTGGCGAGGGTAAAAGAAGGTGCGATGGCACAGTTGGGGTGCCTGGATCCACAGGCGTTGGAGGTCCTTGGATTCCAAGAGGGTCAGTCAAGGGGTCATACTGCAGCCAGATTAAAGCAGAACAACAAAAACTGTTACAGAAAATTTGCATGCACATGCCAAACAGCAAGAGGAATGAGGAACTTGTTAAGGCCTATTCACAAGATGGACAAACCGTCCGCGGACGGAGCACCACGTCATCCGGCGTCACTGGCTCCGCCTCATCCACGGGCAGCGGACGAGGCCGCGGACGGAAACTGCCGGAGACCGGAGCCATACCACTCCTTGCAGCTCCGCCACCGCCGAGGAAAATGGCAGGTGACGGCATTCCAAGTCAACTACGCCGCATTATTAACTGGGGTGCCTCGATGGCCACGGAGGTGAGAGCATCGACACACCTTATTGTTGACACTACAAAAGTGCCCCCACTAGGTTAAGAAAGAAACGAAAATACCATTGTTGCCTCACTTAGAAGATGTAGTTCTGCTAGAAAAATAGCAGACGACTCCCATATTTTGACAGGAGAAAGACGCATGCCAGTTTTTGGCTTGCGAAGGCTACGCCAACCGCGGACGAGGCGGAGCCAATGACGTCGAGTCACATGGTGCTCGTCCACGTGCAGACTCCAGCGATTTCATCCGTCATGTGAATCGGCCTTTATGAGACACATTAAGGAAGGCATAATGAATTTTTTTATTTATTTTTTTTTAGTGTTGATCAATGTGAAATAATATTGTAATAATACACACAACTGATAAGAAAGTACAAGAAAAAAAAAAAAAAACGCATGCCACAGGTGGGATTCAAAACCACAACCTCTGAATTTCACGTCCGGTGCTCTTCCCAACTGAGCTATGGTGATGGCTGTTCATTTTTCTACTGTCTTAGATATTTATGTTACATGTAACCTATTTTTAAAAGTGTTCACCAGTGCCACTTTAATCCACTGTGGCAGACCGTGGAATGACCTGTGTTACCACGAGTGCCATATGGAACATAATCAAACGGAGAGGGTGGGAGCTATGCAACCCTCGTATGCTAGCACTGTGAAACATGGGAAGCAGAATTTTTTAAAAATTTTGAGAAGTTATCAGCTCACTTGTGAGGATGTGTAAGCGGCACACATGCTCAGTGACACATGCTTCACATAATGACCACAATTAAAGGCCACTTTCTGAATCGCCTTTCAGGGACCCTCGTCAGGGCTAGGTGGAACAGTCACCTCTGTCCGAAATAATATCATATGAATGATCACCCTCTTTCCACACAAAGCTGTTACTTCCATCTGCAATGTCAAGTGTACATGCTGCGGAATTGTAAGAAGATCGCCATTAGAGTTCCAGTGTAAAATGAGGATGCAACCATGGGTGCCATGCTCGCCTTTACTGTTCTGATTTAGCAGGTTTCACAAGACGTTTAAAAATAGTACCTTAAAACATTGTTAATTCGAACCTTCCGTGACCAAGAAAAAAAATTCAAATTATCTAAAATTTGAATGAATGACCTCGGAAAAAACCGACAAGAACTATTTGCACTACAGCAAACTTATATGGCGAAAAATTGGGCAACGGTCCCCTGCTTTTCAGGCGAGAAAAATAAATCGCTACGCTCGTTCCCTGAAACCAAGCCGACACTGGGGGTGCGTCACGGCCAGAAACACCCAACAGTGAAAGGGTTAATGGAAGCGAGGCTACCTCCGTTTCGGCATGCCTACCGTTGTGTGTATACGTCAGGGGTGCATGGTCAACTCTGCAATATGCTATTCAGGTTTGAGCGGTGCTATTTTGACAAATGCTTACAGTGACAATTGAACCTGGATGCAGCCTAACTAAAGCGAGACCCGTATTGCCCGTCCAACGCCATAGCCTTACATGGGTGTCGGCTGGAACTGAGCCAAATGTAAGCCTTATCTATACTTCGGATATAACGGGGCCGAAATTAATGAGCATTTATAGTAATCACTGATCTCGAGCCGGGC
The DNA here is from genome assembly GCF_055883805.1 of Amblyomma maculatum. NCBI lineage: Eukaryota > Metazoa > Arthropoda > Arachnida > Ixodida > Ixodidae > Amblyomma > Amblyomma maculatum. Next base: position 220,501,690 of record NC_139344.1, on the reverse strand, counting down.
ATCCTGAAGACTGAAATTGAATGGGCCTTAGCCAGCCTTGCTAAGAACAAAGCTAGCGGAATTGATGGCATTCCAGCTGAGTTGCTTCAAAACCTCAACCATGACGCTGTTAACATTCTGCATACATTATGTCAGAAGGTTTGGACAACCCTGCAGTGGCCACAGGATTGGAGGAGGTCAGTTTACATCCCCATTCAAAAAGGGCAGTGCCAAAGATTGTTCCAACTACCGCACGATCGCGCTTATTTCGCATGCTAGCAAGGTGATGTTGAAAATCCTCCAAGGTAGGCTGCAGCAGTATGTGGATCGGGAGCTTCCGGACATGCAAGCTGGGTTTCGCAAGGGCAGAGGAACTAGAGACCAAATTGCCAACCTTCGCTGGATCATGGAAAAAGCAAGAGAGTTCCAGAAACCCATCTACTTCTGCTTTGTTGATTATGCAAAAGCGTTTGACTGCGTAGATCAAAGCAGATTGTGGCAAGCTCTCCAAGAGATGGGAGTTCCAATTCACCTCATCTGTCTCCTCAGAAACCTGTGAGAAGGGCAAGAGGCCACAGTCAGAACTGGGCATGGTCTTACTGATTGGTTTCTGATTGAGAAAGGAGTGAGGCAAGGCTGCATACTGTCGCCCTGCCTATTTAACCTATATGCAGAGTGCATCATGAGGAAGGCCGGTCTGGACGAGTCTTCAGCTGGAGTGAAGATTGCTGGAAAACGTATCAACAACCTTAGATATGCGGATGATACCACTTTAATGGCAGAAAGTGAAGTGGAACTCAAGAGACTTCTGATGCGCGTACAAGAAGAGAGTGAGAAGTTTGGGCTTAAACTGAACATTAAAAAGACAAAGATCATGGCGTCTTGCCCTATCAAGTCCTAGAGCATCAAGGGACAAGAAGTGGAAGCTGTGACAGATTTTATCTTCTTGGGCTCCAAGATTACCTCGGAAGGAGACTGCAGCCATGAAATTAGAAGACGCCTGCTTCTGGGAAAGAGAGCAATGGTTAGCCTTGACCGCCTAGTAAAGAGCAGAGACATTAGTCTGCGAACCAAGATCCGTATAACTCGTGCTATGGTCTTTCCAGTTGTGATGTATGGATGCGAGAGTTGGACTGTGAAAAAGGCTGACCGCCGAAGAATTGACGCGTTTGAATTGTGGTGCTGGCAAAGACTCTTGAGAGTTCCTTGGACTGCCAGAAGTTCAAATCAGTCGATATTGTCGACCATAAACCCTGACTGCTCATTGGAGGGTCAAATTCTAAAGTTAAAGCTCAGCTACTTTGGTCATCTGATGAGAAGAGAGGAGTCGCTGGAGAAAGATTTGATGTTGGGAAAGGTTGAGGGTCACCGGAGAAGGGGTAGGCAGCGAACACGATGGTTAGATGGCATCCTCGAGGCACTGCAGATGAAGTTATGTGATGTTAGGAAGATAGTGAGAGACCGGAAAGCGTGGCGTGACATGGTCCATAGGGTCACGAAGAGTCGGACCCGACTGAACGACTGAACTGACTGATAGTTGCAAGCCTTGCAGCCAATCCTTTGCCGTCCGCCGCGCTGGTCATGGCACCGTTTCGGCTTTACCCACGCTTCCATGGTTTTACCTGGTTTTATTTTCTCTCCCCATTTCGAAGGTGAGCAGTATCATAGCTATGCCGCCCTACTGCAGAGGCGTTTCTTTGGCCATGCGCCGGGCACTAGGCCGTCCAGATGCAGCGGCGCGCAGTTCAAATTATCCAATGCAGAACTGACCTGCATTCAAATTAATCTGCTTTCTTATATGTAGACTTCTACAGAGCTTGGTCGGACCAAGTAATGCAGTTCGAATGATTAGAAAATTAGAAGCATCGAGTTTTGAATTAACAAACTTTTATTGTACTTGCTGATTTGGTTAGGAAAAAAAAATCCTAAACTGAAGCACAGTTCTTTCACAACCAACTGCATGAATTACTAGTCCAGAAATGGCTCAGCATATGCAAAATGAGAAACTTCGCACGATCATTACACCTGGACAATCTTGAACAGACACGGTACGAAAATGGTAAATGTCAGATTTGGCATCCTGCAGTAGTTAGAACATGTTAACAGTCAAGATAAATGAGAAATGTGCACTCTACTGCAATGTCAAAACCTACCACTGGCAGTTACAAGGATTTTTGTAACCTGCGTATCCTGAATGATCATCTGCATAAGCCTTCCTTTGGGCATAAAACTAATTATATTATTATATAGGCAGTGCTGCGGATTATACACACTTGGGCTTTTTTGCAGATAACATTCAGGACAAAACGCCGAACACAAAGTCTGCTACCAAATTCCACTTCGCAAGTAAATTAATAGTTTCCATGAGCAGTGCAAAAATACGTGCAACATGCTCATTAAGATGGTTGCTGAAAATACCTTTGTTGAACTAGCAAACCTTGAGTGGAATGTTCTAAGCAGGTTTCATTTACATACTCGAATAGCTAAAAGAAACACAAGCTTTTTAAAGTGTTACAAGTAGCAGCAGTTGGGAAGTGCAAGATACCGGGCTAGTTGGTACTGCATAATGAAATAGAACAGCGCAAGGAACGGGACGAAGCACGAAGGAAGGGAGACAAAGACACAGCGCCTGTGTCTTTGTCTTCCTTCCTTCGTGTTTCGTCCTGTTCCTTGCGCTGTTTTATTTCAGCAGTTGGGCTTCCTTGGATACCGTGAGATGGAAAAGTTTGCTGAGATCAAAAGTTTGCCAAGTCATGTAGAGAGACGATTGGTTCGGTTTATGCGGTGTAACGTCCCAAAGCAACTCGCGCTATGCGAGATGCCATAGAGAGATAAGATGAGGAAATCTGATGGAACAGGGTTGCCATGGCTGAAGCAGGGCAAGGACAACTGGAAATTATTGGGAGAGACTTTTTGCCCTGCAGTGGATATAACCTGGCTAACAATGATGATGAGTAGCAGCAAGAATGGTGTCACAGGTTCCAAGAGCCAAGTAGGCCTTTTCGTAGTAGCAGGCACGTACACTCATTTGTGGTTACACTGACCGAAATAAAAAAAAATTACTCTTTCAAGTTCAAGACTTGTATGAAAGCTAATTAATGCTTCAGTACTACAAAGGCCTGTACAGTGGCAGAATGTGCTGCTTCAAACTGCTTGAAGGTTAGCAGTGTCAAGTTGTGACAACAAGCTCACCATTTCCATGAAACCCAATATTCACCTGGGTGGGTGTACTGAGCCGCGGCATTTCCCACAGTGACTCATTTGTGAGTTTATTGAAGAAGTATGGCCGGCCTTCACGCTTGCTCCAGAAACGACGCCAGCCGACTTGCAGCAATTCAGCTGGCAAGTCATGCACCGGGTCTGGGCCAACTGTCTGTGGTGGTGACAGGAAAGGTGTTGCCTGCCCCACAGGGACATTTTCCACACCTGCATCCAGGGCACCACGTGCGTAAGCTCCCATCAAAGTGCAGTTGAAGTCTACATATACAGTCATTTACAACATCCCAGGAGCTATATTTCGCTGCAGTGATCTATTGATGCAGTAACAACAACGAGAGAGTAATGACAAGGACAGGCGCTACTATCAACTGAACGTTTATTCGAAGAACACAGATTAAATACTCGCAGAAGACAACCAAAGGCACATGCGCTTCACAGATTTTTCCTAGGTATCCAGATAAACAATCTCACATTCTTGGATGCTTACAGATGGTGAGCTCACGCACGTGTCACTGTTTTTATGGATGTGATATGACTCTGACAGTTCTCTAGTCATTTGATCTTTGTGTCTAAACTTAATTTTGGTTTTGTTAAAAAGCGGTAGGCATTTCTTCCTACTAGGCACATTTGACCCACTAGGTTTATTCAAATCACAGTCCCTGTAATGAAGGGCCAAATTGGATGAGGGGGCACTATTCAAAGAAGTGTTATGCTGGCGCAGGCGCGTATTAATACATTTGCCGGTTTGCCCTATATAATTTTTCCCACATTTAAAAGGTACTTCATACACAACCCTTTCTTCACATGCGACAAAACGCGAATCATGGTCCACTTGGCATACACCTTTTCTTGTTCTACTTTTTTGTTTCTGATCTCTAGCCCTTCTGTCAACAACCGCACAAATTTTGCCCAGCTTATTAGGAACCGAAAATAACACTTTCACTCCATATCTACTGCCGATTTGCTTAAGCCTGTGGGATAACCGATGGATATACGGAATCACTGCATACTTCTTTCTATCGCTATTGATGTGCAGGATTTATTCTATTCATTATCGCATAGTAGGCTCCTCCAATGTGTTAAAAAATGTATAGAAGAGGAAAATGATGAGGGGGCATTCATTTCAAAGTGCGGTGTATCGGTTGGCTCCTTTTTAGAGCTTTTGTCTTTTTATCTTAAATCCACATTTACTGAATGGGAGGGCAGACTATTTATACAAAAATCTGGGGTGTGCATTGGCTCAAAAGTGGCTCCAGTTCTTAGCAACATATTTCTTTCTTACGTGGACAGATCCATTAATGACAAATTAGGTAACTATGTAAAAAAAGTCTTCCGATATGTAGACGATTATCTGGTTTTTGTTGAAGCTCAGGACTTCAATAGTCAAGTGGAAATGGTTTTAAAAACATTTGTAGACTGTGGGTATGGATTGGAATTTACGTTTGAATTACCGGAGGGAAATCAGCTTCAATTTTTGGATATAAGATTGGAAAAAAAGTTGGATCATGTTTGTTGGTCTTTTTTACAGCGGTCAGAGAAGCCCTTGCTTAGTTACCATTCAGGTCATTCGAAGATAGTAAAATGTGGCATTGCAGTGTCTTGTTTAAGTTCTGCTGTTACAAAATCATGTGTTCACGCCATAGATAGTAGTTTCAAACAACAGGTCCAAAGGTTAAGGTTAGCGGGCTTCCCGATGGATGTGATAATTCTAGCTAGTAATAAAATCATAAAGAAGATTAAGGCTTTTGGTAGAGAAGATACAAAAGTCCATATCAATAGCGATAGAAAGAAGTATGCAGTGATTCCGTATATCCATCGGTTATCCCACAGGCTTAAGCAAATCGGCAGTAGATATGGAGTGAAAGTGTTATTTTCGGTTCCTAATAAGCTGGGCAAAATTTGTGCGGTTGTTGACAGAAGGGCTAGAGATCAGAAACAAAAAAGTAGAACAAGAAAAGGTGTGTGCCAAGTGGACCATGATTCGCGTTTTGTCGCATGTGAAGAAGGGGTTGTGTATGAAGTACCTTTTAAATGTGGGAAAAATTATATAGGGCAAACCGGCAAATGTATTAATACGCGCCTGCGCCAGCATAACACTTCTTTGAATAGTGCCCCCTCATCCAATTTGGCCCTTCATTACAGGGACTGTGATTTGAATAAACCTAGTGGGTCAAATGTGCCTAGTAGGAAGAAATGCCTACCGCTTTTTAACAAAACCAAAATTAAGTTTAGACACAAAGATCAAATGACTAGAGAACTGTCAGAGTCATATCACATCCATAAAAACAGTGACACGTGCGTGAGCTCACCATCTGTAAGCATCCAAGAATGTGAGATTGTTTATCTGGATACCTAGGAAAAATCTGTGAAGCGCATGTGCCTTTGGTTGTCTTCTGCGAGTATTTAATCTGTGTTCTTCGAATAAACGTTCAGTTGATAGTAGCGCCTGTCCTTGTCATTACTCTCTCGTTGTTGTTCTCCGTCGCAGCGCTCGTAATTTGCAATCATGTACCAACTAGCTCAACTTTCCGTATTGATGCAGTAACACCTTTGCGCCTGTATACAACACATTTCCATTGTTAGCAGCATTAATGGGGGAATTCTGTCATTATAGAATAGCACAAAAAATGTACACAGAACGATTTTTTTTTACCGCTTGCAAACTTATATTTTAAGAACTACAAATGATACGCCTGTGCAGTTGGGTTTTACAGCAAGGCGGACATTATGAACAATATGAAGATTAATGATTAGATTATTAATCATTAAACTAACAAGGACAAACTTTCTCACTGCTAAGCGTTCAATATTGCGAGCCACATTGATCATAGAGAGAATTCTTATAACATCAAGCTTAATCTGCATAATGTTCGCTTTGCTGCAGAAACCAACTACACAGACTGCAAAGACCGTACATACGCATCTCTCTCTCTCTCTCTCTCTCTCTCTCTCTCTCTCTCTCTCTCTCTCTCTCTCTCTCTCTCTCTCTCTTTTTTTTTTTTTTTGAAATATGAGTCTTTAAATGGTTAAAAAAAAAAAACACCCTAGATTATTTTTAAAGGAGCACACATATTCTGTCAGGGATAGGTTGCAGTAGCAGAGTAATGGTATTTACTGACGGCAGACTTGCTTCATGCACTATGGCAAGTTAGTTCAGCAGTTACCCTCACTATTACTGCTTGATATATCATCCATTTGGCCACTACACCACACTTGCCACTGTCCCGTGCACACATGCATGCAGCATCTTGTGATATGCTCACAAACAGCCGCACTATTTACTGTAATTTCATTGAGGTCGCTAACACTTCTGCATTATTTCCCGAACCCAATAATGATACATGACAAGGTGTAAAGCCAAATTTCCTAAACCAGCTCTAATTACCTAAACATTTGAAAGGGCCTCTAAGACTAAATTATCAGGAGAGAGCTTTATTCTGTTGCAACAAAGCCCTCAAGGCCCTCAAAAGCAAAATACGACAACGCCACGTTAAGCTTGTTATTACTCTCGATACAATTGCAATTGCCCCATTTTGGAAAAAAACACGACACCAATGTATTACGCACCAATATCTTTCTTAGAAACTGGTGCATATGGCACATGCCATAACTAACAATATGGCACATGCTATCACTCTTGTGCATTATAAAGTGACTCGTGAAGGTACCGCGGACAATTACTAAAATAACATTTTATTGCTTAATATAAAACCACAAGCACGGCACGTAGCCATTTCTCTCTTTTTGAACTGTCATAAGGTTCACAGTTTTGCAAGCTGTGACAAGTTTGCCTTGGTACCAGCATTAAGAAATGGTTATGAAGGGATGGCAAAAGACATGCAGCTATCTCACCAGAATATTTAAGACCTAGCCCAATTCAACCAAGTATATCCTATTTTGCAATTTTGATGTATCACATTGTTACTTGAAAGCCATAACAGAAATCAAAATCTGTAAGTCACAACAATTGATGCTAGAAGCGTGGCTTTGCACACTTAGCAGCTTCTGAAAAAAGAAGAACTGAATTTTGATGCAAAATTCGAGCCCGACATTTGTGGAAATGTTTCATGACTTCATTTTCAGCTGGTACGAGTTTGCTATGAAAACAACCAAGGCGGCTAACGGATGAGAAGAAAATTTGAGGACACACTCAAGCTCTGTCTTTAACCCCCTAGCAGACTTGGACAAGCCAGGCATGTCACAAGTCAAATGTTTGTTTTTGGCTCTCCGATTAAGGACTAAGAGGAGTATGGCTCGTAAAAAGCGTTTTATTATTTTTTTTTTATTGCCATCTCATGACAGCACAGATAACAAAGGGCTGATTGCTTTTGATTGACCTGAACGGACCAATTTGCCACTACACAAATGACCACCGTGGAGCGTGAAAGTGGCGATGCAATACACTCGAGTGGTACTGAGGCCTATAATTTGTTTTGTTCCTCAAGTGAGGACGATGATGGCGAGCACCTTCCCTACAGTGAAACGGAAGATGATGATGAAGTGGACACAATCACTACCAGCTGCGAGTGGTGCAAAATTGATTTCAAAAACACTCATCCTGCACCTCCCAGGTTCCGCCTGGGGTCACCTTTAATGTAGACTGCTTGTTTTTGGAATGTTTAATGTGGCAAATGACAAATATTTCGTGAAAACTACAGCTATTGTTCTGGATACTCTGCCTACAGGTATGCCTTGTTACACTGAAATAGCCGCGTTTGCACAATGTAAATATGCGTAATAAAGATCACTTTAGGGAAGAAAAACATTTTTTAAATCACTATTTCCTAAAATAATAAAAAAAGAAACATCTGTATCATTTCTTAAAAAAAAAAAGAAAAAGAAAGTGAGAATGTCCATTGGGGGTTAAGGGTATAAAGTAACAGCATTAAAGGCCGAAGCAGTGGCCTTGTGGTACAGCATCCGCCTCCAATCGGGAAGTATCAGGTTCAATCCCCAGTGTCGCCAGGTACCCACCGGTTTTCCAATGGGTACAAGACATCCCCGATCTGGTGCTCAATTATTCTGGAGTGAAATGCTTGGGAAAAGGGTCACCGACAGAAAAGGGCCCCATATGGGCTTCTGCTGCACAAGGAGGATTTATGGTTGTCCGATGACGGAACGAATCACTGACCCATCGGAGCAACTTTTTGAAAAAAGAGTTACAGCTTGCCTAACAGTATACCCCGAGCTCACATGGAATCGCCCAGGCCCCTCTTGCCAGGAGTCCCACAGAGAGGCCAGACTCCCATGCCGGGGACTGCTCCTGTACCCATTTAGGCTAAGTCATCCTTGGGTCTACGGCAATGCCGATAACCCTCCTACTGTTATACTTTGTGGCACAGGCTCTTAATTTTTCTTTGCTTTTGCATGCCTCAGCATAATATATGTACATGGCGGGCAACTCCAATACTGGCACCACATTGGTTGTGCGTGGATCCAACCCATGTGGTCAGACAGGTGGGGTCGCAACTCCCTGTAGTGCACTTCCAAGACATACAACCCTGCCCAATGTTCTTAGATAGAGACAGTTGAAAAACTGCGCTGGCGCCCAGCACTGCAGAGTGGGCCCAAACGATCGCCAGGCCATCTCAAAGCGACCGCAACGCTCCTCCCCCTCCACTTCGGTGGATGGGCAAGGCGGAAATTATAAATGCTAGTAATAGTCTTCATTCGGCAATGCAACAAAAAATAAAACTGCGTTTGCGTTTTTAGACACACTTTTGTAGGCATATGAAAGCCACCGCGTCGAGTCACATCTGAAGCAGTTACAGACGTGGCTGAAGTGTGTCGTCTGCTGCCTGCCTGCTTGAGATATGCCTGCAAATGCGGTGGCTTTAATATGCGTACAAAAGTGCGTTTAAAAATGCAAACACAGTTTTATTTTTTATTCCGTTACTGAAAGAAGAGGGTTAGTAGCATTTAAAATTTCTGCCTTACCTATCCACTGCAGTGGAGGGGAAGGGACGCTGCGGTCGCTTTGAGATCGGCTGGCAATCGTTTGGGCCCACTCTGCACCACGCAGTTTTTCAACTGTCTCATACCTAAGAATGTTGCCCCTGCCAGACGCCATAGTGCCCCCGAGTAGGGAGCTCTTCTCATGCCGCGCTCCAAGTGAGAGCCCGATTCTGCCAAATTTTTTTTGGTGTTGCGGTAGTACTACTAACAGAAGCACAAAGGATGCATTCACCAGTTCTGCTTTCGCTTTGTCTTCACACTCTTTGCCTACTGAGATGTCCTCAGGCCTCAGCGTTTCCCAGAGACGGTCCTGGTTTCACCGGAGTGGGGAGTGAAGACGGTCTCTAGTAACGCCCACATGCATCCTCGCAGGCTGGGTTACACAGGGTTGCCCCTACCCCTAATGTCATAAGTCAGTGGAAATTCCTCTGTGGCGTCCATGCGTAGAGACTTAGCCTATGGGCATCGGCAGGTGAACTCTCTCTTGCTTTCAGCAACGTTGGAGTGGTCAGGTCCAACTGAAGCGGCTTCCATTTATGGATTACAGGGAGACGGAAAACTCCCCAGCTTCAAATTCTAGGCTAGTTTCTCAATAGAGCTCATCACAGGAGAGGACTTCAGTTCTCACTAGCTTTAGCGAGCTAGGCTTCCCCAGAGGTGGTCAGTCTCTGAGGTACCAGTCTACCACCTGAGCATCCATCAACCAATCACTGACCCATCAGCGCAATTGTTTTGGTCGATGACCCCTTTCCCAAGCATTTCAAAATGGTGCATTGCCTCTGCTGAGGGGCCTTAAAAGTCCGAACGCTCGGTGTTGGCTGAACAAGCAGGATCTCCTTTACACCAGACATGGTAATGATGCCATACATAGCTAAGCGTGGGTGCTCGGGGTCCATAGTGTTGTAATGTTCGCCAAAACATCTGATTTAACAGATACCCTTACAGGGGACTCGATGCCGATTGCAGTTTCAATCCCTCTGCACGCTGCTGAACTTTGGCCGCCGCAGTTCGGCGACTTCCCTAGCCCCTGTCGTGTGGTGCTGTCTGTCTGCGTTAAAAAAAAGTACGCATACACAAAAAAAAGGAAGCAACCAAGATCTGGTCGTGCCGCCAGGTGGAGTGTCAGCACCTAAATATATTCCTACACCGTGCCGCCAATACGTACAACTAGAGTAAAATCTAATTGATTTGACACCAAAGTGTAAAGGTCAGTATAGGCAAGCGGCAACATGGAGAACACTGTGAAGTGTTAGCCCCCGGTCGCAGGGGCTCCTGGTACATTCTTAGTATACAAAGGGGCTTGTCGGCACAGAGATATTCATGCAGTGCAAAGTGAACGGCACCTGCGAAGGTCTTTGGAATGACAGGCGTAAGAGAGTCTAATGACTGGTAAGTCGAGGTTAGAATGACGAGGCACATATATGACAAACGAGAGATGCACCTGCTTGGAAGGGGTCTGTTGCATGCCATTTCAGCAACAATAGGGACCGGGCGGCCGTTGTATGGCGCCACCATCGCCTCGGTGGAACGCGCCGCCCGCAGCGGAGTGCCGAAACAGCGGAATGGCGAGACAGCTGAGCGGCGCAGTCGTTTCCGTTCTGCGAGGCGTTTTTGAGCCTGTCCCAACCCGTCGTTTTGCAGTGTGGCTTTGAGAGCTTTGAGCTGCTTTGAGTAATCGCAAGGAGTATTTTTTGACCGGGAAATCTTGAAAAAGAAAAGGGTCGTTCTCGGCAGGGCGTGCGTGTTTTTGTTTTTTTTTTGAAACCGCCCGGCGCATGGTACTTCTGTTATATACTCGAAAATGCCGCGCGCGTGATTTCACCATGCGCTAGGAACACCTTCGTTAGGCACTTGTTAAGGCGACTTCGAAGACGGGAATTGCGCCTGCACTGCGCATCTATCTTATATTAGGTCTAGTCTGAATCTGCCTGAAGAGCAAATACCGCCGAGCCGTGTAGCCGTGTAGTAGTGGTAGTTGCAATGGTCAGCGTTCATGTAAAATGAAAAAGATGCTGCACCTGTCTTTTGGTAATAGCTAGGCTCGAACGATTCAGAGCAGAATAATAGCAAATGACATTCCAGTTTCAACCTTGCAACGAGAGCTGTAAAAGGAGAAAAATAAACAAGCAAAACAAAAGTAGGATCCTATTTATAGTTGGAATAGCAAACAAACATATACTTCCAGGGCTTCCTGCACAATTACGCTACAATAGCTCACTGAACCCGGCCTTGAGACCATCAAACTTAATCATAATATAAGCCAAATGAGTAATACCACCTCAGCATCATTTTTACATATACGGCAATGCTCTTGTTGAACACGTCGGAGCTGCTACATATAATTGACTTATAAAATATTATACTATGTATGCCTTTCTCCCGACAGGCTGTGGAGGTTGTGAAAAGAAAAAAAATTAAATTTCCTGCTAGCGTTCTCTCAGCGCAGGAAGTTCAATGCGATTGACCGCACCTGCCTTGAACATCTGAAGGCAATAGTCCAATACTGTCAAACTGTTAAATACAATCGAAAAAAAAAGCACAGTGTGATGTGTTGTAAGATAAGCCACCGACAACTAAGAGAGCGTTCTATTGTTAAATGAATCCCTCTGATGGCTAGTTCGCTAAGGTGGTCTACTCTCTCAGCGTACCACGAACTTGCGGGGCCGATACCTAGCTGACCTCGATACCTGATGAGTGTGAGGGGACACGACCATGTATGTAGTTTTCTATTTGCACGTAAAGGAATCCGGATAACTGAAAGCCATTCCTTTTACAACTTTGTCACTGCAGCTTGCCGGACTGCTGCTAAATCTGTTTACATTGGCCATACCTAGAAGCAATTTCTGAGAGAGGTAAAACGGTCTTGTCATACTACGCCACAATCAGGAAATCTCACGTTCACCAAAACGCCGATGAGAAACACATGTATTTAGGCGGGCCAGGAAATGGACACTGCTGAGAAAATACTTAAAGCCGTGTCAGGTGCAACGTGAATGCGAAAAAAAACTGCTACACGGCCTTCGAAATTAAAAAAAAAAAATGCTACGTTTATGCTCATTTCCACAAATTAAATTGTATATTTTTTTCTTGTTCGACTTTTATATGCCGATAGCAGATTTTGTGACCATGCGGTATTGATTGAGCTGTGAAATGAGTGACTTTATTAGGCGAAATGGACATGCCACAAACAAATGTTAACAAATTCTAAGAGTATCAACGCAGAGCTCTCAGCGCATTTTCATTGGTTGACAAACGAAAAGAGGAAAAATGACAAGATCATGGCAATAGGAATTGTTCATGTCTCCTATCTGCTCTTTCTGCTAAGAGAAAAAAGTAAATTATCTTTGACTGTGTCAGCGAAAGTATCCGCACAAACATTGTCTCTGCCCATCACTGAAGATCGTAACGCAGCCCGAACGACGATGGTGGAGCTGCCTTTTCTTTTTACGCGTGCTGGGGTTTTCTTGTACACAGGCGGGGAAATACTAGCGTTGCAACTTACGCTGTTGGGTTACTTCGATTTCCAATTGTCAATAAAGAGACTACAGATGAAGGAGTGCGGCTTCGGCTCCGAGACTCTCGTGCCGTCACTCCTGGGGAACAGAAGGCACAGAGCATCCGGTAGCAAGCGGAATTTTAAAAATTCGGCGCTTTCCATGACCACACAGTAACCAAATACATAGATTCGTGCCTTTGCCTTTCAAAGAACCATGCTTAGGTCACCCGCCACTCATGCTTCTGTGGAAACCCGTAGAAATGAATCGACTTAAAAACGTCCGACGAGTTGGCGTAGCTGCCACTAGAGCCAGCAACGCACCGCGTTTCGCCAGCCTTGTTCGACCAGACTTCATTTCACTGGACATATTCACACAATTAACTAGCCCAACTTTATGTTCTCTTGAGGATATATTCAGGCACAACGTCATCTAAACCTTAGGATTTCCAATTTCCACACAAACCAACGACAAACAGTACCCTCCAATGCGCTGGCAATGCGCCGGCCGGGGCCGGTGCATTCCGGCGATTGAGCGATGCGCCGAGAGGCGGCGCCACCCGTTCAGTTGTCCGGTCCCTATAACGCGCTCGCAAGTGCGAAGGTCACTGACTGTGCAGATTTTGGGAGAACCAGTGGGCCAAGACAATGGCCACTTATCGCAGTGCGTGACGCCAAGAAGTAATGGGAGGATGCGTCGAAACGACAACGCCAAATTAGCGTTGACAACTGTGGCACTAAAGTGACCAGGTGCACTGTCGACGCGACACGGAGTGAAAGGAAATGTTGCGTTCTCGTTTGATTGTTTTTCCACTTTCTGAGAAAGTCCCTCTGTAAAAGAGGGGCCCGTGTACAGGTTAAGGTTGTGAGGCAAAACCCGTAGCTTAGCAGGTCAATTGTGGTCGCTCAAGTCACTGCAATTTGCATGTTTTTAATTTTTTTTTCATGCTCCTTTTGCTTGCACAGATGTCTTGGGAGAGAGTTATTAGTGCTAGTAAATTCTAAAGGAAGTGCTAAGCAGGAAGTACTATATTTACTGGAATGTAACTGTTGTATCCCGCACAGGTTTTTGGTTTCGCTTTCCATACAACCGGTGCTATCATCATCAGCACTTTTCTCTCGAGCCCACATGCTCACACTCCCTGCCGTTAATAAACAACCACCCTGAACTGCCGTTTGTGCCTATTCGTTCCCTCCGTCCGGATACCGGACACCACGAATTCACGACGAGGACTCAAGCATAGGTTTCCATTCCGAGAACTGTACTTTAACTGTACTTCGGAATCATGTCGGGTGGATCGATCCCGCCGCCCCCGCCATTCCTGCCTACGCCAGGCAAACCTGCAGTACCTTGGCAATAATGGAAGCTGGTCTCTCTGAACTTCCTAAAAGTGGTCGGAGGCGACGAACTACAGCCCAAGCGTTGCAAGGCAATACTCCTGAACTCCCTCGGAGTCGAAGGCCAACATGTGTACCACAGACTCTGCGCAACAAGGAGCACTGCAGATCCTTGGGCAAGTGTCTCGTCAAGTGCTGACGAGGACCCCTTCAATGCTGCTGTTGCAAAGCTGGATGCTAACTTTACAACGGCAACAAATGACCTGGTGGAACATCACCGGTTCTGTTAGCGCAAGCAACTACCCGGTGAGAATTTTCAAGCATATGTAAACGGTCTTCGAAAACTTTCCACTATGCGCAATTTCTCAGCTCCAACTGACAGCATGATCTGCGACAATATATTTGAGGGAACACCTTCAGAAAATATATGAGAAAGCTTACTTTACGAGGGATTATCTCTCACTCTTCAATGAGCAGTTGACATTGGAAAGCAGATCGAGCAAGCAGAAAGGCAATTAGAAGAATGTCAGCGCTTCTGTGAACTGCGTTCGAGAAACAAAAATGGAATCATTCAACCCCTTGCATGGAACCTGCTACCGTGGTGGTTAGCTTCTCTGCACATCCAGCATAAGCCAGACACTGCCGCAATTGGATATTTTGCAAGCGTCTGCAAGTCAAAGAAAAAAAAAAGCTGCTAAAAGAAGAGCGCCGTGCCTGAAAGCTGAGACAGCCAATGCCTTCACACTCTTAAACGTCAACGATAAAATAGCCCACCAAAAGAAATTCGTGCCACAGTTACGATAGGGCAATGTCCTTTTTTAGCTCAATGTTGACACTGGCGCTACAGTCTCTCTGCTGAGCGAAAAACATTACCGCAGATTCTTCACGGATGCCTATGCATTGTGCTCGTCTGCTGTCACCCTCTATAATTACTCCGGAGAAGAGATGAACATTGTCGGATGCTTTCTGGCCAACGCGACTTATGGCGAAAGCACCGCCGGTGTGTTCCACATCACAACCAAAGGCACCTCTTTGCTGGGGCTCGACACCATACGCAGTCTGGGCATAAACATCGTTGGTTCAACTTTGACCTGCCGCAGCATCGCGCACGCAGACTCTCCCCCCTCGCTCCCCGCCAAGACGCAGAAACAGTTTTCGCACCTCTTCACGACGGGCCTCGGGCTTGAAAAGAACTTCATGCAACACATTAAACGTTGCTCATCTGTGCCGCCGGTTTCTGCTAAACTACGGCAATTGCCCCTGACTCTGAGCAAGTTTCCAACGAGCTATGCCGTCTGCAGCTGCAGGGGGTAATAGAACCCGTGTCTGCATCGAAATAGGTCTCCCCCATAGTCGTAGTGCGAAAGAAAGATGGCTTGATGCAGTTATGCGTGAACCTCCGCGAGACTAACTAAGCTGTCATCGCCGACGCGTTTCCTCTCCCGCACATGGAAAAACTACATAATCTAGCAGGTGGGACATGTTTTTCGAAGCTTGACTTGGCGTCTGCGTACCACCAAGTTGAACTTACATCGCAGAGTTGCGACCTAACAACATTTATTACACATGATGGATTGTTTTGATTTAAACGAGTATGTTTTGGTCTGGCCTCTGCTCCTACGACATTCCAAAGAATGATGCAGCTGTTGAGCAGGCTTCCGACGACATTGTCTGGGAGAACGAGAGTGAAAAGGAAGACTTGGTTCCCGAGAACTCAGCCTCCGACAATGCCTACGAATGAGCGTTTTTGTTGCGACTACCGCCCGTATTCACAAACGCGCCTCGACTCGACGCTCCACCTCCACTCCTTCGAGCGGAGAATACAGCCGCTACTCCACTCCAGGGCCGATTCGGATTCATGAACGCCCCTCGGCATTTCCTCCGACAAGTTCTCCTCGAAAATACCTCCTCCACTCGGAGCAGCGCAAGTGGCATATGGGGACGAGAATAAGATGAACTTTTGGCCCGAAAACTGCGTGCTGAACTGTGTAACATGCTCAGTTTTTCATGTCAAGTCTTTTAAACAACTTTCGCAAGCGGCCTCGACGTTAACAGCATAGTGTAACTTGTTTTGTGGGCTGGATGAAAAGGACGGCTGTGAAAAATGGCCGAAAATGTTTTTGCATCTGGCAACAGTCGCTGCTGGTAACGTAGGCGTGAATACTTCGGTGTGAATGGTGTGAATAGTTCGGTTTATTTTTTGGTGTGAATCTACGCTCGGCCTTTGCCGCTTTGCCTTTTTGTTATTGGCAGGCTTTGAGAGACTTTTTTTTATTACCAGGCTTCAGACTTTTTTATTCCCGGGCTTTGACAGACATCAAAATATATTGCAGGAAAAAAATGTACAAGCAGCGAACTCATATGGGCATGGCTCTGGCCTGCTCGGAGGTAAGCTGTTTTGCTAAACATGCGTGCTGCTTCGCAGCGCATTGCAGCTCATGCACACTGAATACGACTCTCCAGATGAAAATGCCGCGTGCAGTTTCCAAACAAGTAGGGAGCCCTAATTGAAAACGTGCCTGAAAAGCCATGCTCTTCATCAGCCGCTCTCCGTAGGACGAGCACACCAACGCGCTCCCTCGACAGCGTCACGCGTCTGAAGACGTACTACGTACCCTCGGGCGACAGGCAAGCCATTAATGCGCGGGGTTCAGCACAGATGTCCGAACAGTCCCACCGCGTCTCCGGTGCTCGCCAGCTTACTGCATACAACACGCTGTTCCCCCACAAAATCGGCGCCATCTGCGGAAACGCGCAGGCGAACCACGAAGAGTGCGCCGCCGCCGCTAGATTCCGGCTACGGGCGAGCTCTCCATTTACGATCAAATTGCGCCTCAACTCTCCGGTCATATCGCGCTGAAAAGGTTGTCCATTTATCCAGTGACGACTTGAAATGTGCCCGCGCCACACAAGCGCAATACGATGATGCGAAGATCAAACAGCACAGACGTCGGTGGCTGATCACGGTTATCCATGTTCGGCGTGAGCAGCAGGGAAGGACGGAGGCTAGCCATGGCCGCATTCGTAAAACGATAGCGCGCCAAAAGTCCCGGATCACTGTCACTCTCAGCTGATGCTTTAGAGAAAGGTTCGGTACATCCTTGTCATATCGTCTTTCGTGAAAAGTTTGGTATACAGTAGAACGAATTCCACACAGCGAGTGAGTGATGCAATGTCAGCCATGCTTACAAGCGGAGTGGCGGTCGAGGAGCGGCCAAGGTAGCGTCGTCGCAGACTCGAGATTCTCGAGAAAACTCGAGTCTTCTCCACCGCTGGAGGAGCGATTCGAGTGAAGATTGCTTTCTGAAACGAAAAACAGGCCTCGAGGGCCGCTTGGAGTAGAAGTTCAAGTGAAGGAGTGTTTGTGAATACGGCGGTACAAGGGCCAAAATGTCTACCAAAGGTACTTTTTCAAGCGCTTATCTCGCGTTATATTCACGGTTTTATTTTTTCCCATCGGGAAACATGCAAAGTCACCCCTCGTGTTACATTCACGGTCGTGTTACATTCGAGTAAATACAGCAACTAATCATGCTGATACTTGCTGCAATCGGCCACGATTTGAGAGTGGGCTGGGCCTCGAGCATTAAAACTGAGCCCGAGGGTCCAATCGAGTGTCCAAAGCTATGGCTTAAAGCATCACCTGGCGATGTTTTACCTAAACTTGCTGTATATATAAGTTTCGTGTATAAACTTCAATTCATCTCTTAGCTCTCATAGAGTGTCACTGTCTTCCATTATCATCATCGCTTCTCACCACTTTCCAAGAAAAACCACAAAGAAGAAAATTCACTCCCAGTAATTTGGATATGTCAATAATTCAAGCCACTGCTGCGGTTCAGTGGCCAATGCCCATGCAAGGGTACAACTCGGACGCTAATTCGGACGATATGGGTCTGGCACCACTTAATCAAACAAGCTCTCGAGGGCAGATCATATCTAGGTATGATCGGCATGGCAACTGATGGCAAAAATAGCCCTTCTCAAACATGAAGTGCATGCCGCAGAGTCAACTACACACCGGCAAAAATGACGAATGAATGGCAGTGTCTCTGAGAACGAGCTGACCACTTAGTTTCAGCTTTGCTCTTATGAGCTTCGCACCAGCCTGCGGCAAAAGTGGCTACCGACTGCGCATTCAACAGACAGCTCAGCCCAGCTGCGCGCAGTTTCGAAGTTGACTAGCTTTCATCCGTGCGGTTCTTCCACTGCACCAAAACTATATACTCGTGTTGTTTGTACCCATTGCGTTAAACACAGCTGCTTGTAAAAGAGCACCGTCACTACCGCGTCGCACCGTGAAATATGCACATAGAGAACAGAAATGGAAAAAAAAAAAAAAAAACAGTGACTATCGTACTGTTCTCTTCCCAGAAGCAGCCATTGACCTGCCTTTCACCAAAAAAATATGACGCGATGTAAACGGTTCTTGTCATTTTTACGGGGTCATTCAATAATTAAAACTTGGATAACTCGAATATTTTCTTCCAATGTACTGAAGTCCAAATCAAAAACCGTTTACTTTAATATACAGATGAACACCATTCATTGTCTATTGCAGGGGTGCAACAGCAGAAATAGGATTTGTAGCAATTTTTGGAGCAGCAAAATCTTAGTTTTGGAGCAGTAAAATTTGTATTTGGAGCAGCTGACAGGAAAAAAAAAAAAAGAGACCTGCACTTTGCAGCATGAATTTAAACTTTGGAGCCGTTAAACAGGGAAGAAACCCTATCTTCGGGACAAAAAAATATGTAAATATCGGACCGTATGGAGGTGATCCAAAGGAAATCTAGCAGGGGCCACTTATCACAGGCACTTGGCATATTTCGTTCAGGAATCCGGCGTGCATCTCTTTTTTGTAAATAAGCGTTTCATACTGCAAGGCGTGGTATCAAACACACACACACACAAAAAAAGAATGTGAGCCATACAACCACGGCAGTTATTTTTTCAAACTTCCCGGCACACACAAAAACCAAAAAAAGGAACAAACTGCAGAATGTGCTTTTTTTTTTTTTTTTTTTTTTTTGCATCTGGCATGGTTTGACAATCTCAATCAGGGGATCTTGCTCGCAAGACTTTTAAAGAATGCTTTACTGCCTGCGAAATCCACAGCCTGTGTCGTGCGACGGCAGATCCAGTAGAGCCCAATTCGAAACAGTGACTGCAATCAGCCTGTACTCAAAAGCGAGCGCAGTACCAGAAAATAAAATATTGATTCAAAAGCAAAAAAAAAAAAAAAAAAAAAAAAAAAAAAAACGAAACAAAAAATATTGACCAAAAGGCAAAAGAACAAATGCCGAAAGCAGATACGAAAGTAAGTTGTAAGCAAAGGAAAGTGATGTGCTAGCGTGTCCTCGGATGGTGGCATACGCTGTCTAGGGGCTGGCCGATGACTCTGTGGTTTTGATTCGATATTTTTACTAAAAGGAGGTGGGCACTGACTCAGGATATTAGGCTATATATTTCATGCACAGAGCAGACTTTACAGTATTTCGACGTTTCAGCATCCGTAAATGGTAATTTAGACAGTCTTGGGCTGCACTGTGGTGTCATGGAATTCAAAGTCTGGCTGCACCCCCCCCCTCTAAAAAGAAATCACGTATACCACCTCAAATTATATTATAACCAATAAAAGCCATAACTAATGCATCAACCAACACTATCTGACGACGGGAAAGTGAGTCTTGAGTCTGTCAACGAGACCGCATAAAAATAACTTTGCTGCACATGAATGCTCAACAAAATACAAAAAACTTTCAGAAGCCACATAAAAAAAAAATTATACATTAATTAAAAGCTTGCAGTGCTTAAAACAAAGTGTGGAAGTACTGTTCCAAAATCAGAAATACTACCACGGCCCTTTTCACAGTGCGATGCAGTAGCAGTAGTAACCCCTTACAAACGACCCCTTTGCATTAAAAGGATGCTTCACCGCACGAACCGTGACCAGTGCGTTGAAGCATCCTCAAACCGCAACAGTTCAGTGTACTCAGAGTGGAGGAAGCACGTGAATGCTAGAGAGGAAAATATGAGTAGGTGTTTTAACAGCATGACACCATCTCAAAATAAAAATAAAAGGCCAGTGACGTGCGCTGGAGTGTCTGAAACGTCGCGACTGACCATATCACGGCCGCAGAAAGTTGTCCCTGAGCATGGCAAACTTTTGCGGCTATTTGACGCATTTTGGCGCAAATTCAACAAATTTTGCGCTTGTGGTATTGAAATATGCCGCTGTATCAAAATGGCACAATTGGCACAGCTGTTGCACCCCTGTTATTGCATCAGATAAATGTTACAGGGTTAGAAGAAAGTGCAGATTTATAACTACATTTCCACATCCAAATCAACGTCATTCCTTACCAGCACGCTGCTACAATAATTCCATGTAGAGTAGCAATCTATCTTGTGCCCACAGATTCTTCGACACAAGCTTCATAAAAGCAAAAAGAAACAAGCAAGAGGAAGTGAAACTGAAGCTGCAACACTTACACTACCCACAGAGACACTAGATAACTAAACTGTGCCCATAATATAACAAAAAGATTATTTCATAGCTAGTTTTAAAACTGTCTTGTAAAAATAAACGGAACCTTGCCCTAAACGTAGGCATGAACTTGGAAGCTCAAAATATGCCACAGCACAGATCAAAATAGAAATCAGAAATACTGTTTTAGTATGTGTGACTATACCACAGTACCAATAGCCATTTCTATTGGTGATTTTCATGACAAAAGAAAGGGAATTTCAAGTGACTCAATATGATATATTATGGGTGACTGCTTCCAAATCAGTATGTCAAAATATGCTTATCTTGTAACTTTGCGATAAACTTGAGCTTGTTTGTCAATCGTGGAAGCTTTGTGCGAGCCAAACAAGCGGTTTTCCTTGAAGGTGTAAAAGAATAAATGAGGGAAAAGAGGGAAAGTACTGGCATTTGAAAACAGCTGGCATGAAAGCAGGACAGTTGTTGCATGCTTTGTAAAAAATTTTAAGTCAATGACATCGACAACGAAGGCTCTAGTACAATAAGTGAATGACAAACTCAAAAGATCAGTTAAGTATGACCAAGCGCTTTTCACTGATCACACTGCTTGCGGAAAACAAGATAGAAAAGTTTTCCATTCATTGTTGCTTGAACTCACAGCTTTCCCCTGATAAAACTATTGTTCAATTTTTTGTGCTCAAATCTGATTAACCATGTGACACTTTAAATATAAATTTCTAATTATAGGTGGAAAGCATAAACAATGAGTTTGCCTTTTTTTTCATGCACTGTGTTCCCAGAGCGATAAACCACACCTTGCAGTCTTAGTCTGCTCCTAGGTAGTGGATGCAAGGCATGCAATGTGTGCAAGGCTGCTATGATATAATCCTTTCGTCTGATTCTATTGGATTCTTGTGATCCAACTGTCTGTCTAATTGAATTTATAAGCAGTGAAATGAGTGTATTAAGCAAATCAAGTGCAGAATTAGAATGAAATAGAATTCGAACAAAGCCTTTACCTACCTGCCAACCTTTCCAACTCACCCAGGAGACTCACGATTTCTTTTTTTACTGAAATTTCTGGTAGCGTGACCACTGCCCTATATCTCCCATAAAATGCCTCTGCCCATGCAAGGTTTTTTGTTTTTTTTCTTCAAAAATAGCATCACTGTCAATGGCTGCACTATCACCATCGACATCATCGGCTAAGCAGCAAATCAAAGCTAAATCAAGCCAAAGCCTAAGTAACTGTGGATGGTTGCATTTCAAGTTTGCTGTTGCAGCTGCTTGTGTGAATGTGTAGCGTTAGCCAGGCCGCCTGTCTGTGGCGCTCAATGTAAAGTTGGAATTCTTGTGTGATCAAAGTCATGGCCCCATCTAACCATGAAAGAAATATTTGCAGAAAGAAGCCTTGACTCGAATAAAGAGGCGTCTTATTTCCGCTAGGAAGACCATCACCCGCAGCAAGTCTATTCATACGCTCTCATCAGTCGGTATATACGACGCTGTAGTTTTATTTTTACGGCATGCAGACCCCTTACGACCAGGCGCTCATAAAATTTTTTGGAGTTGTTCGTATGCAAGTGGTTTTCGCACAGGCTGCAGAAGGATTCGGACTTTCCTCGCCGAAGTTTTTGATGATTTTCTAAATCTGAATTTTTATACTTTGTGACATCAAGAAAAGGTGAAAGTTCTCAAGTTTTGCACGTGTGGATGCAATGTCAGCATCAACGTCACTAGAACAAACTCAGTTTCACAGCTCCCCACACCATGGATGGATGGATGGAATATAGGAGCGTCCCCTTTGAAACGGGGTGGTAGCAGTAGCTATCATGCTCATTTTTCTCCCTATATCTTAATTATTGATTTAGATTGGTTAACTAAACCATCATTCTATTTCTTAAATTTTTTTGTTTCTACATTACTAACATTATGTCACTTCTCTGTTTTTAAGCCACCAATCTTCCAGTCGTTTTTTGCTAGTTTCCACCGCCGGTTTATTCACCCGGCCACTGTTATCTCTAAACCCCAGAGCCTCAGGAACAGTGATTGCACCTGCATCAACTTCCTGATGGATACCATTACATTCGAATATAATATGGTCAATTGTTTCACTGGAGTTACCACATACAGCACATGCGTCATCTTCACTGTTAAATTTCTTTTTGTAGCTGCGTGTTCTCAGGCACCCTGATCTAGCTTCAAAACGCAGGGCACTGCCTCTTGAGTTATCAAAAAAATCTTCCTTCCCGATCTGCATTTTCCACTTTAGGTATAATTCCACACTCTGTTTCCTTTCCATCGAATTTATCCAATTTTTACCTTCTGTGTTTTTCACCTGTTGCTTAAT
Organism: Amblyomma maculatum; assembly: GCF_055883805.1. Taxonomy (NCBI): domain Eukaryota; kingdom Metazoa; phylum Arthropoda; class Arachnida; order Ixodida; family Ixodidae; genus Amblyomma; species Amblyomma maculatum. The sequence goes on along the minus strand of NC_139344.1, from coordinate 220,478,869 downwards.
GCTCTTTATTTCTCCGTCCTTGTGACTAGCATACTTACTAGTTAGTTTCCTAGTTCTTTTCCTCCACTGTGAGTCAACGCTTTTTAAGTACAGGTATTTAAATACTTTAGCTTCCCATCTGTTACTGTCCAATTTCCTCAGGCGTTCCTCATATAATATTTTACTCTGAGCTTCCCGTACTTCGAAAGATGCCCCGCCCATATCTCCCTGTACTGCCTCATTTGTAGTTTTGCCATGGGCACCTAGTGCTAATCGTCCAACGGATCTCTGATTTATTTCTAATGTCGACTGTACCTCTGATTTTAGGTACAAAACCGCATTTCCGAAAGTAAGTCCGGGCACCATAAATCTTTTCCAAATACCCCTCAAAACCTCATACCTATTGTATCCCCACAATGCCTTATGCTTCATTATCTCGGCATTCCTTCGCCCTTTGGCCTTAAGTGATTGCTCATGCTTTCCAATGTATGCCAATCCTTCGTTTACCCATACCCCCAGATATTTATATTCTGCTACTCTAGGTATTTCATGGCCTTGTATTTTAAGACCCTGATCAGTTGAGCCATTGAAAATCATCAGACCCGACTTAACTGCACTGAAACTGAAGCCTAGAGCTTCCCCTTCGTCTCCGCAATACTTACCTAACTAGAGTTTGCAAGTCTTCCAGACTCTCAGCTAGCTGCACAATATTATCTGCATACATCAAACCGGGGAGGCGCTGCTCTACCGCCTTTCCACCTAATCTATATTACAGGTTAAAACCTAGGTTACTCTCTTGTATCCTCCGTTCCAAGTTTATCATATAAAGCATGAACAGCACCGGTGATAGAGGACAGCCTTGTCTTAATCCTTTGCATACTTTGACATCTTCCGTGCTTCTTATCCCTTCCCACATAATTTCTACTTTGTTATCCCGGTATATTTCCTGTAGGAACTCTATTACCTCATAACCGATACCTTCTTCTTTTAATATGTTCCACAGGAGTTCCCTGCTAACGTTGTCGAACGCCCCGTTTATGTCCAGGAAGGCCAAATACAAAGGTCTATTTTCCATTCTAGATATTTCGATGCATTGGGTAAGCACGAACAGGCTATCATCTAAGCGCCTACCATTTCTAAACCCGTTCTGAAGTTCTCCGAGTATCTTGTTACTTTCTACCCATGCTTGCACTTTTAATTTCACCACCTGCGTGGGTAACCTGTACATAACAGATGTTATGGTAATCGGCCTGTAAGATTTTATGTGCATCCTGTCTCCTTTCCCTTTATAAATCAAATTCATTTTACTCTGCCGCCAGCTGTCCGGAATTTGCTTATTCGTTATGACTGTTTCCAGAGCTTTTAACAATGTTTCCTTACTTTTTGGAACGCTTGATCGAAATTCCATCTATTCCTGTAGATGTGTTTTTAGGAATATTTTTTTCTGCCTTTTTCCAGTTTAGATTGGTCAGTTCTAAGCTGCTTTGTATTCTGCTACCTTGTGTTGCTTCCTGATTTGCGGAGATTACCCTATCGTCGCTCTTAAATGACTCGGCTATAACTGATGTAATGTAGTTCACTGCGTTGTCTCCCTTTAAACAATTTCCCTCGTTACCTTGAATCCGATCCTGCTTTCTTTGATTCTTCTTCCCTAGCCGGCTTATATGGTTCCAGAATTTTCTTGCTCCGCCTCTAGAGGCATCGTGTACGTCAGCCATCCAGCCATCGTTGGACTGCCTTATTTTACTTTGGACGAGGGCCTGCATCTGAAGTTTCTTTTGCCGATATGATTCCCATCTTTGGTCGATTTCCTCCTGAGATACCAGTGCTTTCTTTGCCATTCGGTGTTCTCTTGAAGCAACGGAGGAGTGTGTCCCCGGTGGCCATCGCAAGAACTAGTGGCGCTGCAGTCAGCTCTTGCTCCTTGCCGGGCGCGTCGTCTGCTACACGCGGCGAGGAAGCATTGAGCGGTCGGCACACATGTAGCTTTTGCGTGCTCCTGTTGCAGTGTTACATTACGACACCTTTGGCCTTGAAGTCACATATTACCTTGGAGAATGCATTTCTACTATGCGAAATTCACTGGTTAATGCTGTGAAACAAGTGTGACAGCGCCGTCAGCTTGATCACAAGCGCTGTTTCTTGCTTTACTTTCTGGCCTCTGTTTTGTAGTGTGTTCTCGCAGGGCATTGATACTGTCATGGAGTAAAATTTTTAGAGCATACGAGCCCTCTAACCTTAGAAGGTAACATAGTAAGTATCACGTTTACTGCTGCGCTGCGCAGATTGCCTCCATTACGTGCTGAAAGTTGCTAGCCAGGCTGCCCAGCTGGACAGCCTGTTCATGCAGTGCATGAAGCTGGCTACTGGCTTCAAATGATGTAGTGAACAAGATTACGAATAAACGGCCTCCGTTACCGCCTAATCAGATCTTTTCTAATGTCTAACTTCTGAGGTATGGCGCGGAACATAGCTTTAGATCGGCACTCCCGCACTCTTGTATATAGCAATGTAAAAAAAAGTTTATTGCTGTGTCATCTAAAACAATGCAAGGTGTGAAAAGTTATTCAACGAGTTTACTGAAAGAGGAATCAGTGAGAATAGGCGTGCGTGCTGTGAAAGGAAATGACTGAACAAGCACAAGTCTATTTAAAAAACTTATCGCGAGCAATCACAGGAAGTTGCGATTCTAGTCTGTCGCGCCCTTGAGAGGGTCCCTCTCCCCCTTTACACAGAGAGAGAGAGAGAGAAAAGAAACTATACAATTTTACTGCTTATAGGGGAATTTAATGTAATTTCAAACTTCTCTGCAGTTCTTATGATGTCTCCTCTTTTCGCATTAGCTGTGAGTTGCAAGCCCCATGTGCAGTTTCGTGGAACTGACTTTATTCAGAAGAGCTTCTACATAACCAACGCTCAATTCACATGATATGAGAACTTTATGCGCAACTTATAATCACTGCCATGACAACCGCTCACCAATGACAAAAGTCTTCTCAACAAGGAAATTTCCTTGTCCTCAAGGCCCGCCTATTTCCTCAACGCGAAAATACCCAAACTTTCATCGAATTGCTGGTATTGCGACGAACACAAAATGATCGATCAAAATCCGTTTGCATCAGTTGCCCGATTTGCGCTAGTTCTCTTTCAGCATTGCTTGCGAAACACATGGGGCAGTGCGATTATTAGGATGCTTTCTCTTTGGTATAATGCTTTTTGCGTTCGAAATATATGTGCCAGCAAGAAAATAAAGAGCTTTGCTACATGAACAACATCACGAGAGTACTTCAGTACAGTTCGTCCTCTAAATACCGATCAGAAATTGTTCACTTTTCTGTGCAGAGCTCGAGGGTGTCTATGAGTGACACGAACAAATGAAAGACTTCCAAGTAATCGTTTCAATCATATTTGCACCAGCGAAGCTGCCGCAGCTCAGTGATCACCTCTGCCACATTCGTAGTTACTATCATTACAGGACTTGTCGGGCTCTTTTTGGTCTCAGTTGATGCAAAGCATGCTCAGAGGCAAACATGGTCAAAACGCTACATCAAGCTGCAGAACAGTGTTGGTTTGTTTACATCTGACCACTGCACACACTGCAAGCAGTTAGTCTGACTGCGAATAAAAATTAGTTTATACACTGGTTATTGTTACCTAAATTTTGTGATTCAATCAAAAACACTTTTTGTTTTAAGTTTCTGTCTTGTTTCTTCACAATATGGCGAGTGCAGGGTGGCTCTCAATGGCCCTTGAGATTCCAATGGCGATTCGCAAACCTCCATACAGCCAATTCCAAACGAGTTCAATGGTCACTGAAAACTGCCAAGTGGCACTGGCTGATCCCAGAGTTCGATCTCCATCAACTCAATGGGCACTGAAACTGTCTGTGTGCCAGGGGTATTAATCACGCGGGTTAAGCTATGCTTCTCAACAAATAGAACCCTGTTTCCCCCTTTCGCACCTTTCTATTCCACGCAAAAAATCTTATATAGGCTCAGTGCCAAGAAACATAGGGCTGAAATGAACTAACCTGAAAAGCTCAGTATGCTGAAGACCAACAAATGAGTAAGAACCAGCACGGAGTGTACACACATTGTCAAGGGTGGTGAAAAGTGCAGAAATGACAAGAGCAACAGAATACAAACCAGCTGGTTTGACGCAGAAGTCAAACACGCTAGCCCAGCATGCCATTTTCACACACATTACATATGAACATTTACAAAATGGTCCTAATGTAATTATCAACCAAAGAGATGAACAGAACAGCCACGAATAGTAGCTGCAACACAACAGCTTTAGCATCGCTTTGTCTTCCAAGCTATCAAGACTGAACTTCCAACTAGTATGCCAGTGAATTAGCATACTCGGCAACCAATTAAAAAAAACTACTCACCAAACTTCTGTTCCTCCCAGGAAGCAGCTGGCTTGCTCAGCATCTCACTCACGGCGTGATTGCGGTCCAAAAGTGCCTCATCCCGTGACAACAGGTTTTGAAAACGAGCATCAGACATTTCAGGCATTCAAGTCATTACTTCGCCCTGCACAAGATTAAATGGTTTGCAAAATGCACTCAAAGATACCTGAATGTGTACACCCTGGATATCCATGCTAAGTCTATGTTATATGGGATGATACAGAAAATCTGCTACCATAGAAGAAAGCCCTGGATAAATTTGCAAGTGCAGGCAACATTTAGAGTGAACAGAGGGAAGCGAAAAACCACAAAACACACTGCTGTGCATTAAAGTATGCCACAGAATGAGAAGCTCAGAAGCACCTAATAACAGCCTCGCTTAAACATTTCTATTGGAAGCAAATAAGCATCTGTTCAAGCACATTCCCAATTATTTTGTTCCACTCCTCCAGATTATGGTTACGTACCTGACAAATGTGCACACCCCAATAAGCACAGCAATCTCACTGAAGTCCAGGTATAAAGCTGAGCACCAACACCACAAACAAGCAACAGCATTATCGCGGTTGTCAGGCAGCGAATTTAACATGTTGTTGCTTGCTTTTAATCCTGCTGTTGTGTGTTGGGTTTTATGGCATGTGGGCAGCTGTAACACTAATGCGCCAAACTCACTTTAATCCCGCGTAATGAACTGTAGCGGATCTGTAAAAAGCCACTAATCGCCGACGAAAAGTCTGCAGTAGACGTCTTCTAGTACAGCCTTTTCGTCTCAAACGCAGTTAAAAAAAAAAAAAAAAAACGCATGGGCATGTTTCGAAAATTACAACACGGAAGCGCACTAGCACAGAAATACCTAGAAAAAAAAAAAAAAAACAACTGAAGCAAGCGCGCTTAAGCATTTCAATCTCTCTCTCTCGCAGCACTCTCAAAGACTACGGAAGTGAACGGGTAATCCTACATTACATTAATATCGCACGACACACACTGCAATTGCATAAATTCATTGTTGTCTTCACGAAAAGCCAACGCAAATAAATATTCTCCCTGCTCTAGTGTCAGCGAGATGACTTATGAACGGCAACGCAGACACAGATCTGAATTCATCCCGCCAAATCAATATCTAGTAAAGCTAGAGCGTTTCTTACAACCACCAACATCAAGAACGATCACACGCACTCGTAAACTAAGCATCACAGGAAGAACTCAGTTTTAACAGCAGTCATCGCAAAAACTTACTTGTGTGAAAGGCTGTTAGATACAATGTTCGCCAGTCTCAGCTGAAGCGTCAACTCGGTAAACGGGACATTTACATCGTACTTATTGGTTCTATATGCTCCTATGAAGCTAACACCAATAATATTAACTACCATCGCTCTTACTTGATTACTTAGAACACTGTGATGAATGGCAAAGTGTCAGAGACGCTTTCTGCAACTACTTTAGCGTTGACGCGAACGGGCACGATAATGTACACAAACCCACGTGTGTTTAGCTCAGTCGTTCAGCAGTTGTATTTGCATGGAGACACAGAAGCACACGGATGCACTATAAACATGCAGCCATAACATTTGTGCACTTATTGCACCAAGCACCAAACGACTGCCAGCATACAAAAATCGGCAAATTCTTATTTCGTCGACGACGTCGACTTGCGCTCGGTTACACAAACGCCATTTGCCTGTCTGGACAAAGATGACATCACGTGACCTGAAGGAAGCGCTGCTGCTATAGCGGCAACGAATGTTACGCATAAAAATCTGCAACAATCCTAAATAAAGTCAAAACACCTTCATCAAAATTTTTAACAATAAATAATTACCTATAACGTAATTATATGCGATTCCGTCACCATTCTGCTTGCTGCACTTTAATAGTGCAAATGATAAACATACATGAAACATATGCGTTACAGTTGTTTCTTCCAAACGGTATAATTTTACTGATTATCACGCCATATTTACTTTAATAAGTGTATGCGCTGCTTCAGCGCTGATGCTGATAAAAGAGCCATTTGTTTAACCTACACCAGCTACAGCAGTGCAGCAAAAATTATTGCACCAAGATTTTCTATACTGGTGTAGCTGATGTAGGTTGTTAAACTTTCTTGTGCAGAGAACAGATATTTGTTTGAAGAGCATGACAAACTATTACTCTAAGTGGAGAAAAAAACCCAGTTATAGGCATCTTAGACATACCTTTTTTTATTTTAGGTTTTGCTTTTGTTTATGTCGGTGTGCGTCGTTCGTCTGCGTGGTTCGGCCGTTCGGCCAGTTCGGCTACGGTAGTTCGGCTTCTCGGCTCGGCTAGCTCGGCGGCGTTGCGTTCCATTCCAGCAGTGAGCTGTTTGCGACAGCAGGTTGTTTGTGTTCTGTATAGCTGCAGCTGAGATAGTACAGGCTTTGGTAGCTCTGCTGGTTCATTTGAGTCTGAAGATAGCTTGCGGGCTGGCTTATTTCGTAACAGCTAGGATTTAATCAGTGCAATCACACTGAAATGACTGCATGAGCTTAACTGGTTCTTCCTCGGGGAGGATGTGTGAGAGGCCCTCGTCGGAAAGTGCCAGCAGACGGAACAGCGAGAATCCTGGCCGTTATAGGGCTTTGCGCACCGACGATCCTAACTACGCAAGGGTTCTACAATTTCTACTGAGGAGGTACGTAACAAGCTCATTCTCATGTGCAAGTAAATTTGTTTGTGGCACTATATTATGCTTCTTATCTTTATTATGCTGCTTGCGCATCGGCATCGCCTTTGCGGCGCAGTTCTATTCTGTGCGCGTGCCATGTCGGGTGCGTTGCGAAGGGTACGTGGTCGATGCGTTCTAGATTTGGTTGTGTAGCCATGCAAGGCAGTCTTCTCGACTACCGAATGACTACTAAATTCATTTGCTTCATCCGCTAAACAAATAACTCGCCGATCGCACCATAATTTTAATGTGCCATGAGTGCCATTCAGTCAGTACGAGACGGCGCGGGAATTGTTCTGAGGAAAATTGGCTATGTTTGTGTCTGCATGTGTAGAGAAAGAGACGATCAGAGAAGACGATTTTTTGTTCTCATGTTCGCTTTTCATCTCATAGATGCCACTTCTCTTTGGACTTCATAAATGAATTCTTCTGTGGATTGCCCATTTGACGCGTTGGTAGTAAACTGCATGGTTATCTATGCTTTCCTGTCACAATTATGCGAACTATCAGGACATTCGCTTGTTTGCTTTTTTTTTTTTTTTTTTTTTTTTTTTTTTTTTTTTTTTCAATGGGTTGTCCAAGGAGTTTCATTTCGAGGGAAGGGAGCTCCGAAGCTCACTTAGTTCATTGGCTCAGTTCAGTGTCGCACGAATTGTGAATTGCTTTTCACAAATGCCACTAAGGACCCATTATACACTAGTTGTTCAATGCATGTACCGTCTTTACCAAAAATAACCAGACTGCTTCTTCCATTTCTCAGTCCGGTAGCGGAGAATTCGTACCACTTCTGAAGCTGCAAATCTGTGCAAAGTAAAGGCTAGCTCCTGTCCTCGCATCTGAACAAGTAATGCTCCTCTGGGAATTCACGTTAGCTTATAATATATGCGAGAAGCAAACCATGCAGCCTTGTTACTTTCGGCAACGACGGTACAAATATAATGAATGCATTCAATGCGGTAACACACTTATGTGCAGCTTGCGTACATGCAGAACGAAAAAACATATATTTGGAAACTTACCTTAAATGCTGCAAAGCTGGGAATAATATGTTCCTGTGCGGTGCTCCTTCGAAGTGAACACGTCGCACCACATACCGTTAAAATCCGCGCGAAGTGGACGTTCCCGATGTATGGCTACATATGGTTTGCATTGATCAACTGAAATGTGTACCTGAAAAAGGAGCCCATTTGTGATTTGATCATAAATGCCGTGATTTTACAAAAGCGCAAAAATGCGCCAAGCTTCGAAGTGTACGCCTATCAACTTCATGGGAAGCCGTAATCAGAAATGACATTTCAGTGTGTTGTGTACCTACATTGCCTGTAATTTGCATTTTCTTATAGGCGTATGAAATAAACTGGGACTTGTGATGTGTAAGGAATTAGCGAACTTGGCTGCGCATGATTGCTTTTTTCATGCTTTGGAAGAAAGTACTTATTAGGTCTTTTTCGAGGCTGATAGAGTGAAAAACTTGTCTCACTGCGTCGGCAAACTGACAGTATAAATTTAAATCCACGTCTTCTGGAGCCATCCCTTATTAGAAGTTTTCATTTTGTTTACAATCCTTTGGTGCCCGAAACTATGCAGCATGTCTGGGAAGTAATGATACAAAGCTAGCATGATTGTGGATAACTTTTATTCACAAAACTTAACCTCAAAAAGAGTTTTATTACATTCCTCCATATATTTCCTGCTATTATCTAAAAATGTGTCTTGTCTGGGAGCCAGTGTTTGTAACTGTGGTCATAGTAGTCTTCTGTCTGCTTTGTAAACAGCATCATGACTTCTTGTGTCACTTCATTATTGGCAACCGTTTTTCTACTAGACATTTAAAGTCACTAAAAAATTGTGGGGGTTTAAGCGATAGCGGGAAAGCTGTGAGTGTTGCAGCGATATCCCCTGTAGCAACGCCTTTTCGATCCGCCAGTTTATTCATACTTTTTCTAATGGTAAGCACCTCCACCTAATCAGGTCAAGGTCTACTTTAATTTTTTTTTCTTGTAAATTGTAAATCGGGTTATAGACCAACACCGTGTTTACAAACAAAGGGGACGCTCGCGGCGCCGCAGCCAACTGGGGATGAAAAATAGCGTTGGCGTCCATAGGAATACATGGAATCTAAATATTCCAAAGCAGGTTTCTCATTTCACGGGGCACCTGTGTGTCGTTATTCGATACAAAGCAACTTTGAACATCCTAGAACAGATCGTCAAAATATGAAGTCTCATTATCGAGGCGAAGGCGACCCGTAGAAATGCATGTAAACACAACTTACCGGAACATTTTTCTCATTTCGCAGAGCATCAGAAGTGGTGGCCTGTCGTTAAACGTTGACCAGCGCTTTCAAGAAGTGTGTGATAAAGTATGGGGCGTCATTAAGGAGGCAGTCTACTTTTAAAACTCCCCGAATAACCTGTATTACGAATCCAGACACCGCCAAAAGTCAAGCTGGGTGTAGCGAATCGCGCAGTTTTGCTTACACTCTGATATGCTGCCGCTTAGGGTAAATAAGCTTGATAATACTGTCGCTCCAGGATACGTGCTAGACAGAATTACATTTAAAAAGCAGTTGTCAAACGCCATACGACAATATGAACCGAACGTGATTCGCTCATTGCAGCAGACGACAGCGTATCTAGCGATACCCACCGCGGGCGCCTCCAGCTCCGGAGCGTCTGCTAGCGACAGCGCCGGTGGCGCATTGCCGTCTGCAACTGTGCGCGGTCAGTTTATCGTGCTGTGAGCGGTCCGCAAGTCGTCAGACTTGCAGTACTTGCAAGAGAATATAGTGTGTCATGCACCATGACGTCGGGGTGTCGTACAAGACGTTCACCAAAAAATGAGAAGGGTTCAACGCTGCTGAACCGAGCAAAATGTTGCGGCAAGTTGTGTTTACATGTGTTTCTATGGGTCGCCCTCCCAATTCGCACCCGCATACGTTTCGCGGTGTTTTAAAAATAGTTCGCCTCGTTAATGAGTTTTGATACTTTCGTGATCTGTTCTAGGATGTTCATGGTTGCTCTGTACCGAATAACGACGTCACAGATGACCCGTGAAATTAGAAAACTGCTTTGGAATATTTCGCTTCCATGTATTCCTATGGGCGCTAAGCCTTTTTTCACCCCCAGTCGGACCACGCTGGCGATAGAAGCGTCACCGCATCGTGCTTACGTCACATATCGGACCAACACCGATCTGTGACGCAAGCGCGAAGCGGTGGCGCTTCTATCGCCAGCGTGGTCCGACTGGGGGTGAAAAATAGGCTTAACGCCCATAGAAATACATGGAAGCGAAATATTCCAAAGCAGTTTTCTAATTTCCAGGGTCATTTGTGATGTTGTTATTCGGTACAGAGCAACCATGGACATCTTAGAACAGATCATGATAGTATCAAATCTCATTAACGAGGCGAAGTATTTTTAAAACGCCGCGAAACGTATGCGGGTGCGAGTTGGGAGGACGACCCATAGAAACACATGTAAACACAACTTACCGCAACAATTTACTTGGTACAGCAGCGTTGAACCCCTCTCATTTTTTGGTGAACGTCTTGTATCATGCCCTGACATCATGTTGCATGGTACACTACATTCCCTTGCACGTACTGCAAGTCTGAAGACTTGCGGGACAGTTCACAGCACGATAAACTGACCGCGCACAGTTGCAGACGGCAATGCGCCACCGGCGCTGTCGCTAGCAGACGCTCCGGAGCTGGAGGCGGCCGCGGTGGGTATCGCCAGATACGCTGTCGTCTGCTGCAATGCGCGAATCTCGTTCGGTTCATATTGTCGTATGGCGTTTGACAACTGCTTTTTAAATGTAATTCTGTCTAGCACGTATCACTGGAGCGACATTTACCCTATGCGGCAGCATATCAGACTGTAAGCAAAACTGCGCGATTCGCTACACCCAGCTTGCCTTTTAGCGGTGTCTGGACATAACACAGGCTATTCGGGGAGTTTTAAAAGTAGACTGCCTCCGTAATGACGCACCCTACTTTATCACACACTTCTTCAAAGCGCTGGTCAACGTTTAACGACCAGCCACCACTTCTGATGCTCTGTGAAATGAGAAAAATGTTCCGGTAAGTTGTGTTTACAGTCGTGCCCCGTCAATATGACCCCCGTTAATATGGACGACCCGAATTATGGACAGTTTTTCTGGGGACGAAACGTTTTCAGTGTATTTATGCCTCGTTAATATGGAAACTCACTGTCTGGACAATGGACAGGGGAAGAATGCACACGGCCCACTTGGGCCCATGTATTTTTGTCTCGGTAATATGGACAGTGCTTGAAAAAAAAGCAGAGGAGTCCGAACGCAAGTTAAAGAAGGGTACGCCGCCCGCGAACCTACGCGACAGCCGATACAGCCGGATGTCTGAACGAGTCCTGTGCGGTTGGAAAGAACCAAAGCGGGCGTGTTGCCATTTTAGAGGGGGGAGGGGGGGGGGGCGCAAGAGCGAAGAGGAGCGTACACGGCAAACCGAGGGTCGGCGTAAGAAAGACCCCGAAAGGGGGGAACCAGGAGATTTCTGGGTGCAGCGGCAGTGCCGCCGCAGTCGGAAAAACAGCCACATGTGGTTGCAATAAATTCTGTTAAACGTGAAAACAGAGGCCGGTAAAAGCGTAAGAAAGAAATGACAGGAAGAAAGACAAACGCCTACAGTGGCGGCGGGAACTGAAGTTTTCTTTCCCAAAGCACAGTATGTGTTCCATGAAGCCGTTAACGCTTTTCGGTGAGAGTTAAGACGCACTCACAAAGTAGGGCGACAAACGAAAGGCGATGTACGAGCACGCAACCGTTACCGGGCGTCCCGTCCCGTCCTGGACACGCTTCGCGCTTCCCTCTCATGCTCCTGGTTTTCGTCCCTGTTACGCTGCCGAACTGACATTTTGCGCCTCAGGCCCGCAGGTCGGCTTCGCTTTGAGTCAACGATGCAGCCTTGACAAGGTCTGAGCTCTTCGTAGTCAGCTTGCCGTCGTTCTAAACTGTACTTCAGTTTGCAGTGTTTGTTTTATAGAAACACATAGAAACGGCGCCAAGAAGATGGGATGTTCGATAGCTTTCTGCATAGCAGCTTGCCAACTTCACTCCCTCGCTTCCTTACAAAAACAGTGCAAGGCAAAAAAGAGAGTATCAGAAGAACGGAAAGGCAGAAAGGTTGACTAGGCAAGAAAGTGCAAAACATCAGGAGTCTGTAACCCTCAACTTGAGTCTAGATTTTGGCACGGCGGGAGTTAAACGCAAAAGAAGAGAGCTGAACGTAGGCGCGTAGCAAGCAATCTGTGAATACAAGCGGCAAAAGCAATCTCAGTCAATCCAAGCCGTGAGGGACTAGTATCGACAGCTCAGCTGTTTCCTCGCCTCAGGAGAATCTCAAGCAGCTACTTAGCGGCTACTCTGCTCAGTGAAGAGGCCATTTTGGAAGTGGCGGTGAGTAGAGAACCGGACGCTGATTCATCGGCCAGTGAGGAGTTCGTGCACGAAAGTTAGACCAACACAAAGCCCACCATCACGGGTGTCATGGTACGCTAGTCGCTTCAGACTGCATTACAATTTTTCGAAGACAACAATGATAAGGATAATGCACTCAAAATTGCCAGTGTTTGTCAAATTTTGAGTCCAGTGCACGCCGTTATCTACAAAAGCATCCATTAATTACAATTCTTTTTTCTCAATAAAATCCGTTTCGTTTTTATTCATGACTCGTTATTATGGATGACTCGCTTTATGGACAGTTTTGGTCGGAAACTAAAGTGTCCATATTAACGAGGCACGACTGTACATGTATTTCTACGGATCGCCCTCCCAGCTTGCACCCCCATACGTTTCGCGGTATTTTAAAAATACTTCGCCTCGTTAATGAGATTTCATACTTTCATGATCTGTTTTAGGATGTTCATAGTTGCTTTGTACTGAATAATGACATCACAGGTGCCCTGTGAAATGTGAAAACTGCTTAGAAATATTTCGGTTCCATGTATTCCTATGGGCGCTAACCCTATTTTTCATCCCCAGTCGGCTGCAACGCCGCGAGCGCCTCCTTTGTTTGTAAACACGGTGTTGGTCTATAGGCAACCTGCAGTGGCCAGGCGGCGCTAGTGAAGTGTAGCGTTCAGCGCCGCCAACGGCGGCGCCGAGTAATCTGAGGCGGCCGGCGCGGTCGGGTTGCGTTCGCGTTGTACGGCGGGAAGCATCTCGGCTCTCATTTCCTGCGGTTTTAAGGCAATCGAATGTCTTCAGAGCTACTTCCGAACACCAATACTGGCCGGGTTCGAACCCGACCACGGCGGCTGCTTTTCGATGGAGGCGAAACGAAGTGGCGTCCGTGTGCTGTGCGATGTCAGCGCACGTTAAAGATCCCCAGGTGGTCGAAATTACTCCGTAGCCCTCCACTACGGCTTCCCTTTCTCTTTCCACTTTCACTCCCACCCTCATCCCTTCCCTTACAGCGCGGTTCAGGTGTCCGCAGAGCAAGTGTGACAGATACTGCGCCTTTCCCTTCCTGTGAACCAATTATTATTATTATTAAAGGACACCGCCTGTTCGAGAATGGTCATGTTTAGAACGTGAACGGTGTCGACGTCACCGCGAAGTGCGCGCCGCTCGCGACGCAACACCCGCGCGCACAACTCTGAATTTCGCGTGAGTAGACGATTTTTTTTTTGGTAACGAAATTCATTGTCTCAGGGCATCAGTCGGATATGTGATGCTGAATTAAGAAATCATTAAATGAATGAAAAATGTTGTAAACGTAGCTTTTCATTTACTTATTGCGTTCACACCTCATACCCAAACATTGAAAGCATATAGAGAGCCTAAGAAGAGATTGATCCCCGTTACTTTTTTGTTCTTTGTGTTTGATTAGAGCAGCATAATTTCCTCGCGGTTTCGCTTTACAGTTTAATATCATGACGAACACTTTTCTTCATGGTGCACTTTTCGACAGTGCTGTGGAGGATACAGGAGGCATGGTGCGGTACCCGCTACGGATGTCGTGTCGATTGCAAGCACTGTGTGCTTGTAGCGTGCGTTAAATGAAACCTGGCATTTAGTCGCGGAGGCCCAGGCCTCCGTCCTATATGCCTGCGTGCCGTGGGCGGGGAGTAGGGTCCCCTACATCGTTCGAAAACCACAGCTCTTAACAAAAACAACAACAATGGTATGCATTTTGTTCCTCCATACCTCAAGCTTGGGGAAAGGCGGCAGGAAATGCCGGCACTCAATGGCAAAGTTTCCGTAAATGAGATCGTTAGAGTTAGGATTTTTTACTGTTGCTACTAATGATGGAACGGTCTATCGTCTGGGACAAGAAACTCTTGAGCAGCTTGAGCAGTCGGTGCAAGAAATGTTTGGCGCGGAACGATAGAACGAAGTTCCATGCTCCGCGTACACAGTATCACGGGCCGCCACACTCCACCACTTCAACTTTTTCAGCACTTTAAGAACAACCAACCAACCAATTTACATATAAATATGCGTATTCAAATCTAATTGCAAGTTTCGAACATATTTTGGCTTTGTGGTTCCAAATAGAAATCTGGCATTAGAAATCTGGTTCACAGATCGACGGGCATTTTTTTTTTATTTCGCCTCCGATGAAATGCGGCTGGAATTCGATGCTGCGGCTATGCGACTGTGTTGCTTTCCCGGACGTTACGTTCTTTAAAAGGACAATGCCACTCGATCTTCCACAGCATATACCAGTACACGCCAGATTTTACACCGCGGAGCGCGTACTGAGGAGAGTGCCCAACCAGCGTGAGATTCGCCGAGTCAGAAATTTATACCGTTTCCTCAGCACAACGGGCAAGCGTCTTATTTTAGCTCCTTGGCGTCTGTACGCCATTGGATCCATACCAAAACGAATTTCAGTCGCATTACTCTCTCACAGCCACTATCCACTTCTCTCATCATTCTCCCCAGGTTCTCCTAGCAAGCCGTATGCTTAGGTTTCTTTCGTGACTATGGCAGTCTTTCTCGTCGCCCCTGCACTTATTTTTATTCTTGTTCACATGCACAGTAGTCGAAGCATCGCACGAGACCATTGAAGTCACTAAATGAGTAAATTACACTCACTGAGATAACAAAACGCGAACGCAGGAGGAACACAGCGGCCGCAACATACATGGCGTCAGCTTCTGCGCTGCCTCAGTATTAGCCCCCGTCGGCCGCCACCAGGTAGCGCCACACGTCTTAGCAAACTCCATTGCAGGTTGCCTATGGTGCTGTGAGCAGTCCCGCAAGTCGTCAGACTTGCATTACTTGCAAGAGAATGTAGTGTGTCATGCAACATGACGTCGGGGCGTCATACAAGATGTTCACCAAAAAATGAAAAGGGTTCAACGCTGCTGAACCAAGCAAAATGTTGCGGTAAGTTGTGTTTACATGTATTTCTATGGGTCGCCCTCTCAACTCGCACCCCGATGCGTTTCGCGGTGTTTTAAAAATACTTCGCCTCGGTAATGAGATTTCACACTTCCACGATCTATTCCAGGGCGTTCATGGTTGCTCTGTACCAAATAACGACATCACAGATGACCCATGAAATTAGAAAACTGCTTTGGAATATTTCGCTTCCATGTATTCTTATGGGCGCTAAGCCTATTTTTCACCCCCAGTCGGACCATGCTGGCGATAGAAGCGCCACCGTATCGTGCTTACGTCACAGATTGGTGTTGGTCTATAAGAAAGCAAAGGCGCAGTATCTGCCAGACCTCTCACTGACACCTGGACCGCGCCGTGAGGGAAGGGAGGAAGGTGGGAGTGAAAGCAGAGAGTGAAAGAGGTCCTGTAGTGGAGGGCTACAGAGTAATTTCGGCCACCTGGGGGCCTTTAACATGCACAGACATCGCACATTTTGCAAGGGTGGCTGCTCCTGGTCCTACAGGGCTGGGAATGGTAGGCTGCTAGCCTACCATCGGTGGTTGTACCTGTTGGAGGTTGTCATCAATGCATGCACGTCACGCCTTTGAAAGGCTGCTGTGTGTCCTAGCTTTCCGTTTTTTGCTGCCGGCCGCCATCTCCTATCTCCTAGGGGGAGATCTGAGTGGGCCGGCACAAACACTCCCCAAGATAAGGAAAAAAATCTCTGGGCAGGGTCTGAGCAGATAAGATATACCCCACCCTGGAGGGGGGTCTTTTGTATTCAACCCTTTTTTGGCGGGCCCCTTACCTGTATTTTATCTTGTGCCCTTTTTTTTTTTTTTGCTAAACTTGCTGTGTTCATTGTTTCCCTGACTGGCAAAGAAACGTTAGTGGGTCAGAAACGGCTGTCTTGTGTACTTCTTCATTCCTGTTATGCTGCGTACAGCTTGAAACAGTCAACATTGCTCTCGACGACCCTCCATCGCCTGTGTGAATGTGTAAGTTCGGGAGTGGGGGCGAGTTTGCCCGGCCCATGACGTCATGCACCTGCTTTCCACATCCATCCTCGCCAGAATCCTCCGTGTGAACACCCCTTTAAGTTGGTTTGGGGAAAGGTAGGTACAGTATGCTTTTGGGTTGACGCCACGGAATCGTGGATGCCTACACTTAATCAGGTCAAGGTCAAGTTGTTATATTTTTTTCTAAAACTAGGCCTGGAGGAAAGAAAGGAGCAGCATGCTTGTGGGTAGACACCATGGGATTGTGGACACCAACACTTACTTAGGCTAAGTTCACACTTGAAGGTCAAACTCCTGGCCACAGTGAACTTGGCTTTACCTAGCCAACAGGTCCAGGCTATATGGAGAATGCTCAAAAATGGCATTCTTCAATACTTTGTGAACAAGTTCATGCAACTCCTTTGCTATCACGTGCTCATTCCACCAAAGTTCATCTTGAATTTTCCAAACACCATCGGTGCCAATCTTGCCTCCTAACAATTCACTTCACCTCTTCTCCACAGTCTATCGCACAATATCTTCAGGACATTTCATTGAGACGTACAATGTCACTGTAGACAGCACAAACCTATCTGTAAACCTCTTGTAGTGGTGCACATCTTTCACTCAGCAAATGTATCACAGGTCACACTTCGCATTTGGCTGTAATGAACACTTTGCAAAACTCTGGAAGTCAGCTTCTCTGCACAGCGAAAAGCTCTTCGCAGTGGCGGCCAAACCTGTTTTGAGGGCAGAAACAGGGTGCTGTGCAGAAGTCTCTTGTGACAATAATGGCCTTTCCATTTTCTGCACCCGACTGCCACAGATACCATTCATAATGCCCATTCCCTCCGTTTTTCAGTAGCGAACGAGTACTGCTGCTTGTCTGGTTCATGCACGACATGAGGCTTGATATAGAAGTATTTTGCACCGCACCCAGCTTGTGCCCTAATAACGGGTTACGCCGCCATGGTAAAGGGTTTTTTTTGCTATGCAGGAAAACTGACTTATGGAGTTTTGCAAAGGGTCCCTAGATCCTTTGCAAAACTTTGTATATCATCTTTCCCGCATTGCAAAAACCCTTTACCATGGTTGTGGGGCCTTTCATAGCGGCTGAACTTAGGTGAGATACTGAAAACGCATATTTTAAGCCTTATGTTATGCTTGATCATGGCCAGAAGCATTTCTTCGCATTTCTTCGGTGAGGGTGAGTGGGCCTGGGAAGTGATGGCTTGGCAACTGCTCTGAATCCCTTAATCACGACAGAAACAAAAGACAGAGGCATGCAGGGAATGATGTCTTCAGTGCTGCATCCACTTTCTGCTCCCAAAACAGGTTTGACTGCCATGGTGAAGGGGGTTTTGCTGTGTAAAGAACTCAATATTCAGAGTCTTACAAAGGGTTCATACGGATAAGCATAGACATTTCTTAAGCATGCTACTGGGCCAAGTGCTAGAAGCCAGAGTGGACAGAAAGCGTAAGGTTCAATGTTTATATGGCAGCATGGTTTTATTGGTTGCCGTGCATAGTATTCATACTTTCTGGGCATGCCTTATACTTCTGGACACTGTATACCTGAAATATCTTTCACAAGGTTATATAGTACTTAAGAGCGAAATAAATACCATGTGATAAATATCACTGTATTGACTACGTTGAGGTTTGCTTGCAAAATATGCCTAGTAGACTGTTCACTTCCTGATCTGAATGTGGGGTGGCAATAAACAATACTCAATGTAGTAGTAGTTCAGAGACTTGATTTCACAGCAGAAATCAGCCACTAAACATGAGCTTCTTCTGCCACACCAGCCAAAGAAGCCAAAAGTATTTGGAAGCAATAAAAGCATTGGGGATTTTTTATTGTTGTATTTATTAATCAACAGTATAATTTAATGTAAAGACGGAAAGGCAGTATGCCACCACTGATATCTGTATGTTGCTTGCACTGCTCTCACAAATATGCTACAACAGCAGCTATATTTCAAGGAAAATAAAAAAAATCAGTAATTACTGGATCCATCCAAGTGTAGCCATATGGCTTCAAGGTAGAATTACTGGGGACACTTAAACAATGCCTTTAAGAGTATGATGCATCAGTGTTCATGCCTGAACCATTGTATCTTTTGTTAATGGCTGAACCATTGTATCCTTTCAACACCTCTCCCTGAGTCATCTTGATGTCATCTGGGAACATTCCTGAGTTTAGTTAGAAAGGGGAACTAGCCTCTGTTTGTCTCTTCAAATAATGCGACAGTGGCATCTGACGAGACTTTTGGTTGGAAAACGAGCCATACAGAGAAGCTGACTTACAGATTTCTGCAAATGGTTCATTGTTGTCTTGTGCCTATAACTGCCACTCCACTTTCATTTTGTAAGGCATACTGTAGGATTCAATGGATTGTATAAATGGCAAAGGAAGCCACTCTGCAAACTATAATCACTGCACGTTAGAAACGTTACAATGCCTGCAAAATAGAAAATATTTGAGATGAAAAAAGTATGCAAACGAAACCAGCTTAGTGAAGCTGTTAGGCTTCAAGCCACTCAATATTTCATATGTCTTAAGTGCCATTAAGGGGGTATGGTTAAAGCCCCTCAATAAACTTTTTTATTGAGGGGCTTTAGGTATGGTAGGGTAAATGGGTCATATTGGTTTCAGCCTTACAGCTCATCAGCTATTCTATGTTTTATTCTAAAATTTTGACTGTTAAATAAGAATACCGTTGGCCTTCTTTTGGGGAAGTTTCTTTTTACAGCAGCCTTTTTACTTTGTTTTGTATTTGAGAACCAAACTTTAGGCTAGGGCATAAAATTAAATGTACCTTGTGGGGAACGATATCCCATTGTCCCCTTTAAAGTCGGTTTCCCCCGCGGTATTTACTCTAGCTATTGCGAAGTGGCGGCACCATTGGTTGTTAACATTAACTCTCAAGAGATGGCGCCACCCCTAATTTGTCACTGCGCATGCGGACAAAGCCAACTCTCTTCGGCTGGGGAACGGGACGCGAGTGGACGTCTCCTTGCGGCACTCCGCAGTCGCCGGCGGGGTGAAGCCTTGCGGGACTCCTCCCGCTTGCCCGTCTTGTCCGGCCTCGGAGTTTATCCCCTGCCCTAGCGTGGGCGAACATTCGCCTGTCAGCTTGCTGGTGAGTCAGACGACCTGTATTCATTAGTGTGTTTTATTGCTAGCTGGCATTGTTGTTATAGTAGCAATAAATGCCTTGTCAGCACGTGTTGTTCCTTTGTTCCCAAGAGCACTGCCCGCAGTGGTCAGCGTGCTCTCGGTAGCGCACGTGATCACTGGGTAGGGTCGACGGTTTTGATGGTCAGCCGCGACTAAGCGGGGAAAACGCATTTATCCCCCTATTTCAACCCCACAACCTTCTCTTACCTTTATCTTTTGGCAAGTTTTATCCACCCTAACGCGTAGGAGCACAGAAAAAGCAGCCATCACATACACTAGTTAAAGGCTTGGGTTGCTGTAATCACAAAAGAAAAAACATATTGCTGCCACTTGCCACCAAGCATGGGAGATACTTTCCAGTTAACTTTTTTTTTTATTTTCAGAATAACATTTTTTCAAAAATTTTGCAATGTTTTAGGTTCAAATCCTTTGCAAGACAATTTAGTAGAAGTTGAGAAAATTTCAGCATCAGTGGCCTTTCCAGTTTTCCAGAAAAGGTGCGTCAAAGTTCTAAAAATATTAATAATTGGTTCATGAGAAAGGAAAGATGCAGTAATCTATCACACTTGTTTTGTGGACATGTCAACATGTTCTCAACATGTGATCATGTGAACATGTGAACAGAACATGTGTTCTGTGGACATGTGTAGTGGAGGGCTATGGAGTAATTTTGACCACCTGGGGATCTTTAACATCGCACAGCACATGGACGCCTCTTCGTTTCACCTCCACTGAAACACAGCCGCCTGCGGTCGGAATCGAACCCAGGTACTCCGGCGCTGTAGTTGGGCATCTTAACCACTGCACTAATGTATGGTGATTTTGAGAAAAATGCAATTTTATCTTTGCATATAGAATAAAACAGCTCAAAATTCACCGGCAGAATATGTGCACTTTCTGGCAGTATCTTCCCCAATGCCTTTCTTTATGTTTTTATTTTTTTTTCTGACATTTTTTGCTTTGTGATGTGATGCCAAGTGTTTCCAAAAAGTCAATTCAAGATCGATTCCCATCATTACAGTATGCTACAGCATCACAGGTGGCCAGTTTCAATGAGGCGTTCCAGACAAACGTTTTCGGACAGCGGCACCAGATCAGCTACCCCGCCGCAGTGGTGCAGTGGTTAGGGCGCTCGACTTCTCTTCCCAAGAATGCAGGATCAAATCCCAGCCGCAGTGGCAGTTTTCCGATGGAGGCAAAAATGAAGGCACCTGTGTGCTGTGCGATATCAGTGCATGTAAAGAACCTCAGGTGGTAGAAATTTCCATAGCCCTCCACTACGGCATCTCTCATAGCCCGAGTTACTTTGCGACGTTGAACCTCAAAAACCAAACCAAACCAGATAAGCTGATTTAAGGACTCATTGCTGTTCTGTGTCCCACCATGGAGGCACTTGCTTAGAAAGCCTGGTGATGACAAAGCCTGGAAACTGGCTTGACTGCTTCCAGGATAGCGGTTGGCAAGCTGCATTTGTGGGACTATGTCTCAGGATTTCATTCACCGAGCCCAGTTGTACCCACACCAATGATGATGATCCCTTGGGGCCCAGTCCATGATTTGGTTTTTATATCAGTGGACAAATTATGAAAATAAATGGCCCACACAGCCTTTCGCATTTTCTTTAAACTACTCTTCTCACGTATGGCCTGGCCATAGTAATATTGCAGGAAGTCAATGTCCTTCTCTGTGAGACCTTTTCCAGATAGTGGTAGTCCACCTGACAGCTTCTTGCCTGTCAAGCTAGTCTCCAGGTTCCTAAGCCTGGTCCCCACACGCTTTTGTACATAAACAATGCACTCGTGCTTTTCACTATCTTTCGTGTACGGTTTTGATTCTCCCACAGCAAAGTATGCCTTGCTGTCTCCGTCACCAATATATTTGGGGCACATCACGCCACGTTTTTCAACAGACCGCGCAAAAATATTCACAGCACCCGCAGCCTCCATACCTCCAGATGGCCCAATATGCGTTGCTTTGAACTCTTATTGGCTGCTGTCAGAGTGGAGATTCCTTGAACACAGATGGCAGAACTAGTCTCCTCTTCAAAATGTAGTATGTAAGTGTGACGACACCGTGCATGGATGAATGCCCTCTCTTTATCCAGATTCCATCCACAGTAACGGCAGTTGTCTGCGGTTCATTATGCCATGCATGTTAACCTTCACCTTTTCAACAGTACTGGACTAAACAGCACCTGTTGCCAGACCAGGCATAGTACGAATGGATGGATGGATGATGGCTTTACACTTTGTATCGGGCGGTAGCTTGCGCCGCCTAGCCTATAATCCCCCTTTTTCTCTCCCTTAAAAATCAGCCCGTGTTTCGTAATTTCCCCTCTCCCTTGCTCTATTCCACCAATCTCCCAACCGCCCCTTTGTTATACTAACTTGTTTCTTATCTAGGTGCATATTCCCCAGCAAATCCCAGCGCCCTCTCCAGATCTGTCTCCTTTCCGTTTGGGATGGCAGGTGTAAGTTTCCTGCACCTCAAGACTATATGCTCTATCGTCTCTAATTCATCTCCACAAACCGCTCATAATACATCTACTTCTTCAAATTTTGCCGTTTGTTTTCGTTTGCAGGACCCCTGTTCTAGCTTCGAATAGTAGGAAGCTGCCTCGT
The DNA here is from genome assembly GCF_055883805.1 of Amblyomma maculatum. Classification (NCBI taxonomy): domain Eukaryota; kingdom Metazoa; phylum Arthropoda; class Arachnida; order Ixodida; family Ixodidae; genus Amblyomma; species Amblyomma maculatum. The sequence continues at coordinate 220,456,617 of NC_139344.1, read as the reverse complement.
GAGTTGTAAAATAGATTTTCCTTCCTTATGTCCTGCTTTCGATTTCTATACACACTTAGCGCCGATTTTTCTTGCGTTCTTACCTCCCACAACTGTCTTTCTGTTTCTTTTGCCTCACTTTCTATGTGAGTATTTTGCTATGTCCCGTTAGTCATCTGTATGTATTTAAACCTTAGCTTTCGGGTTCTGTTTCTCCACTTTGTATTTATGCTTTTCAATGTATAGGTACTTATATACCTTTTTTGCCCCCCTTTTTTCTTTTTCGGACAGTCTCTGATCGTATTTTAGTTTGCCAATTGCCTCTCTTGCCTCCAAAGATGACCAGCCCATGTCCCCCTGGACACCCTCATTCGGAGTGTTTCCATGGGCCCCTAGGGCTAACCTGCTCACCCATCTCTGACTGGTTTCGAGACTTGACTGTACCTCTGATTTCAAGCACAGGACCGCATCCCCAAAAGTGAGGCCTGGTACCATAATTCCTTTCCATGCCCCCCTAACTACCTCATATCTATTTAGTTCCAAAGTGCCCTGTGTTTCATAATATCTGCATTCCTCTTTCCTTTATCTTTGATAGTTCTGTCTTGTTCTTTCAGATAGTATTTGTCTTCATTTAGCCATATGCCCAGATATTTATATTTCTCCACATGGTCAATTATTGTTTTCTGTACCCCTATTGGGTCGCCTTTGTCATCATTATATACCACTATCCCGAATTTCTCTCTACTGAATTGCGGTCCCAACTTAGCCCCCTCTGTCCCACAGATCCTTGTTAGCTCCTGAAGCCCATCTCGCTTGTTTGTCAGCAGGGCAATTTCATCTGCGTACATCAATCCCGGTAGCACTTAGCTTACTTTCTGCCCTCCCTATATATATCCCAGGTATACTCCTACGTCACTCTTTTCAAGACCTTTTTTTCATCTCACTCATATATGACTTGAATAGCAGTGGTGACAAGGGGCAGCCTTGCCTAAGTCCTCTTTTTTATTTTTGCTGGCTTATTGTTTGTCCCTCCCATGTTATGACAGCCTCGTTATCTGTATATACCCTCTATAGGAACCTGACTGTGCTACCATCCAATCCATACCTCTTTAATTGGTCCCACAGCTTACCCTGATCTACATTATCATATGCCCCCTTAAAAGGGCGCCACGACGTTTGCCAGACCACCAATTCCAGTCAGCCTCTAGGTTCTTTACACCTTCCCGATGCCCCGAAGCCAAATCATAATGGCAAAATCGTAGCGTGTTGTATTTTAATCTGCTTCAATAATCAGTGTTTTGGTACCAATGTGAGCGACACACGACGGCGAAGTTCGTTGACGAATGTAACGTTTCCTTCTCACTTGGGCGCTGCTTCGCTCATTGGTAGAGCTCACACTTTATATTTTACCATCGAATGTTCTTCAAGTTACTGAGCAGAAAACAAAGTTTTCTGAAAGAAACAAAAAAAAAACAAAGAAAACAAAACCGCTCATTCGTCACGGTCTTCATGAAATCCTCGTGATAACAAAATGACCTGAGCGTAGATCTCCGAACGAGACGCGGTGAGATTATAAAAGGGTAAAAGATCTCGCCAACAAACAAAGTACATATCAGTGTCAAAGAACAAAAAGCAAACGAACGGAATAACTAACGCTAGCGCTAGAAAGCCAACCTGTAAGAGCTTAGGTAAGCAATTATTGCTAGTATTTAGAAGTTAATGCGTCTGAGAAGTGAAAATATCTACGATATAGCTTCGCTTCAATAAATCTAGCCCTGTTCACGATTCCATTATTTTACTCGCGCTTCATTTGCCACTGAGAGGAGTCAGTGTGAGGTAACAAATTTACAACTTAAGCATTTGACATGTTCATGAGAAAGATCCCATGGACAATAGGAACATCACTGTGATAACAGCTAAAGCACGTTCAGCGAACGTTGGTGCGGTAATACGACGTAGTAAGCAAAACACGCAACAAAGGGAGTGGAACGGAAGGCTTTGAGCAATGCGACACGCGTCTTCGTAGCAATAAAATCTCACCTTCACCGTTCAATTAAAACATGTAGCGATACGCCGCTCATGCAGACGTGTATCCGTAAAACAAGCCACCACTTTTGCGACGTGCCTGGGAGGCCGAGCCGAGCCGCCGAGCTGTGACGCAGCATTGTCCCATCATCCGGAAATGCGCACATGCAGCGGCAATCAGTTTCTCATCGAGCACACACAGTCTTCGCCTTGCTGTAAAACTCTACCACTACCAGCAGAATGAAATACTGACTGTTTGGTACAGATAACCCACTCTGTACGCAGCACGCGCTGAACCGGGGCCGATGACGCACCCATTCCGCGGATGAAAAAAAAGTTTGGTCTAACTCGTCTGAACCTGAACCATTTCTGAGCTTTGGCCAACTACGCCACTACGCAGCGGATAATAAATGGCCGAGAGAGGCCGTTAGAAAGAAGTTAAAATATTATTATAAATGTGACACGGTTTTTTCTTACGCAAGAAACAAAAACTGCATTCATTCCTGAGCGCGAATATTATGTTCTTAGGAGTTCTGGCAGATCTTATTTTCTGTGCTCTAGTAATTTGCCTCACAGTTCGCAGGAGCCCTCATTATAGCCCTCATCATCGAGTTGATGCCGCTGGCAGTAGGCAGCTGCACGCGTTTGGCACAAGTTGTGTGGAGATCGCTCGAGAAGCGCGCTTGCCACACTTGCCACACCCGAGTCCGCAGTACTCCGCAGCGGGCTTTCGCCATCAGGCCACTGACCGGGCAGTTGTCATATAGTCGTTCTCGGCCTATGGCCTCCTTGCTGGCCCTGTACAGGTACTTACAGGGTAGGCTTCGCCTTAGCTCCTGTACGCTATCCCTCCGTCTCCGCCTTTCGTACTCGTTCTCGAACTTTCGCACAAGTAGCGCTCGAGTGATCCGCGGCAGCAGCAGTGATGGACGCCGGCGGAACACCAAAACGGCGACGCAGATTTGCTGACCGTCGGGTCCACCTCGTCGATAATACCGCAAAAATGGTGTGGAGCAGCATCTAGTGGGCTAAGCCAGCTTTGGCCAGACAGAGCAGCCTATCCTCATAGCACAGCCACAGCTTCGCAGCGTCGTTACAAAAAGCGCGGCTACAGTTTGAGTTGGACAGGCAACCATGGAAGAAAGCTTCCGATACGTCAGCAGAAAGCTGCGTCGCTGCGTTTCTCGTAGGCGTCGTAGGTTCCACCGTTCCACTTCCACTATCCACCCAAGTCGAGCGCTGGGCGAGCGAAATGGGAGAGGAGCTCCCTCTCGCACCGGCTCAGACGCGCTGTTCTTTTTTTCTTGTGATCAAAGTTTTATAAACCGAATAACTTTCGTTTCTGCGCGTCAATTTTCGTAATTCTTTTTGAACTGACGTCGGCATGGTGCAAAGAACATGGAGGTTGGCTGGAATTAGCGACCTCACGAACATCACTGTGCCCCGTTAATGTCCAGAAAGGCTAACCATAGAGGTCTCTTACTCTATGCACTGGGTTAGTATAAGCAAGTTATCCTCCAGTCTTCCGCAGAAGACTGGAGGATAACTGCGAACCCATTCTGCAGCTCATCTAGTATCTCCTCACCCTCTGCCCATTCTTCTAGTCTATTCTTAACAAGTTGCGTTTCCAGTTTATATATGACCGAGATAACTGTGATTGTAAGATTTAATGTTGTCCTTGCTTCCCTTACCCTTGTAAACTTGTCTCATTCTGCTCAATATTCTGTCTTTTGGTACCTCTCCTCCCTCTATTATTTGTTCTATCAGGTGCCGTAATTTTTACTTGCTTTTTTCACCTAATCCGCTGCTGATAAGCCAGACCTCCCCTCTTTTTTTTTTTTTTTTTTCATCTCTCCTTTATTATCATCCCCGTGCACGGCCCGCCACTCGCTGTGAACTGATTGCCGCGGAAATATTTTTTTTTTTTTCCTTGTCCACTTTGAAGCTCTTCTTGCCATAATCAAGCACAATACGCGGCCAAATCAAGGTAGATGTAGTGGCAAAACCGCTAAACAACTTCCGGAAAACACTTGCGCAGAGGTCAACAAAAACACATTACGCTACATCAGCATCCCTGGTGGGAATATTTGCATTTACAAATTGTGAAAATTGCAGAAATGGGATATATTTAATTGATTTAGCCACATATATATTACAAAAAAATTCATACACACAGAAGAAATGATGAAAACAAACGCTCGCGTACGACATTTTTAAACACCAGGAGGCGCGGTTTTTCAATGGCTTCGAGCGTCCCTGCACGCTCGCCACTACCGACTCAGCGATTTTGCTCCGCGTAGTGTATATTATTGTTTAGTACTGAAATTAACAAAAAAAAAATTGTAGGGATCTAAGCATTGCTTGAACATAGTGATAGAGGAAAAGCTTCGAGAGTTGCAGCTAAAACCCCTGTAACACCGCCTTTTCGATCCGCGGTTTATTCATAATTTTTCTTACGTTTTGGGAAATTTGGCTCCTTATACTTTTGGGTGGACACCATGGAATTGTGACACTCCTAATCAGGTGAAGGTCATGTTTTCATATTTTTTTCTTGTATATTGTAAATTGGATTATAAGAAAGGAAAGGCGCAGTATAGACTTGTCGCGGACACCTAAACCGCGCCATAAGGGAAGGGAGGAAGTTGGGAGTGAAAGCGGAGAAAGGTGCCGTAGTGGAGGGCTACAGAGTAATTTAGACCATCTGGGGATCTTTAACGTGCACTGACATCGCACAGCACACGGACGCCTTTTCGTTTCACCTCCATCGAAACGCAGCCGCCGGCGGTTGGGATCGAACCTGGGAACTCCGGCACAATAGTCTTACCACTGTACCTAAAGTTTTGAGGAAGGGAAGACGCAGTGCACTTCGGGTTGGACACCGCGGATTCATGGACGCCCACACTTTTTAGGTCAAGGTCGCTTGAAGGTCAAACTCCCGGCCATGGCCACCATTATTGTTATTGGCTGAAAATCGGTTTTTGGTCGATTTACCCTACTATAACCCTCTTAAACAAGCATGTTGCCCGATGAGGAAACAAACTTTTGTTAACGTATTCATTGCTGTATTTCGTTCTCCTGAGGCTGCAGAACAGCAGACACTTCATTTTGCGGAGCTCTTGCAGTATAGACCGTTTACAAAGAGTAGTTCCACTCTCCCCAACAGATGGTGCCACTAGTACGGCCGTCATTGCTGGCCTTCGGAACGTATCTGCGCGCACTGCGGACTGCTGCTGTGCATCTTGTGTAAGAATGCTGGCTGACTTTTAAACACCGCTGCTTGGATGCATGTGTCAGCTGTATTGTCGAAGCATTCTGCAAGGAAGTAGAGCTAATGAACCTGTTGTTTATTGGCGGAAGAACAGACGATGCTTTCTACATAAGGTGCACATTATGGCCTAGCTATAGGCCGCCGTTTTTCTCGGAGATGTATCACGAGTTCATGTTCCGTTCTGGAAAAATAAAGCGCTTGTGCATTGTGAAGAAAGGCTACACCTCACGCACCAGCACATTTTAGTACCGGCAGTAGCTATGGGAATGTGAGAACGACCCTGGCGTTTTCTGAGGAGTTGTATATTGCGCCATTGATGCCGCGTTATTTTCGCATGGCGTTAAGGAGTACCTTGACGTGGCTATTAATGTATATACATTTATAAGAATTGATTGTGCAGAGAAGGAAAGTCAGTGTGGGCATGTCAGTGAATTTGCTTACTTTAATTAGGTACTGTTCCCAAGATATATGCGGTATCGAATCCCGACCTCGGCGGCTGCTTTTCGATGGAGCCGAAAACCCAGGCGCCCGTGTGCTGTGCGATATCAGTACACGTTAAAGAACCTCAGGGGGAGGGAATTTCCGCATCCTCCACTCATAGCTTCAGTCGCTTTGGGATGTTAAAACTTAAACTCCACAAACCAAACCAAACTTTAATTAGACAAGCACTGCTGCAATTGTAATAACTGCTGCTTTTATGAAACTAATGCACGGACCAATGATAAAATTTACCATAATAAGAGTTTTTATATCTCCACTTGCTTGGGGGCTGCCTATACAGTAGGTTCTGAATTCCGATGCAGTTTCCAGTCACTTTAGCCCGAGCGCAGGTGATTGCCGCTGAGCGCCTGATGCGGCCATCAAGCAGCGTAATAGTCTTTTGAAGCCAGGACGTTTACAGGAGGTAAAATTATACCTTATGAATTGTCGGGGATTACACGCGCGTCCATATTGAGCAGTAAATATTGTGCACAGTGTTAAATGGTGAACATTAATAATGCGTCTCAGCCAGCACGGTCTGAACATGCGTTCGTCCTCTGCGCAAGAGAATAAGAAAAAAGTTTGAGGGGACAATCAGTTTGTAATCGATTCACTTTTACAGAAAATGTTTTCCACTGAGAGCGCAAGAGAGGGAATTGGTAAAAAAAAAAAATTTTAAAAAGTGAGTCGACGGCTGACGGTTTGTCGAAACGTTCTAGCCAATGCAGATAGTTAGGAGAATGCAATAAATGAAATACGTGGTTAAATTAAACATTTTTAGCACCTACACACACTATGAGCATTCACAGGAAGTTTTTCGGCTGTCTACAAGCTCGTTGTCCCCAGACGATAGCGGGTACGCCGCACCGTGCAGCCGAGTACTAGCGCGCCGAAAGCCGTCAAACCAGAAGGCCCGAAGGCCAGCTATGGCGCAAGGGTCGCATGATCAAATATGGCAGCGCCCATGCGCTCGCGCTACAGTTAGAGTCCCTAGAAGTATTTCTAGGGACCCTACTACAGTGAACTAGTTCACTGTACTCGCGCTGTAAAGGAAGCGTCAGCCCGTGACGTCAATGGAGATGCGGCGGCGCTGGCGACAGCAGTGACTTTCGTGGTGTAGGCAAAAGCCCGAACCGTCTGCATTGGATGCGCGACGCTTGCTGCGTTTTCGGGCATAATTCCCGATATTTCTGCAAGCTGTGGTGCAGTTGATTGCGCCACGAGGCACAAAAAAGAAAATGGCACTTGTTTTAACATGTTTTTTTTTTTTTTTTTTTTTTGCGGTCGGATAAATGTGAGAGCGAAGGGCAGCGGCGTTGAGCGCGACAAGTAGACTTCGGTGACGGATTACCTTCGCGGCTAACGTGCGTTGCTCTTCTGCACTGCAACTAGATGAGTTTGTTTGCAACCCTTAATTGTCGTGATTACTTTTCGGCGGCACGACGAAGAGCTCAATAACAATAAGCGCCTCCAGCTCGTGCCCGTTTTATATACTATCAAGTCATAAGAAGTTTAGACGCGATACTCCGTGTGCGTATGATCCCGCAGGCAAGCTGCACAAGTTCCATTCACCTGCAGTATTGCCCGTGTATATATTCACGCAGAAAATGACACAAAAGCTGCTGCGAAGGTAACTGCAATTACATTGAGCGGTCACTCCAGCGCGATATTGCCGATATAACAGGCCCGCGGACTTAATTGTAAAGTAGATTTTCTTTGTTTTTACTTTCGGGCGTTTCGAGTGACTCTTCATCACCGGTTCTATAGTAACATCGTTATGATCCGGGCAGTCTCGCAGCGTTATTTCTCATAGTCTTAAATTTTCTCATAGTATATATGGTACTTGGAGTTTAATGTCCCAAAGTGGAATCGGCCATGAGGGGTGTAAAATAAGCATAATAGATGACGCGCATTTGAAAAAAAAAAATTTACAAGTATATTCAAAAACATCAGCAGATCGCGCAAATTTCGCTGCAAGCGATCGTGCAGAACGTTATAATTTGGATCTGCACTCATGCGTCTCTCCTAGAGAGCAAATAGAAAAAAAAATGAGAGCATTAATTCTCACAGGCCTTCGTGTATATATTAACCTGTGAATGACCTTGGCTACGTATGTAAGATGAGACAGACGTCAAACGTCTTTTTTATCGAGCAGGCGAAAACAAGTTGGCAGCGCACTATGCGAACATATTACAATTACTAAAAGATTGAGTTCTTATTTAATGTGAAATCTATAACTTAAGTTGGCGGTAAAGTGAGCTAAAAATGTAATGTCTAGTTCACTATATATAGTTGCCGATAATATTGTTTCTTAAGTGAAAGTGCTTGAATCAGCTAGAAAGGCACAAAGTCAAAAGAGTCGGCATTTGAAAACACACTTCCAGTCATTCACATCGTCGTCCTCCTTGCATGCGCTCGGAATAGGCCCGGGAGTAGAGCAATGTTGACTATTAGTCTTTCTTGTACATTGCGCTTTCTCGTTTTAATTTAACTTAATCACTCACTCGCACCGTAGCCGCGCGCTGTTGATGCCACGGATAAGGAAGCCAATGCAGCGCTCTTTCCCAGGTAATTCCAGCAGTAATCGGCTGATAACGTGCTGAAATACTCTCCAGGCATAAACCAAACGATTTCTACGCACAAGCGAAGCTTACGCTTCTGAATATTCGCACGCGCGAACTGATTTCGAAGGCAGCGTCGCTTGGCGCAGTGTAGGCACGCTGCGCTTTTTGCCTACACCCCATGTCGCTGCCGATCGCAGCGCCACCTTTGTTTACAAACATGACGCTTGTCTATACTTGATGTGTAGGAACCAGCAGTGTGCTTGACCCAGTCGGAGGATGGCGCTGGGTGTTTGAGTGCTGACACCGCCACGAACTAGACTCCCCCTCAACCATTGTTCAATGCTCTTTCGTATTGGCACCGTCGTAGTAACACGTGGGGCCTTGTTAACGTCGGACTCTCCAGGTGAACCGAAGTGAAGACCTCGTAAGCTGCATGCTTGTGTTCATGCAACAGTAAAGGTAGGATTAATTCTCACCTTGCTAAAATAGACCACTGACCAGTCCTATAATATATTTTTGGAATGTATGGTTTCCTTGTTCTGAAGAGAGTAAGGTCGTGAACAAGGGAAGCCATAGCGCTTCGGAAATGTCATTTTTCTTAAGCAACCGGTCAGTGATCTACGAACTTGTGTTTTTTGACCAGATGGTGTGCTGTCAGACAGTCTACTGCAGCCCTCGCCCCTACCATCGCGTCTTCGCTAAGCCACTTTCGTGATCACATTCGTCGCAGGGTTGAAGCGCTCTCCCCTTCCTCCAGGTGCGGTTACATGCTCACTGCATGGAATACTTGGCTGCAAGGTACCTTTAGTCATGTGCCGTGGTGCTACAAGGCGCACTGTGGGAGTGTTCGTCATGCACGGGGTACGCGCGTTAATAGGCCACATACAGCGCGTTGCACAATTACATGCGCGCCGTAGAATGCTCCTTTCGGCTAAGCCGCTGAATACTGTCAGCTTTAAATTCGCACAGAGAAGGTGTTTGGTCGGCAGTATTTTTGCACCCAGAACCTTCACCAAAATATGTCACGGAAAGAGGTCTGCACTTCACGAAAAGGCAGGCGAGGCTTTGTCAACAAGCAGCGTTCCGCCGACAGCGCGCGAACCCACTTCAACGTCCTTTTCTTTCAGGCGCCACCTGAGAACACCTATTCCCCTTCCAAAAAAAAAAAGAAGAAAAAAAGTTGAGGCTGAGCACGAGCAATAATGGCCGGTACAGGCGCACATTGCACATTACCGCGTGAAATACGGCTTCATGCGGACAACGTGCACGATCTCGGAGCGTGGTGTACTAAATTTATTTGGAGTACTTGCCTGATTCAATCAGAAGTAGGATGTTCGAATCATATGCGGCAGCAGCGAAGGATGACAAGCCAGTGGCGCCATCTTATGCGGCTTCAAGCAGCTCTATCACAGCAAAATGATGGTACAGGCCCTCTAGGCCTCAGGTCATCCTCATGAGTAAAGGTTTATGAATGAATGAATGGTACAACGCGAAGACACGAAGCACAAAAAAAAAAAGAGCACAACAGACGAGCGCTGACTCACAACCAACTTTGTTAAGAAGAAAGCGGATTCTTATACAAACTTTTTTTATAAGAATCCGCTTTCTTAATAAAAAGTTGGTTGCAAGTCAGCGCTCGTCTGTTGCGCTTCTCTTCTTTTGTGTTTCGTGTCTTCGCGCTGTACCACCCACTATGCAAATGCAAATGTACCAACTCGCCCAACTGTCCATCCTACAGCAAAAAAGAAAAAAAAAAAAAGAGGCGTCGGAAGGTTGTTGAAAAAAGCACGAGATGGCGCTACAGTTGCCAGTGCTGGGCAGTGGTTCTTGATTCACAACCGCCGCATCTGATTTATTGAGGCAAGTACTTAAACAAATTAAGTATAAAAATATACTGCCAACCAAATGCCATCTATGTGTGAAATTTGAGCTGCGAGGATTCAGCGGTTTAGGTGAGAGAAGCATTCTGCGGCGCGCATGTAACTGTGCAATGTGCTGTATGTAGCTCAACGGCGCGAGGCCTAGACGAGGGAAGGGGGCGAACACTCGTCCAGGCCTTGTACAGTGCCTCCTGTTGCACAGTGCCTGCAGCATCGCGCCCGTTCCCGCAGTATTGAAATTGTCCGTCTTTTTCACAGTGACTGTGTGGTGGCGCTAATCTAACGCCCACCTTCGTTGTTTTTTTGTTTTTTTAGCATTCCTATTTGTAAGTATTATTAATGCAGGCAGTGTTTTACAAGTGTTGAATAGTGACGTTTTTGGGAAGTGCGCACATGTGGAGGAGGAGGACAAAACATATTTATTTATAAAGTCGGGGGGGGCCAACGTGACCCTCAGTCCAGGGTCACGTTGGCCGTGGCTGCAGTAACAGCGTGGCGAGCCAGCCATTGCTGGCGTTCTGGGCAGGGGTACTGCAGGACGGCCTCCCAATCTTCAAACCACGTGGTTTGGGCGTGCAATGTGGGGAGTCAGGGGAATGAAGGGAGGGGCACCAGAGGTTTAGTAGAAATACTAATACTAACTAATAACTAATACAAAGGTATTAGTTTGCAGGCGGCGGTAAGTTGCAAGACAAGCATTCCTATTTGTAAGTAATAATAATGCAGGCAGTGTTCTACAAGTGTTAAATAGTGACGTTTTCGGCAAGTGCTCACATGTGTCTAAATGCATCTGTTAGAGTTAGGCGTCGCGGATGCAAAGGCGCCACCTGAACGCCCTATTCTTTTGTCATATTTGAAAAGGATGAGGGGATAGGGTGAAGCGGCCATGCAGACCAGTGTTGCCGAATCGTGGGAAGTTTCATTGGGAAAAAGGGAAATTTATTATCAACCCATTGAAAATATTGGAAATTTCTGCTGGGAACTTATGTTTATTATGTTCCCGCAGGAAAATATGTAGACTTGCAGTGAAAACGCCGAGCTGACCTTTCCTGGGGAGCAGAATTTCGGCCTAATTTCACTTTCCTGCCTCACCTTGATTGCAAAGCCAACGAGCCAACTGCGCGCGTAGCGCACCGCACAAGTGCCGAAAGTGTGGCATTCCGGGTTCACTTTTAGGTATGTCGGAAGGGACAGTTTCATTTTCTCACAGTGAAGTGTGTGATATCTTCACGTACACGCTGGTTCCCGAAACGCATACAGATACATCCCGAACAACTTTCTGTGGCTCTGCAGCCAAGGCCAGGGAGGAGACTGATTTTTGTCCTTGTGCCGTGGACACGATCAGCCTTGGTCTAGGGGAGCGGGGGGAGAAGGGGGTAATTAAGTCAGAGAAATGATGCAGGGTGCACTAGCGGGAAGGATTAACTCAGGCCGCTTTGGAAACTGTATGGCTATTGTCAGCCTGCACAAATAGCTTCGCGAAGGCACCAGAAGAACTCATGGTGGAAGAATTATCCCATTGATTTGATTTGTGGGATTTAACGTCCTAAAGCGACTCAAGCTATGAGAGACGCCGTGGTGGAGGACTCCGGAAGTTTCGACCGCCTGGGGTTCTTTAACGTTCACTGACATGGCACAGCACACGGACGCCTTGTTTTTCGCATCCATCGAAAAGCGGCCTCCGAGGTCTGGATTCGATCCCGTATCCTTGGGCACAGTAGTCGAGCGCTCTAACCACTGCGTCACCCCGGCAGGGCGAGAACTATCCCATTGATCAACAATATGCGTTGGGTTTATATTAAGGGGAAAGCCTTTAAGCTCTCATCGTTGTCAGCAGGAGCTGTCGGCAGAGGGTGTCACGCTTTCGAGAGCGAGACTTAAGACTAAATAAACCATGTCTCCACCAGGAATCGAACCTTCATCCCTTGGATCCCCAAGCGAGCGCTTTGCGAACTGCGCCACGCCCCGGATAGTGAAACGCTCTTCATAATTTCCCTTGTCTACCGTGAGGATCGATGATAGCGGGATTCCGCGAGTGACAGATACTGCGCCTTTCCTTTCCTGTAAACGAATTATAGAACGCCGGTGAAGTTTGGTGCGTTCAATGAAATGCTGGTTGTGTTCGACAAGGCGCACGTCATGTACCGTCACAACAGGTCATGACGTCACCAGGCGATTCATGCATATACGAAGCTTACCCCGCCGGACGTCCGATCCAGGCGTCCGTGCGGCGCCTTTCATTTGCCGCTTCCTCGAACGCCGCACCACACAGCAAACAGAAGCAGAGCCAGATGTCTAGGAGGTGTTAGTATAGCAGGCATCAACGGCGTTTGATATTGATTTAAAGGATAAAAAAGGCGCAGTATCTATCGCAATTCTCCGCGGACATATTAGGAGGAAGGTGGGAGTGAAAGAAGAGAGGGAGATAGGGAGCCCAAGCTAGAGTTTGCTTCTCAACGCCAGCACTCGGTTTCTGGCGGAGCGGAGAGGAACTACAAAACCTACGCGCAGTCGCGGCCGCGCAGCGCACGGCTGTCTGTGGAGTCTGCGCAGCCCGCTCGCGCGGGAGCGCGTGCCACAAGCAGCCGCGCGTGCACGCGGAGCAGAAGTAGAATGAGAAAGAGGGGGAGAGGGAACGGGCGTGTGCAGACGCGCGCAAAGCCGCCGATCTTTTCCAGTGGGGTTTCTTATTTTTGCTTTTTTCGGTTCCTTGGCTGACAAAAAGGCTGGCTGGAAACGTGTTTTTTATCGGTGCTTTCGAAAACGATAAATTATTATCAATTGATCGCCGCGAACATTGTTTACAAAGAGCGCTTGTTGGCAGGCGCAAAAAAAAAAAAAAACACACATTCGCTACTCGTAGGCGAGAGGCAAGCGACAGGTATTTTGAAAGACTAGATGGCACCTGGCCAAGGAAGTGGTGGTGGGGAGGGGGGCTCATTTTTTTTTTTCTCAGCTTACAAATGTTAGTTCTAAACTTTTTTTTTGTTGTTGTTGTTAATGCGAAAGCACCTAAATCTCTGTCCCTGCTGTTCAGTGAAAGGAACATTGCATTCTTCTCGTGGAGACTCATTGCGATGGGTGTGGCCATTTACATGGAGAAGGCCCACTCAACTCTCTTTGACGACCGACGTATTAGTCAATCCCTCAATCCCCCTACAAAGTCAACGAAACTAAATGTTGCCATCTACAATGACCAGTTCGCTTCAGCAGGGTGATGACTATAGCTACCGACAGGCTACTGGCGCCGCGTTGCCTGTCTTCGACGCATTTTTGACGTTTTCCCTACAAAGGCACATATCATGCCGCCTTACCCTTTGGTTCCTGCCGACAGCGGCCAGGGGAAGTTCTCTGCTGCGGCGCTGACATTCGAAATCAATGACCTAGCTACCTTCAACGATGAGGTGTTTCTTGACGACCTGGGTCACTGACCAGAAGCCGAGGCATGCCATTTTTGCGGCAGTTTCCTCTCTCCACGAGACGAACAGCGAGGAAATGCCTGACGACTTTCCACGCCGGCGGGGACATCTCTCCAAGTAAACCTTTGTCTTCTTAATTCCACAGCTACGCTGTGCAATTCCTAATTCAGTTATCTCCTCTAGCGAGTGCGCAGTTTTCAGCTCCCGAAGCAGGATCACGTATGAGGATAGAACGATTAACGTTTATCTGTTTTCTGAGGCCGACTCGGTTCCGCGGTGGCTGCTGCGGCACCGCCAGTTACAAACAAAGGTGCGAGGTATGAGCGGTACGAGATACCTAAAAAAAGAAAAAAGGCCGACAACCATCCCGTTACCGTTTCCACACAAGTTTTGCGAAAAAGCTCGCCGTCGTTTTTCTCATTCTAGTTCTTTTTTTTTTTGCCCCCTGTGTTGGTAGTTGTAGTAGTAGTAAACATTTATTGATTGCGGAAACAAAATGTCAGAGGCGTACAGTCGTAGTTGTTGGAGCGTGACGGCGGCCAGAACGCGGCCGGAGGAGGAGAGAAACAACCGCGCGCAGTGCGGAGAAAGGGAGAGAATAAACTTTATTTATACAAAGTAATTACGCGGGTGGTTCATCCATGTCCGGGAAACCATTGGCGAATACGGCCCTCCAGGCCTTACCGATCAGCTGGCACTGAAGGGGGAGCTCTGTGTGAGCCAGCTTCGCCTCCCACTGCTCATGGCTAATTTTCTGTAAACCGTATGATTTACATTGTTCGAGGCAGTTCCAAACCATGTGGAGGATGTCGGACACATCTCCGCAGGCCGGACATGCATTTGTGGGGTATTGCGCGGGCCAAATCTTATTGTGTCAGGTTGGGTTTGGTAGTGTGCGGGCTTGCATGTTTTGCCATATAGTGGTTTCCTGACGAATGAGGTCTTTGTGGGGATCTGCGTATGTTCTGCGATAAAGTCGATGGTAGTTTATTATTTCGCTGTATGTTAGTGGAGACGATGGTTCGGAGGTGGACGATGACGGGGCTCGGAATGTATGACCTCGAGCTATCCTGTCAGCCGCCTCATTGCCCTCTATGCCTTCGTGTGCCGGAATCCACAGAATACTGTGGCGGGTGTGTGTACAAGGAGTGTGATTTCTCATGACGTGAGCGGCCGCTCGGCAGAGTTCCCCGTTTAGGTACGCTTTGCAGGCTTGCTGAGAGTCGCTCAATATTGTATTATAACAATCCCCTAACCAGCCAAGCGCCCACATCTAGAGAACCTCCGGCCCATGTCGCTCCCGTCATGCGTGGGTAAATGGTTTGAGCGAATCGTACATAACCGACTGACGGAGCACTTGAAACGTGAAGAGCTATTTCTGGACACAATGTTCGGCTTCCGGAAACATCTTTCGGCACAGGACATCATGCTCCAGCTCAAGGAGGAAATCTTAGACCACACCTCATCCAAAAACGAGGGAATTATTCTAGCCGCAAACATCAAAGGAGCCTTTTGGTAACACCAGTCACGAGGCTATCCTCAGCAGCCTAGGAGACCTGCGATGCGGACAAAAAGTTTTCTACTATGTGCGAAATTTCCTAACTGACCGAACAGCCACCATCAGCGTGGGCGGGCCGAAGTCTAACGAACGGCCCTCCCCACGCAAAGGCACCCCGCAGGGTTCGATAATCTCGCCCCTGCTGTTCAACGTTGCATGATCCCCCTAGCGCAGTGCGAAGTAGAATGCTTTTCAATGCAGCGAGGAGCAGACGACGCGGCCGCGCTGCTTCGGAGGTTTTGCTGGGGTCCCCATGGATGGCGCTGACGCACAGAGCGGCGCAGCAACCCCTGGCCCAGCCATAGTGGAGGGCTACGATCCACCGCGCTATAATGGCTTTCGCCTCACTTGAGTGGTCCAAAGCTCCCGCTAGAATTTTTTATTGTCTTGGGCTACTTTTCTTATGAATTTGATTGGAGGTGTTCACTCTAAAAGTATTCATTCATGAAAAATATTTCGCAGGAAAAAAGAAAGGGGAGGGGGGGGGGGGGGGAGGAATTGTGTTAACACCTGGGAAAATCCAGCTGGCCAATGTGGCAACACTGACGCGGAAGGGTGCGACGCGGTATCTTTTCACACACTTAATGTTTTATCATTTCTTGTTTATAAATACTTTTTTCTCTCATACCCTGCCGGGCGATGATGTAACCGGTGAGCTCGATGCCTGATGCCGCTTCTTGAAACTTGACGCACTGCATTTGAAGAAGGGAAGGGTGAGGAGGGGGGATACAAGCTCTTAAAGGTATTACGCGGCAGCGTACCATTACACAGTGTTTTTTTTTTTTTCAGGCTTACTACTTCAATTTTTCATTCTTTTTAGTTTATTTGTTTATCACCGATACTTAGCATCAGCAAACATTGGCTCTCCGTTCTGAGCATTTTGACACCTCTTAACGCCCCTTTCTTAAATATTCCATTTTTTCAATTATTTCAAATAGTTAATTGGTCAATTACATAGTCTAAATGTTCTTGATTAGCATCATCAAGCCCTGGCTTTTCATTCTGAGCATTTTTACACCTTTGAGTCCCCCTTTTCCCAATTTCTTCAATTCATCGAATAATCAATTACAATGGTTTTATTAACTCCTCATCACGTGCCAGTCACTACAACCACAAATTACAGTGGTACAATTTTTTTTTTTTTTTTACAGAGCACCCGATTATTTGCGACGTGCGGTGCTGACAACTAGATGCCGACGGCTTTCCGGTCGAACGAGCCGCATAAGCTATCATGTGCAGGAATGTGCACCTAGGTAGAAAGTGTTTGCCATTAATGCATTCGCATGTTTGAGAAATTGGGCTCAGAATTTAGTTTAATGTAATGAAAATGTTTAATATTCTTGTAAATGTCAAAGTCCAAAATTATTTTTAAGCCATTCACTACTAATGCGCTCTTATTGTGAGCAAAAGTGCTCCCTTTGGCCATCGAGGGAGATTGATGAAATGCCTTTACTATAAACTTTTGAAACTCTATTTCAAAGGAACCTTAAGACAAAGGTGTGCGATGGCATGTTTGTCTTTCTCAGTAAAGATGACCTCAAGGGAATTTGACATTCTTGTATATAGGACAGGGTTGCATAAGCTCTTTGTAAATCTTTTTGTTCTGAATAAGTGAAGGCTTTATGGTCAAAGCAACACTGTTGAACTTTCCATACTTTGTGGATAACCATATTTTTCTTTTGCTGTGAAATGGCCAGTTAAGTGGAATACCCTTATCAGATTTGCAGTTTGGTGACACTCTAGTGAAAAATACCAAGAGCTGCAAACTGTTATTTGAACACCTTCTGCTTCAGTTGCATCATTAGCATGGCATTATTTATAACCAATTTTAGCTAAATTTGGTTCTGCCTGATTTGGTATGCATATGTATCGTGTGCATACACTTGAAGGAGTGCAAACGAGGGGGCGATAGAGGACAGAAGATTATACAGTCGAACCCGGATATATTGAACTCGAAGGGGATTGCGAAATAGTTCGATATATCGATAATTCGATATACAGAAATCGGCTTGAGACGCCACTTGCGATCGTGAAAAATGATACGGTATTTGTCGCGTAATCAACCCACTCGCATAATGAACCCAATCCACGTTTTTGCCTCCGAGAATTTGAATAAAAAAAAAAAAAAAAGCGTTCGGTGGCGCGTCCTTTCGCTTCGGCCGTCGCATCCACAGCTCATTTATTGGTAGCGCGCCAAGATGCTGCGCAGCGATAACGTCACGACGTGTTTATCTTTTGACTATACTTTTCATAGATCCTGCGGTGGCAGGGAGCGAACTTGGCAGAGTGCCCGCGGGATGGCTTGATTGCACAAGCCTGGTTCGATTTATCGCGCCGCGCTTGGGGTGTGGCGGGTGTAGTCTTCGCCACCCAGATCTTGGCAAGGCCTGTGCACCCCAGCAGCCTATGTCACGACAGACGGATGGCGATAAAGTACCAGCAAATAAAGGTGCGAGCGCGAATCTGAGTCGAGTCACATGATGTCATCTCGCCCCTTTACGCCTGTACGCGGAGATTCAGTGGCCGATACCTTATCGCTCATCCGCTTGTGGTGACGTTCGCTGATGGGAGAACAGGTGATGCAGTGGCCTTGTTAGAATCTCGGTGGTGTCTGTGTAGTCCACTGCTACAAAATAATTGGCAAGCGTGATAGCTGCAAATACCATTTGAAGCGAACAATGCTAAAAGCCGGTGCCATTGTCGCAGTCGACCGCGTGCTTTCGTTGATTCATAGATGCAAAAATGAACGAGTCTCGCAAAAAAAAAAATAATAATAATAATCGGCCGCTTAACGCTTGCAGCCGCCATAGCTTACGCTGCGCCATACGTTCAGCCCGACAAGAACAACTCTCGCAAAAGAAAAAAAAAAAAATCTGCCGCTTTTTAGCGTCCGCGTTCAGCACAACGACACGAGACGCTCATCGCACGTCAGCCGCCGCGCGCAGAACGTTCACAACACACAGTGGAGAAGCGTCTGCCACGGACCGAGTTGGCTTGTCCGCGCATGCGTAGTGCGTGCTGCTGCGAACGAAGACCGGGAAAAAGAGGAAGGGGAGAGATAAAGCTCAGCAGAATAGTAGGCACACCCTTGTGCTTCACGCTTCACTCTATCGCGTTTTTCGCCTCTCCCGAACACCACGGCTGCATTGGTTCCCTCTCGTCCCTTCACATACATGACTTGCAAACGTCACGTGCTAGCGCGGCAGCGATCACCGCGGATGCGCGCGCCTTGTGGGGAAGGGCGCGGCGCTGCCCTAGACCAGCCGTCCCGAACTGTGCCATCTTATTCCTTCCGCGCTCGGCTTGAACACGCCACTCAGCAAACGGCCGAGGTGATGCGATCGTCTCTGGTGGAGGCGCATCGTCCAATGCGTGGTGCGGAGTTCGATATATCGGACTATCGGTGAAATTGAGTTCTATATACGATGCAGCTTTCCAATACTTTTACATGGGATTTTCAAGGGGATATTCCGTGAGTTCAATATAAGCAAAAATCGAATATTCTGGTTCGACTGTATTCTGCAAGGAAGAGTCAAAGAAAACAAACATCGGTGCAGCCACACGCAACCTGTAAGAAAGTAGAAAAAGGAAAATTAATAAAAGTGGTACAGGTGCAAGTTAAGGTGGACTGTATTGTGTACTGTAGCATCGGGAAACAATAGCATGCGCAGAGAGCATGTGCTACTCGATTTAGCAATATGGTAGGCTTACTCTGCTTTCAAATGAATTTATTGTGGCGCAAATATTAAACAGCGGTGTAATGAAATTTAGAAATGCCGTGTTTTCATCTACCTTTGCATCGGCAGGGAAGGCAGTGGTCCGGGTCAGCTAGGTGGCAGTACTGATTTATTTTTCAATGTTCTTGTGCTCTCTGAGTCTCATAAGAGACTATTGGTACCTAATTTTAATTGCATGTTTTCTTCTCTGTAATGATGCATAAGATATTAGAATACATAGATCACCGTGTAGTATTTGCTTACGATTTTTTAATCGTGTACTATAACTGAGTTTCTACTCCCATGCTGTCTTGGTCTGTGATGTGTACTAAACAGTGTGTTTGCATCATGCAATGCAAAAGAAACTGCAATATAACTGCTTATATAGCATTCTTGGTGTTCTAGCTCTTTAAGCAAGTTGAATTACACATTGTAGTGCATTAAAAGCACGTATAAGCTATCATATTCCTGTTCCTTTTTTTTATGCTTCACGTGACTTAAATACACCTTACATGTTGCAGCCATTGCTAATTTCTTGAAGCCAAGACCAAAAGAACATATAGAAGAAATTAGTTTATTTGCTCCTTTAAGACAGTGACTGGTTTATCCGATGTAGCGATTGGAATTTTGTATACTGTGTTCATGCCATGTTTAGCATGCATAATTTGTGCCTAACACTGCACACCTTACTTTCAGTGCCCACTCCTTTCCAGTGACCCAGGCACACTCGGGAACTTGCCTTGGAGTGGAGAACAAAATGCCAATCGTTGTGCTGTCTTATTTTTTTTAATCGGTGTGAAATTCTATGGGAATTGGACTGAAATAGATGTTAACGTGACACTGGGTTGTCCGCATAGGTCAAGCTTTCCTGGGTATGCTCGGCCGTCCAAAAACGAGTTAATGTTGAAGCCTGTGGCACTTAAATGTATGTTTGTGTGTGGAGGGGGGGGGGGGGGGGGAGGTTAGGCACTCAGTCAAGTATACTGAGTGCACTGCGAACACGGTTTGTGTTCCACACTTTTTCTTAATTATGTACACGTTACATATGCTAAAAGCTGCATTTATTACCGTACCAACAAAACTGGGCAAAATGTGCCGATGTTCCACAGTTTCTTTTTCTTAAGTTTGTGCCCAAATGCTGGTGGCAGGTGTAGAGGTAACAGGTGTGGCATCACATTCGTGTTTAGAAAAGGAGTGCGAAATTTGTTACCTTAGTACCAGGTTGCAGTGTGATTTTACCTTTATGAACTAAAAGACCACTTTTAAGAGTTGGCACTAAGCTGTTTTTTACCAGTAGTCAGCATTTATACTTGAGTATGTAATTATGGCTGAAATTTATAACAGGGAATATTACAGATGTCTGGACTGTTACCTCAGGCAGGCAGTATTAATTTCTTCCAACTTTTATCAGTAGGTGCCCAAAAGAAGAGTGAAACTGCACTGCTGGTAAGCAATGTAAGCACAGGTGTAACGTTCACTCACTGAAGTGAAAGCCGTCATTGCAGTGCAAAATATTAGCTACAAGTTATATGCACTTACCTTTTACATGTGCCAGATACCAGGGTTGTTTAGGTTGAAGGGAACTATTTAGCAGCATTGCACAAATGTTGTTAGAGGGTGAGTGACCGCAATGGTCTTTGCCTTGTTGTGAGCTTATTTACTTGTTTGTGATCTGGGAAAAGGGGGGTATGCCACACGAAACACTCTTCTGATGACTCTCTAACCTTGATTACAAATTTTGCTTGCAGCATTGAGGCGAATCGGGCGCGGCTGTTCAGCAGTGCCCTGGAGGTGTTTTATCAAGACGAATCGGATGATGAACACCAGCTGAGCAGACCGTGTAGGCATTACATTTTTTCACCTGACTTCTTTCATTTAGCTATTCTGTTTGGTTAAAGGGCAAAGAAATGCGTGGCGATAATACTTATTAGTTTCCCTTGGCTTTATCTATTTGAGAGGCAGCCTTAGTGTTCATTTCACTAGGAAAATTTGTTTCTTTCATTAAGAGCACTTTGAACCTGTATTGTAACGGCAAAATGTAAGTAAACTAGAAGTTTACTGTGACGTCTCAGTTGCATTAGCAAATTTTATTTTATTTTTGCTTTATTTTTGCCCTTTTTAATGATGCTTTGTTATTATATTTCTAATATTTCACCTCTGTCTTCAATTTGCAGTGCTACTTATTCCCAAATGCGTGCATATTTTTTTCTGCAATATAAATTGTGGTATCTAGTCAAAGTATATGTAGTAAAGGTTATGGAAGTCTTTATGAGGCTTCTGTATTTGTTATAAATTACAGCATTTCAACATGATTTGCTTTACATACTCCACATACTGTGAAGAGCTTTGATCTGCATATTTACTTTTTTTCTTGTAGTTTTTACCTAAACTGCATTTTTACTATTGTGAAAAAGAAATAGGATTCTTAATGCCACATGAAGAGCAGCAGATATTTTAAGCATTATATGAGCACAAATTGCAACCCCTTTCATGCACTTTCTCGTGCATGGATCACATTATGTAGCCAGTTCTGAAACCATATACATATTAAGTGGCCCTGAAGTGCATTGTAAGCAAAAGCAGTTCAACATAAGTAGTTGTTTTGAGCACAGAGTTGTCACCTAATTTATCAAATATTGTATCTCTGCACGCTGGAGGAACCTCACAGTTGACTTGAACTACTTTGATCTGCCTTAGAGGAACACTGAGGGCAACTTCAACCTATAATTTTCAGTGAAAAATTATTCTTTGGTTGTTTCTGGCTATGTGAACATGTATCTGGAAGCATAAGGTGCATTTTTCTCCGAGAAAATTGGATTTAGACATCTTAACCCCACTGTATTCAAGCATGTGACGATCTTACTTAAGGGACAGGTTTCCACTGTTTCAAAGTGAATAGCAGCATTGTGTAGCTTCCAAGATATGTGCCCAAAAATTGCTATCGACATTTGCATTTTACTAGTGAAACCTTTATACAGTAGCCGACTCATTTTCCAAGCTCCAATAATCGGGACTTGCGCAATATTCTGGACTTCATGCAAGAGCCGTCGCGCTCCCCATAGGGACGTGTACATTTTCACGACTGATGGTTTTGGACTCTCTGAAGTCCAGAGCTTCGATTTTTTTTACTAAAATAGGCGCCAGCAATACTGCGGGGATTGTTTTTCGGCCGAACGCTTTGCAGCGAGGGCTCCTTGGGCACCGCCACGTTGCTCGCTGGGCTGTTGTACACGTTTCGCTAGCGCGGTGAAAGCGGCAGTGAACCGGTTTGCAACAGCCCAGAGAGGAGGTGTTTCGCAGTCTTCCTCGACCGATGCAAAGGTACTAGTGCCAAAACACTAATCCGGAGCTAATCTTCTGACATAGTAACGTTTGCGATGCGTTAGCGTATCCGCGGACTGGCCGCGCCGCGCGGCGGTCGCCCCTTTTCGGCCTGCGCAACATATTATCTCGGTGGCAACACGCAAACACCGCGACGCGTGCTTTAAAGGTCCCCTGAAATGGGTCACCAAGAAGGGTAAACAACGCCATAACACTGATAGATATTGAACCACCCATCATTCTCCCGCAAAAATTTTCGATCTAGCTTCTGCAACACCAGAGATATCGGCGAGTAAATATGACCCTTCCAATTTTCCCTCTCCTCGTACGCCGGAGGGAGCCATAAAAAAATAAATACAAGCAAGTTCAAAGCTCCGCCCAGAAATACGTCACTTCGACGAACTTTCGGTTGTCGCGCGCTCGCTCGCTTGCTGGGTGGGGTACTCGCGTCAACCCGTCCTCGCTCGCTCACGCCTGAGGAGTTCGCCAGTTCGCAACCCGTGGTTAGCCCATGTTACACGGCGGACCAAACCATGGTTACACCACTAACCGCGGTTATCGCAAACCGAGCTTGGCGACCTCGGTTTTTGTCATTAACCGAGGTTATGGCGGCGTCTGTTGACGGAGGCTACTCGCCGGCGCCCGAATGCGCGAAACGTATGAGCAGGTCTGCTTCACTAAGTTATTCATTTGCCCACTGTATCACGTTTAAAGATCGATGTATAGAATATGGTGCCGCCCGACGTCTTCGATTACGGCCGACAGCGCAGCGACTGCGTACTGAATCCTTGTCTTGCCTGCAGTATCGTTTGAACGGCTTGTTGCTGAGCAGAACGTCAAAAAATGCGCGGCCTTAGCTATGAAAGTACACGAGTTCGCAACGCTTGCAGCACGGGATGCCGCGAGCAGGCTGATGTACGTTACACAATTACCGCGGGTGTGGGGCACGCAAGTGCGGCGAACGACGGCGCCATGCGTGACCATCCCTAGTAGTCGCTAGGCCTAAATTGTTACTCTTCAAAGCCGCGGCGGTCGGCGCTTTGGACCTGATCAACGCTGTCGTAAATCGCCTACTTATGAAACTGCCTTATGTGAATCCTGCCATAGTAAAATAATTATAGGATTAACTCTGGCGACGCATTAATCGCAGAACTAGTACGAGCAAATCGGATGAGCCGAAATGCACCAGCGGCAGCTGGCTTGAGCAGAAACTTGCTTGCTATCGCTCTTACCAGCAATTTGCTGCTGGTCAGCGATCCTCACGAGGGCTTCATACTTGATATTCGGCTCAGTATTCCAGACGCCAACAAATTTTAGCACGCTCTATTTCGGACATCGGTGCTAACGATTCGCCGTGTCGTTCGCGAACGGTATGCCGGAGGAGGGGCCACTGCGGCGGTGTTTACGGCGGTCGAGGAGGTGCTGCCATCGTGCGGTGCTTGACCGTGATGTTGACGCCTCGTCGGACGACACTCCGGTACTCCTGAAACCACGTTATATAAATAAGATATTTGTAAATGCAGCTTCGTTCCGCCGATCACTGCGTCGCTTCGGTTGTTGTACTTGATGGGCAATGGCCGCCTAACTGATAAGGGCGGCGATCTGTGTAACAGCAGCCCGCACAGAGTTCGAGCAGCGCACGAGCAGACGACTTTCGCAGCTACCGGAAGTGTGTTCGTGACGTCATGGCTGCAGTGGCCGCAGCGAATGGCAGCTCCTAGCAAGCCTTGCTAGTCAACTCACCCGTGACGTCACGGTTTAAGGAAATAGTTCCATGCGACATCGCCAAGTGACCACCTCTTTGCCCGCGAATTTCAAAAAACGCTGTTTTTAAAAATTAATAAATCGCTGGCTTTGTTCCAAGGAGTTATACTTTTGGTTAATGCTCAATAGGATTTGTTCTACACACTGAACACATTTATCAGTGGCTTCTTGGTGGCCGTTTCAGGGGACCTTTAAATGAGGTTTAAGTAACGTTTAAGTAGTTTTAATTAGGGTTAAAGCTCATCCATTTTTGTTTCCTGCTGCCATCCAGAGTTGGCAACAACGGTACACCGTCGCATAATTAGTATAGTGTTAGCTTCAAGCTTGCAACACAGGACTGAAAATGAGTGGAGTACGGCGTCCGCGGTGAATTTCTCGAACGCGCCTCCGCCCTAACCTGTATCCGACGTACCATGTGCTGGTTAATTCCCATGAGTTCCTTGTCTGTGACTGTTGTTAACCATGCAAACTGAATATTTAGCTTCGTGCAGCACGTGCATTCGTCCATAGCATGAACTGCAGCTGTGTCGCATTGTCATAAAATGAAGCGGCGCACACATGAGCGAAAGAATGACTGGCTGAAATAATGTAGGTGGAGAGTTATAGCACAGCGCGATGCGTATCTGCGGGAAGTCGCTGCGCATGTCTCGATCGCCGTGAGGGTTTCGCATCATGGTGAAAGACATTGTTCACGGCGGCGTGCATGCCTGCCACGTGGGGACCACTCAGTGCGTCATGCGTACTGACAGCCCGCGGTATCAAATCGCGGTACAACGTGCTGATCACGGCAGCGACCACGCTACGCTACAACTCTCTATTATCGACGTATAGATGAAACATGGGTAGCGGCAAAGTTCGCGATTCTTGGAAGCGATTTTTCGAATAATTTCTTCATTTTTTTTTTTTTTTATGTTTGCGGATGTTTTTCGGACTGTTCGATTATTCGAACCTTTTTCGGGGTTCCGCCGAGTCCAAAAAATCGGTTGGTGATTTTCTGTTACACTGGACCCTTCATCATTAAAATTTAGTACTCTGTCAATACAGCTAGACTAGCTTGTATGTGTCCTCTGTGTTCCTTTAAGCTCGCATATGCAGTGATTTTTTCTGAAATGTTGGGTGATGATGTGATGTGATGTGACATAATATGATTGCAAAGTTTAAGACCCTACATAGCTCTTAGGCCTGGAGTGCTGGTGTAGACAGCTATAAAAAATCCTGCCTTTGTTCTGCATGCAGTTAGAGCTGGGAGAGGGACAGTAGGAGGGACACCATGCATGAATATGTGAGTTGAAACACATGAGTCGGAACAATGATGAATGGAGGAGGAAAGAACATTGAGAAGCAGTGTCCTGCCAGCCACTTGAGATGTTTTTGCAGCTTTTTTTGGGGAAAAAAAAAAGAGTATCGAACAGGGAAGACCACAGTGAAGAAAGTTTTAGGTTGTGACTGGCTACAATTTTTCTCTTTCAAGAAATAGTTCTTATGAGAGATTATATCTTTCTGTTTTCTTGTTTTAAAAATATTGCTCAAATATCACTTACAATACTGCATCTTAGTGGGGAAGCTGGGTCATAAGTTTTTGAAAACTACTTTCTATTGCAGTTTTTTAGGAAACTCATGTAACACTGTGTGGTGTAATGGAAGTTCTTACATAGCATTTGGCTCAATACTTTTCTGTTCCAATTGCCATGCATAAGTGGGAAACAGAGTATGCTTGTGCAGCTGCTCAGTATGGCAGTAAGCATAACAGAGCAGTGAAAAATAGTTTTCATGTCTCTAAAACTTCACTGGGCAAACTGATTTCATAAGCAGGCAACATTTTTCAGCAACTTGATGTCTGGTGCATCGTTTTCATTGCCTATTGATTGAATACTTAAAAAAAATGTAAGTCTCACTGATTGCATTAAAACCTTAATAACTGCATTCTACACACTTTAAAGGAACATTTTTGCCGAATTCGGACCTGATATGACTGCAATAAGTACATTAAATGTTGTGAACAAAAGCCATGTTTGGCCCAAAGTAGGAGGTTGAGATACACAATTGGAATGCAAAAGAAAGTCCAGTGAAAGAGCTTGGTTTTGGTTGTGAAAATGTTCTTTTGAATCCATTATTATTATTACTACCTGGGAGTGAATTGGCAAAGCCGTCATTTGGGAGAGAGCTAGCGCAAGTTGGCATGCCAACTTGCGCTAGCTGATTGCGGCCAAAGCTGTAGATTTGACTTGAAAATGAGTCACGGTGACTTGAAAATGGCTCTGATTTAGCTTCAAAATGGTCATGAAAAAGGAACGACCAATATTGTTAAAAGGCAAAGCAGCAAAACTAGTAGGGGATATGCAGAGTGTTCTGGTAACACTGGTATCGACCGCCATGTTTTCTGGGCACAGTAGTATTTTTGCCAAAGTGTTCGTAATTGCAGAACCCTGTGTGAAACATCCTCATTGGATCCCTTAAAACGGTCTAAGCAGAAGGCGGCAGTTTTCTATCTTTCTGGCAAGGTCAGTTGTTGGGTGAGTTGGTGACGATGTTCCATATCTACAGCGCGATAAACGGAACAAGAGAACACAATAACGACAACACAGCGCTGACTGACAACTGATTTTTATTGCTTGTCCAGCCGGTATATATACCCCACTGGAAGGCAGAGATAGAAATCAAGACACACAGATCATGAGTACACATAAAATTCACACTACTACAGGGTCGCATTAACATTCGCATTCGAGATAAGCTGTTTCTTTTTTTGATAATGCCTGCCGATCTTTCTGCTTCGAGCTAGTGGTGCACCTTCTAACTTACTAACTGCGGCTTTAGTCGCTCAATTTAAATGGACCTGTTTCTCTTGATGCAGTGCTAGCACTTCTCAAAGGAAACTGTGTTCTGTTTGAGATGACAGCTGGTGGTCTCCGATACATGCTTCACTTTCCATTTCTGATTCGTTCTGGCCATTTGCTTCACTTGTATTTATCTGTGGTAGTGCTCAGTTTTGTGCCTCTTATACATTTAAAAAATATACACACCTTTGCCTTCAAGGAAAGCAAACGTGCGCATAATTAAATTTTTTTTTTTTTTTTATTGTTCAAACACACACCACTGGGGGATATACTTCACTTCATGGCTAACTTGCCACTCCTGACACAAAATTATTTGTTTTGAAATGTTTTGAGCATACTCTTGAATGTGCGGTGCCCTGGAAAAAAGGGCCTTCATCGTGTTTTATGGCAATTATCAGTCTTCTTTGGAGGACAGGATTGCGTGGAAACCCATGGTGCGACACCTGAACAGTAAGTGCAAGATATTGTAGCAGCGATGAGGCGCCGTATTAGTGAAACAAGCGTCGCTTTGGCAATATACAGATTACACATGTAGTAATTCAGACTGCACGACTCCACAGTGACACTCTCCAGTGGAGCGCTTGCTTAGGACTTTTCTTTTCATGGGAGTACAACGGCATTACTCTAGATATACACAAATGCAGTTCACTTACATATAGAACGCTGCTGATTTGGCTCTTCCTGTCACAATTTCAACTCGTAGGATTAATGACAGAAAGGAACAGTGGGACAATAAAGAGAAGCACGACTTAGACACTGTGTCGTTTTTTATTGATTTGTCTTCAGTAGTATTGTCATTTGCATTTGCTAAGACAGTGGCTGGGGCAAGTGAGGCGAAGCAAGCTGCTTTTTAGTGCTTGTTATGTGCAACCAGCCGTGCCATGCAAGTGTGTGCATGCTTGCAGGAAAGCAACGCCAGTCAAACATAATATAAGGCGACGTAAACTATAAAGACACAGCATATATGACATGGTGACGCACAATGGCAGCAGTAACCTAGGTCAACACTATGCTGGACAACTGGGAAGCAGCGTTGCACAGATTGACGACGGTAGTTTTCTTTCTACTGTTCTTATTTACATTCAGCGTGGCGTAAAACCATTGGTACAAACGTATTCCTACCTTGTTCCCCATCTCCTTGTATCCTTGCTGCGCACACAAGGGCACACAGCAGTTTGGACAACACTGTTCGCGGGAGGAAGAGCTGCAATCATTTGACTGAAGCAGCATCATCAGGTCCGCCACTGAGCCGTTTCCGTAGCCACCGTAGATGGCGCATAGTATTTCTCGTTTTTCCTCCTAGATGGCGGACACTTTTGAATATCCCCTTCTGTTAAAAAGAAAATTGCCGCTTTTTGACTCTGGTGTTTCCTTCAGGTTATGAAGCTATTGAGGTATTTATTTTCTTTTTATTGTGTTTGGAATGAAATCCTTTTTCTTTACCTGCTACATTTTAAGGGCCAAAGTTTAGGAGGCTCTTCACCTCAGTGAGGGGCAGCTCACCCTCCTTTGGTCAATTTTTAAATATGCCTTGAATAAGGAACACTTAGTATATTAGTATTTAAAAATTCACCGAGGGAGGGCGTGTTGCTTCTAAGGCATCCTCGCTTTTAAAATTTGGCTTTAAGTGCTTGCAACCTGACTCTTGTAGATGACATTTAAACGAAAGTCCACCACTAAATAGTGAGAGTGAATTAATTGCACCCGCTGCACTTAGATTAGTGGCTATTTGGTTTTCTTGTAGTGAACAGCTGCTACTTAAAGTCAGCATTAATGATGATTAAGGAAATGTGGACTGTTTGACAGAGAAGATTTGGCAAAGGCAAAAGTGGTGAACGAAAATGTAATGAAAATTGTTGACTGGCCCAAAAGGAAGCAATGTTTTGGAACACATGAAACACCTCAGGCTTCTAAATTTATTGTTTCCTGATGCTGTTGGAAGCAGGCAACTCCTGCAGGGATCAATGATTACATGGAAATTTTTTCTAACCATCTGGAAGAGGTGTAACTCAATAGTGCAGTGCTGTTTTCACCTGAATTTATTTCTGCTATGGAAAAATAGAAAACACCCTTTAGCCATACAGTTATTTTTGCTAAGTGAGACGAGATAATACAGTTACGCTTTGTTGAGAAATTGGCATGTCATGTTTTTATGCTGAAAAGTTGTATCAGTGTATGTGGCTCTTTACAATGTTGGCAAAATTGGCCTTTTAAATTTCAATCTGCTTTTTCTGCAGAGTATAAAAACCAGTGATATTGATTATATCTCAGTAAAGTTCTAGCCACATGTGGTTATAATTTACAGCAACATGCTGTGCAGTGAGTTGAGTGCTGCCAATCCACTGTTGATCAGGTTATAAGTTTGCAGAAAATTTCGCTTATCATCCAGAAGCAGCTCGGGAGACTAGCCTACCATAGACCAGTATGATTTGGGCGAAAAAACTGCAGACACTAGCTTCGCCTGAGCCGTAGTGTGGGTCATATGCATCAAATAGTTCATTGAAAGCTTTGATAGCAATAATGAAATTAGGCTGTTGTCATTATATTGTTTAATTATTGTATGGAAAGGTGTGGGAAAGGAAGGTCACTGCTTGCAAGTCCGCACTGTAAAATGTATTTTGGCACAACTGCTTTGTGCCTAGAAATGCAATGTATTGCCAGAAGAATTTTCTACAGTGCTTTTATAGTACCTCATGCTATTTAGTCTTAAAAGAACTTGGTACTAGCATTATAATTCCCTGAAGGAATGAGGTGACTGAATGACGAGGTAGTGGCAACAGAGAAACACTGAAAACACGCTGCTTAGTGCCATCGCTTCGTGCAGGTGTGAGGTGATGGCATCAGCACTACGTGATGTATTGCTAAGGAGTGTCATGTCGTGGTTTGTGCATAAGAGCTGGTCTGAACGGAAAAAATGCTTCATGTGTGCTACCTTCTGTCATGCGTCACAGATCAGTGCAGTAAACAAGTTTTCATGCTTTGTAGTCATGCGAATTGGAACCAGTGGATCTAATATTGGGCAAGCCATTCATTAAAATGACATACAGTAAAACTTTGATTATACCACCATGGTTGATAAGAATTTGTGAAATTTCTTGGCCGGTGTGCAGTGTGTGTAGAAGAGTTTCAGATATTCAAACACACTTCTGCATCACTAGGGATGATGCGAATGCACAAGCTGCGACCGAAGGATAAAGCCCCAGTTCCAAAAATCTGTCTCAGGTACCACCCCCCGCTACACGTTGAAAAGAAGCATGCATCTTCATGTTACTGTCTTGCTCACCCTCTTATGCCGACTGAAAGAATTTCAAGTTTGGGGAAAAAAAAACGCAGGGAAGAGCTGAAAGGACATAAGCTGTGTAGAGGAAGGGTGAGCTTAATAAATTTGGAGCTATGAAGAAAAGGTTAAGAGAAAGCCACATGGCCGTCTCCTATTGTTGTAAACCGACAGCTATTTCTGATGCGTTTAGCGCGCGCACTGAATATCTGGCAAGGACAGATGGGAGCTTTGGAGCTCGCCCTACTTGTGCCGTGCACTTGCACAGACTACCTCTGGCTGACACGCGAGATGCCCGGTGCACAGCAGCATTTGGTGCAAGTGTATCTGGAGTTGGGCTTAATTTAAGCGCCACCCATACCTATCCCGCTGACACTGTGATAGCTACTTGTGCAGTATGCACTGCAGCAGCTTGAATGCCACTACAATCACGAGGTATCTCAACAGGGCACATAGTGTGCTAACCATAATTGCATTTTGTTTTTGTTTGCATTGCAGGTCACAGTTCATACATATGTCATGAAGCAGAATTGAGATACATTGGATCATGTGATCATGTAGTACAGTCGGCGATGTCATAGCGCTAGCAAATATGTAGAATAAGCAGTATCAACACAGAAAATGCATGTACTGCGATGTAGCAAGGAGAGAAGATTTGAATCAGAAGTAGCATTAAGAGATGATTTTTTCATAGTTCCTTAGCATTGACTTTGGAAACACACCTATTAGCCCATTAACAGCACAAATTTCTTCTGAGTCATGATCATGTAATGAGCATGACTTGCATGACTGTGACTGCATGGTCATCTGACTCATACACAGGACATAGGTTTTGTATATAGCAGTTGCCGCCAATTAATCACCACCAATTTAGTCATGATGAGCCATGCCATGACATGCTTGTCATGACCATACATCACATGTCATGTTTAATCATATGTCTCACCATACCACATGCACATCATGCACTCATACTGCCAAGATTCTGCTGTATGCGATATGGGAAAAGTGCAAGAAGGTTAGCATTCAGGGAGTGCAGTGTGAAAATTGAACAGTGTAAGGGAGTAATTACTCATAAAACCATTACTCAGCAATTACTCAAAATTTAACCATGAAAGTAATTTGTATTAACCACATATTTTTGTCTTACTTTCAGTTGTGTCCTCTTGCCTGAATTATTGCATATCACTTTCAAGGCTGCCAATTGCTTTGTGCAAGTCTGAATAGCAGTTAATGCATGTTAAATTTATGCCAACAGATACACTTGACATGGGTCGAGGTCTGATGTCAAGGAGATGTTATTTTCAACTTGTTTCAGCTGCTCCTCCCCCTGACAACTCCAGGATACTGGTAAGCATGCTACTTGGTCAACTACATGTTTGTGAGTATGTGTGTGTGAAGTTGCCTATCTTGTGGGCCATATCTACCCTTGAATGTTTGTCTGGCAGGCTGTATCAGTTCACCGAACTACACGAGGTTTTGAACAGCACCTCAAAGCAGCTGTTGTATTGCATGTGAATTCTTTCGATTTCCACAATGTTAATATTTGATACTTAATTAACGTAGTGATAAAATAAGACAAAACTATTTTTTTAACCCGCTGTGATGGCTTAGTGGCTGTGAAGTTCAGCCCGTTAGCCCAAGGACACAAGGTAAAAAAAAAAATTATAGGGACGCTAAAGCTCCTTAGGGGCATGCCGTTTTAGCGGCCTCTGCACTGTGCTGAGAATGCAAAGCAACGCTATTTATATGCTGCCCATGCGTTCTATCTGTTTGGGCAGCAGCATATGTGCATCAAATCACATGGGGTTCCAGCAGCCGCTGCATGCTGGTGCCACTAAAAATGGCAGGGTGGAGGTGGCAGCATGCAATTTGCTACTCTGTAACCTAACCTGTACAGGCGTACAGGTTAAAAGAGTAGAATTTAACCCTTACAAGCGTGTCTTGTGTTGCATAGTCTGTCGCATGTCTGGCTCACAACGTTAGGGCATGCGTTCAAAGCCGGGCAAGTTGTGGAAATTTTTCTTTAAGTGAAATTAATTTCTTTAGGAAGTTCAGTGATATCTGACATGCAGCAACCTTTACTTCGCCTTAGATGCCATCCATGCCTTAAAGGTGCACAAAGAGTGTTCTGCAAAATTTCGTTTTCACTTTTATATTGCTTTCAGAGTTTTTGTGAATATAGTTTTAGCCACAGACAGCATAGTCATAAATTAAGCTCACAGCAATAAAAATATGATGCCCATACTTTGGTTTCGCGAGACTCAAACCTCAGCTCTCTGTGATGGCCTGAAACTACAATGCAAATACCATTTTGATGGAACCGCTACACATTTTTGGTTGAGAGAGTGTTTTACCAAAAAAACAAGCCCAGTACAAGCGCACTCTATTCACACGGTCACTGTGCGTATTACTCCATCAACGGCAAAGCGGCAAGCCTCCACGCGATTGTTTGAAACAAACTCTGCACGTTGGATGTCTCCCGATAGCGTCAGGGGCAAGATCAAAAAAGAAATAAAGGCAGGAGCCGGGACATTTTACTTGGTTTTAACAGGAAAATCTGCCACACAGGGCAACAATTCAAAGTTAAGGTTCAGAGCGTACAGATTGAATTCCCACAATTAAGAGTTCTTCAATATTTTATTCACTGCACCTTTAATCACTTTTATATTCTATACATGGATTGCATGATGTCACAGCTCTGTCAACCGATCAGGATTATTTGTTATTGACCATCAATGCTGACAACAACAATGACGATGCTGGCTTTTCTGTGACATGGGAGCCTTACACAATTGCCTAAAGTCCCAGCTAAATTTCCCTAAATTTGTCTGCTTACTGGCTGCAGCAACTGCTGTTGTCAACGTCAGTATAGAAACAGTGGTTGGAAAAATGACTAAACATTATTGCATATGTAACGTGAGCATGGTTGAGGGCTCTGGAAAATATCTTATAATTATAATGCAGTCCTGAATGTTCGGGCCAACTGAAAAAATATAAGTGGCGTGCTTTTTAAGCAAAATTAGGGATGGATTCATTGACATTATTTAAAAGGCAAGACTTCAGATGTATGCACCATAATTGAGTGAAGCCAAGCCTTCAGTGCTTTGATGCACGCAGCCTCCTTCAGTGCCAGGCTGCCGCTACTCGAGTGTTCAAGCTGCCCAGTTCTGTGCTCATTTGCTCTTGCTTGCTTTCCCTACTGCACTCAGCTACAGCAAACTCTCATTAATTCTGCCTCTGGATGGCCAGAAAAAAATGTTTGAAATAGCAGAAAATTCGAATTATCAAATGGTCCTGAAAAAACTGCTGAAAACTGTTTGCATCGCAGTAATTTTATCTTATGAACACCTACGTAATGGTTATCTACATTTAAAATGAAACCCAAGGGGGAACGACTGTTTTTGCCTATTTCGTCAACCACTTTACTTTGTACACACTGTTAGGAACATTGCCCTTTTCACGGTGCGACGATGTAGCAGTGATGGTGCTTCACAAAAGAGCCCTGTCGTGTTTTGAGGATGCT
Source organism: Amblyomma maculatum (assembly GCF_055883805.1). NCBI lineage: Eukaryota > Metazoa > Arthropoda > Arachnida > Ixodida > Ixodidae > Amblyomma > Amblyomma maculatum. The sequence goes on along the minus strand of NC_139344.1, from coordinate 220,423,003 downwards.
TCACTACACAGTCTATGAAGTGAAGCATTATGATGAAATGCGCATTCAGTGCACAGTACAGTTTCAGCGCACTGGAAGCTGCACGAAGATGTACACAGGGGGTGCATGCGGAGGCATTGGAACGGCATGACGCCATCCCAAAATAAAAATAAAAGAACAGTAATGTCAAGCCAGTGTCCAAAATGGTGCGATTAGCCGATGCATGCGCTTGATTGCAGCCATGAGATGGCATAAAGTTAAAGAAAGCACACCAAAACTATGTGACTGAGCATTATTTCCGAAATGCTCAACTTCTATTCATTGTCTTGCCTGCCATTGTTCAGGTTCTGGGTGATCTATTTCTCTGATCGCTTACTACATGGGCCATACCTATTTGAATTGACAAGTCTCCAATGCCATAGACTTACACAGGCGTCAGCAGGGACTGCACTCCTAGTTCGAATTATCCGAGGTTTTACTTTATATCAATGCCGTCCTTTTCTCGAAGACTCCCTCAGCTTCTTTCTACATCCAAAGCCACCTTCTCTCTTCTAGAGACTTTTAAGGGGGGAGGCTACCTTTGAATACCAACTTTGTTGTTTCTTGAGATAATTGAATGAAATTTTCAGGGTAGACTCATGGCACAGCCATTTTAATAACTGCAAAGTTTCATGGAGCTGCTCACATTGGTACTCAAATTAGAGAAGTATATCAGAATGGTTCACATGGGTTCCTTGTTCCATGCCTGGTGAACTTGCAAAATGTGTTGGCACTATGAAATTCATTATGAAGGTTCCTGAATAGGTACCACAGGGCAAGACAGAGCCCTTTTTTTTAATTTCCCTACCGAAAAATTTTAGCAGTGCATTGAGGTTAGTGCCACTAATTGGACTTGCATTAGCCTAATTTTGATTGTTTATTATAAATTCCAGACTCAATAATTTGAAAAAATGAGCTTGTCTTGACCTCGGAAATTTATTCAGGCACACAATAAAAAAAAAAAAAAAAACAGGTGGGAATCCGATTAGCGGTTCCAGAAATACTGCGGGAATAAGCTACCATACCATGAAAAAAATTCATTCTGAGAAAATGGCCCTTGAAGTTTAAAACAGCTTTTTCAAGTCTAAAGTTTGTTTTTCACTGCAGCACGTTGTGCCTCCACCTCCCCGATTCCCTCGGAAAGTGCATTTTCATGCGAACAGCGCACGACGCTGACGACGCGTTATCGCTTGCGATGACAGACGCGATACGGGAGGCCGAGATCGCCGAGGTTGATAAGGTCGGTACAGCAGGCACGCTTCAAACGCCGGCTCCTTACATTGACGCGAAAGATACGCAGTTGGAAGTGGCAGCGCAGTCGGTCTAGTAGTGATGTAGCAGAAGCAGCACTAATAGAAGCGTCGCTGCGCCCGTTGACAACGCTTTTCGCTAACTTCGCGATTCGGACGGCATTCACAGAACGACGACGTATGCAGTGTTTTGAACTTCTTAGCGCGCATCGTGGCCGACCGTGCAATAATCCACAAAGTGCACATAACCGTTCAAAACACGCCACCAGAATTCGTAACGAGCGATGATCACGGCGATCTCAAAATGGTGAAACGTGGAGCGATTCAGCGAGCGTACGAAGAACGCCAGCTCAGTAGCAAGCCGGAGCAGACGACGCGCCGGGGAGGGGCTACCGCGTCAGCGCGCGCAGCAGCCAATAGCAGTCGCGCGATCCCCCCGTGTTCTCACGGAGCGCGCGCTTTGTCCAATCACAGCCCGAATTCGAGACGCGGGAAGCTCAACAATCCCTGTGAGGCCCCCAATCACAAGCGAGCCACGCTTCTGCTACGCCGCGGACGCCGCCGGCGAAGGCAATATGGAAAAGGGCAAGCATTCACAAACAAAACAAGACCAAGATGGCGGCGTTCGGTTCAGCGGCAGGGAAATGGCGCGCGCGCGAAGTTTGGGTACTTTTGCCGTTCGCTCGCGACTCTGGGGCTGCCGCGCCCAGTTGTATATTTAATTACACAGTTCCACGATGAATTAGGCGTTTATAATTATAGGAAAGGTAGTTTATAACATATACAGCCGAGATATGTACTTTTTGAAAAGCCGACTTTTTCGCGATTTTTCGACTTTCAAAGCCCGCGTCCCTTAAAGAAAGCACAACCAAAACTATGTGACTGAGCATTAGTTCCGAAATGCTCAATTTCTATTCATTGTCTTGCCTGCCATAGTTCAGGTTCTGGGAGATCTATTTCTCTGATCGCTTACTGCGTGGGCCATACCTATTTGAATTGACAAGTCTCCAATGCCATAGACTTACACAGGCGTCAGCAGGGACTGCACTCCTAGTTCGAATTATCCGAATCCCTAGTGGTCGAATTAACGAGGTTTTACTTTATATCAATGCCGTCCTTTTCTCGAAGACTCCCTCAGCTTCTTTCTACATCCAAAGCCACCTTCTCTCTTCTAGAGACTTTTAAGCCTTTTTGGAGGAGTTCGCTTTGAAAAACACAAGGGAAAACAAATATTCACCCTATATTCATACAGTATTACATGACTGCATTCCAAAACAGTACTTGATGTATTCCACAGAATTGTTAAAATATATCTTTTGTTTTCAATTTGCAGAATTTAAAATTTTTCTGCTACAGAAGGTTATGGGGCCTTACACATGCAAGGACTTTGCTGGGGTTTTCTTTTTCAGAAAAATGATCTGTATACGATTGTTAACCGTCAGTCGGGCAACAAAATCCGGGGGAAGAAGCCGGAGCCAAGCACCTCAATGGCTGCACTACTTCAAGAGGTAAGCATGCTCCTTCCCATTCATAGGCAGTCTTTTTCTTGAAGGAGAAAACATTTAGTGCAATTTCGATTTTCAAACTGAAATGTAGTGTCGTGGATACATATATGGAACCCGCCGTAATGATGAAGCTCCTCTCGCACCTTGTCTAGCAAAAATTGAGGTGTAGATACACATGCAGGGTGTTTTACTTGAGGCTGTCAGCAATTTTTAAAAATAGACGTTGTGAGTTTGAGAAGTGCCATTTTCAGCGTAGCTTTTTCAATGCTGTAGTACATTGGAATACAGTTAAGGTGTGCTAATTGTCAGATTAACTAATATTGATCTTTAACTATTCAACTGTTTCTGTCAGGCTCCTTATTTATTGAGAGGCTTGTCCATATCAGAAGGGAGAGATATGGCAGGTTCGCCTGCTTGGCTTTCTTTAGTAGTGATCTTGTTTGTGAATGACCCCAAAATTCCGAGAGCCAAATGAAAAAGGTTACACACACGTGCAGTAAACGTTGCGTTGCCTCTAGGTTTTTAGTCAGTCCTCTTTACAACTTGCAATATCTAAATATTGAAGCTTCTTTGAATAACATTCTTATTTTTAATGAGTACACTTTTGTAGGAGGTGCTTTCATGGGAAAAAAAGTAGAAGGGCCTTTTATTGCATCATTATCTGTTTGAAGACTGAACACGTCTTAAACGAAGTGCTTCTCATAATGTATAGATATGTTTTCAGGAGGTGAAGGCACTTTGGAAAAGATGGCTGCCTGTTGTTGAGCTCCTTTTCCAGGGGTTTTATAAAACTTCGAATTGCCAGTCATGAGAGGCAACAGAAAACAGAGCAGGTACGATGTGCCTTCTAGTGGCTACAACGGCGTGTGCTCACCACTAGCTGAAACAGCTCGAGCCAATAGTGCCATCTACTTTAACAGGCAACCGGACTCGCACAAATGAGGTTTTACAATGCTCTGCTAAGAACACTGCTGTAGGGCAGCTCAATTCTGGGCTTTTTTCATTTGAACTTCCTCCCTTGCGTCGTTCAACATGGCCAGGAGTGAGTGTTCGAAGTTATTTGGACATAGATAGCATTGTGAGGGACGCTCATTAAACTCAGTATAAAATGAGCTTGCAAACCACTGGAAATATTTTAGCATCAGGATTCCTTCACATCGAAGGCATTCTGGGCAATATTAAAAAAAAAAAAAAAATGAACTGTTGTGTTTGTAGTCTTTCTCATGTGTGAAGACATCAAATATAAGTAAATCAATGCTGATCAATTTTTTTTTTCTCATCTAAATTCATGGCCCTGTTTCATCCATGTCGCTACTAGAATGGCACAAGTGTACTTCATGAATCAAAAGCTGCAGACAGCCACTCCATGTAGGGCCCAAGCCAGGTCCTGGCCTGCATCTTCAAGCCTGGATCTGGCCCAACAGTACAGCACATTTTTCAACCTGACTCAAACCCATGCAGTGCCCCGATTCTAACTGGCAACAAAAACCGCAGCCAGCATTGCGCGATGGGAGCCAGTGCTTGATGCAAAGGGTGCAACTTGTTCATCTGTTCACTTTAATTCACTTTAATTGTGACGAAAAGGGGTAACAGTGGTTACTGATGGAATCCATCGTGTGGTGTCCACATATGAACATTTCCTCAGCAGTGTGGTCATTTCTACAGTCAATACTATTACCTAAAACAAACACAGCGTAGCTTGCCTACGGTCAAATCATGTTTTCTCTTCTGACTTTTTTTACTCTCTTCTTATCTGGATTAAGCTGGGTCATTTACTCGATTGCAGATTTACAGAATTTATCTTGTACTACGTTATGATGGCAGTTACAAATTCCTTGTCAAGGTGCAGCCTCTCCAAATAGCATCCCGCTCCGTTCTCACCTCATGTCAATTCCACCTCTTCTGTTGAGCCTCCCCAAGTCAATTCTTAGGCGGCTGGTGTCGGTCTGCATCTGTGACCTCAAATTACAGCACCACCTCTGCAGGCCATGGCGGCTAGATTGGATGGTGCCTCCTCCTGGGGCAGTGCGCTTTCCTGCATACTTTCTTCTGCGACAACAGGCGATTCTGCTCAAGTTGAAAACAGTCCTGCAACATGAAGCATCTGTCGTGCTTTGTCTACACACACATGCATGCAACGTGCCAAAGAGAAAAAACTAGCCTTTGATTGATGCCATAAAGTATAAATTTGAATGTTGGCGCTTTTAGTGCGTAGCACTACTAGCCGCAATCACTGATTTCGCCGATGTCTGTCCGAAGCCGCGGGTCCACTGTTGCGGAAGAGATTCTGAAGGGGCGGACAAGGTCAAGTGGCAGCTTGAGACGAGTTTATTTATGACGGTCGCGCAGGCCGCCGCACTTCGAAAGTGATATAGAAACACATGAAAACGGGCGACGCCGTCGGTTCGGTCCGTTCCGATTCTCGGAAAAGTCTCGCTTCAACCGAAAGAGGCAAACCAGAGCACTTAAAAAGCACAGCGTAAGCGCAGTGTTTGTGGGTTCGGCGCTAACTGCTCTGTCTCTCGGTTTGAGGGGAAAGGGCGCGGAGGCCATAAATCGCGGCGAAACACGGGCTGGGGAAAATGCGCGGCAGAGGGAGCTGCTGTCGCTGTCTTCTCGGAAAGAAGCCGGCCACGCGCAACCGACCAACGGCAGCGATCGGAATGTTTGGGCCTTAGGTTTGTGTGTTTTAAGTTTTGGAAGCACAACCCTTGGCGCTGTTTGTCTTTGTGACTGCTGGCCACCTCTTGCGTGAGCTGAGGGAAGATATTGGAGAGTGTAAATCGCAGATGTCTGTGGTAATGCATGAAAGGTATAACGGTGATAAGCGGTGCTATGCACCTACTTCGTATTGGATTAACTATTCAAATCTGCCATATTTTTTTTTTATTACCAGCTCCTGCTGCAAAAAAAAAAAAAAAGAAAAAAAAAGTACTAAAATTGATTTGAGAATGAATTTTTGCCAGCTACAAACCCTGTTTCAAAATTCAATAGGACTTCCCACCACTGACATTAGAAGCAAGAAAATGGAATTTTTGTAATGCATTGTTCAACCTGAAATTTTTGTGCATGGGTTGCAGTGCAGCGGAAGGTTTATAAATGTGTTGGTTCTGGCAAAAAATTTGTAGCATTTTATGGTGCATAATTTATGTTTAATAGGCTAAAAGCGATGTCATTTTTAGCATGTTCGTATATGTTAATGCGCATTTTGTTAGACCTTCACTTAATAGAAATGAGTGGCAGGGCTGTTTGTACTGATTAAGCTGTGCTAATTAGTTTGACCACGTCCTTTTGTATTCATCTTTTTATTTTCCCCAGAGGGAGAGTGGAATGCCTTTTCGTGGTATCTTCACCAGAGGAGACAAGTGCAGGATAAGCTCTAGGTGAGTTCTATGCGCTGTTACAGCTTCTTCAAGAATATTAGCATATTGAATCAACAAAAACTAATGCGTGCACACTCTCTGAAGACAGACTGATATCAGAGCAAGGTCAAAGGAAGAAATTGGCTGTGCTCGCACCACAAAAGTGTAGTAGATTGACTGAAAAGTGAAAAGGGTGAAAAGGTGCCCATGCATCAAAGTATCATAGGTTTCAGTTCAGTCATTCAGTCGTGTCCGACTCTTCGTGACCCTATGGACCATGTCACGCCACGCTTTCCGGTCTCTCACTATCTTCCTAACATCACATAACTTCATCTGCAGTGCCTCGAGGATGCCATCTAACCATGCCTACCCCTTCTCCGGCGACCCTCAACCTTTCCCAACATCAAATCTTTCTCCAGCGACTCCTCTCTTCTCATCAGATGACCAAAGTAGCTGAGCTTTAACTTTAGAATTTGACCCTCCAATGAGCAGTCAGGGTTTATGGTCGACAGTATTGACTGATTTGATCTTCTGGCAGTCCAAGGAACTCTCAAGAGTCTTCGCCAGCACCACAATTCAAACGCGTCAATTCTTCGGCGGTCAGCCTTTTTCACAGTCCAACTCTCTCATCTATACATCACAACTGGAAAGACCATAGCACAAGTTATACGAATCTTGGTTGGCAGACTAATGTCTCTGCTCATTACTAGGCGGTCAAGGCTAACCATTGCTCTCTTTCCCAGAAGCAGGCGTCTCCTAATTTCATGGCTGCAGTCTCCTTCCGAGGTAATCTTGGAGCCCAAGAAGAGAAAATCTGTCACAGCTTCCACTTCTTGTCCATTGATGCTCCAGGACTTGATAGGGCAAGACGCCATGATCTTTGTCTTTTTAATGTTCAGTTTAAGCCCAAACTTCTCACTCTCTTCTTGTACGCGCATCAGAAGTCTCTTGAGTTCCACTTCACTTTCTGCCAATAAAGTGGTATCATCCGCATATCTAAGGTTGTTGATGCGTTTTCCAGCAATCTTCACTCCAGCTGAAGACTCGTCCAGACCGGCCTTCCTCATGATGCACTCTGTATATAGGTTAAATAGGCAGGGCGACAGTATGCAGCCTTGCCTCACTCCTTTCTCAATCGGAAACCAATCAGTAAGACCATGCCCAGTTCTGGCTGTGGCCTCTTGTCCTTCATACAGGTTCCTGAGGAGACAGATGAGGTGAATTGGAACTCCCATCTCTTGGAGAGCTTGCCACAATCTGCTGTGATCTACGCAGTCAAACGCTTTCGCATAATCAATAAAGCAGAAGTAGATGGGTTTCTGGAACTCTCTTTTTTCATGATCCAGCGAAGGTTGGCAATTTGGTCTCTAGTTCCTCTGCCCTTGCGAAACCCAGCTTGCACGTTCGGAAGCTCCCGATCCACATACTGCTGCAGCCTTCCTTGGAGGATTTTCAACCTTGCTAGCATGCGAAATAAGCGCGATCGTGCGGTAGTTGGAACAATCTTTGGCACTGCCTTTCTTGGGAATGGGGATGTAAACTGACCTCCAATCCTGTGTCCACTGCAGGGTTGTCCAAATCTTCTGACATAATGTATGCAGAATGTTAACAGCGTCATGGTTGAGGTTTTGAAGCAACTCAGCTGGAATGCCATCAATTCCGCTAGCTTTGCTCTTAGCAAGGCTGGCTAAGGCCCATTCAACTTCACTGTTCAGGATGCCCGGCTCGAGAACAGTAATCACAACCGTCTTATGTTGGGTTTGCACATTCGGGTCCTTCTTGTGCAGTTCTGTGTATTCCTGCCACCTCTTCTTTATCTCTGAGGCTTCAGTGAGGTCCTTGCCTCGTTTGTCCTTTATCACGCCCAGCTTAGCACAGAAGCTTCCTTTGATATCTTTGATTGTCTTATACAGAGCTCTTGTGTTCCTTAATTGGCTGTTGTCCTCAACTGCTTGGCACTGTATGTTCAGGAAGGCATTCTTATCTCTCCTTGCTATTTTCTGAAAATCCGCATTGAGAACCTTGTATCTTCCCCCATAACTTTTGCCATCCTCCTTTCCTCAGCTATTTGCAAAGCCTCTTCAGATAACCAGTTTGCTTTCTTGAATTTCTTTTGCTTTGGAACTACCTTAGTAGCAACTTCTTGTATTATATCACGAACATCAGTCCACATCTCTTCGGGCTCTCTGTCTTCTAGATCTAATTCTTGAAATCGATTCCTCACTTCCACAGCATATTCTAATGGAATTTGATCCAGATCATACCTGAAAGGCCTTCTACTTTTCTGCGTTTTCCTCAGTCGAAGCTTAATTTTGGCAACAAGAAGCTGATGATCAGTGCCACAATCGGCCCCAGGCCTTGTTTTTACTGCTTGTATAGCGCTTCTCCACCTCTGCCGGCAAAGAATATAATCGATCTGATTCCTGTACAGACCGTCCGGTGAAGTCCATGTGTACAGGCGCCTCTTGTGCTGTTGAAAATGAGTATTCGCTATGGTCAGGTTGTTTTCTTGACAAAACTCTACTAGCCTCTGCCCAGCTTCATTTGGCTCGCCAAGACCGAACTTGCCTATAATTCCGGATATTTCTTCACTCGCAAATTTTTTTTTTCTTTTTTTTTTTCTTTGTTTTTTCTTTTTTCTCGCCCCAGCAGACGCGGTTTTTCTCGCCCCGGTAGACGCGGTTTTCCACCACCGCAATTTTCACAGCTGAACTCTAACTGGTTTCCTTCCTTGGCTTAAGAGTCACCAATTTTTTTTTTCATTTTTTTTCTTTGTTTTTTAGCATTCCAGTCTCCTATGAGAAAAACTACGTCTGATGATGGGGTGCGGTCTAAAAGGCATTGTAGGTCCGCATAAAATCTCTCAACGTCAGCTTCTTCAGCAGTAGTGGTCGGTGCATAGACTAGGATAATGCATAGACTTGGATAACTGTTATGTTGAAAGGGTGACCTTGGATCCGAAGTGAAATCATTCGGTCGTTTTTGGGGTTGCACCCTAGCACTGCTTTGTCCATTCTTCTGTTTACTATGAGAGCGACCCCATTCCTTCTCTTGGATTCGTGCCCACAATAAAAGACATAATGGTCGCCGGAGTCAAATTCTCCCATTCCGGTCCACTTGAGCTCGCTGATACCCAAGATATCAATGTTCAATCTGTCCATTTCTCGCTTGACGACATCCAGTTTACCTTGCGTCATAGATCTTACATTCCATGTTGCTATGTGATATGTTGCTATGTGTTGCTATGTGATGGGTTTACTCTCTAATAAAACAAACCTCATTAATTTGGAGGCTGCTTAATCCTCTGCAGTTTACATATGGTGGAGCATTAGACAGGACTGCAGAAAATTGCTGTTACCGTGCAGTTTTCATCTCGAAAGCAGATTACCATTGCCTGTATTTTCATAAAGTAAATTTACTGTGATCAAAATTACTTTTGCCAGCTTGTTGGGGGCCATTCATTAGCTTGATCTTCGTATCACTCGCATTTTCTTTTCTTTTTTTCTCTCTCCTTGTAGTTAAAAAAAATAATGAGGTTTTACTGTTTGCCTGCATCTCTTTTGTATAAAGGTTTCAACAGTGGTGTAATACCTGGTATAATAATTGATTAAATAATTTATGGTAACTGAATGTTGCATTGCATAGTGAAGGAAAGGCTTTTAGCGTAAATCATAACGGAAATTTCCTGGCATTTGTTCAGAACAGTTTGAGCAAGATTTCATCAGCATGTCAAAGTGACTGGGCATAGAGAGCTCGTTGGCTTTTGTTTGTATGCTTGTGTGTTTGTGTCATTCAAACTAACTGTGATTTAACTGGCTATGCTTGAGCTAAAGTATTCCAAATCAAAGTGACTTAAGTGTGAGCTAAATGGTATTTTTCATTCTCCTGTCATTTTTCTTTTTTGCCTATTTGGTTGCAATCACAAAAATATTTCATTTGAACAATGAAAGAAAAATTCATCATTATTACTTGTACACTTGCGTGCGCAATGATGTTTTCCTTGATGTTAAAGTGAACGTGTGTGTGTGTGTGATTCACTTTATAAAGATCCTATTGCAGACAGATGTAGATGAAGCATGCTTCCTTTCTCTGACTGCATGAACACTTGTTCTGGAAGGAAATCAGTGGCACGACGTGTTCTTGCACAGCGATTTTTATGATATATTTTGCATGCACACACAATTCAACCAGTGTTTCTTAGGTGACATCTGAGCAGAGTTGGGATTTCATGGTGCGCACCATTTCTTTCTGTCTATGCCCGTGCACGAATCTGACTATACTCTCGAGGTCAGCTTTCTATTACTTTGCGGCTAAGGGTTACGGGTGCTGAGCTTTCTTTGCAGGGTTACTACACCTCGGGTGCACCTGCTCTCATTTAGGTTCTACCTTGGCTTTTAATGAACCCTTTTATGATCAAGTAGACAATATGTGAATCATAGAGTGCAATCTCTTAGTGCTTATAGAAATAGACCTATAGAGCTAGACCTCAATCAAATGAAACCACTGCCCAGCTTTGGGTGAGGGCGGCTGTGCTTCGTATGAAAAATTAAGTTGGATGCAGTGCTGCACTGTGCTTTGCACACTGTGAGAATACCACGATGCATGGGAAAACCAGATGCGTATCAGCCTTCCATTTATTATAATACTTTTTTTTACAGAGGCACAAACGTTCAATTTCACCAAACGCATTGCGAGCTATCGTATGTAAATTACTAATCCGTTTACAGTGTTTGCTTAGTCTGCTTGATTTTCCACAAACCTTTGCAGATTAATTTGCAATAAAATTATGCTACAAACTGCACTGTGCTTGCATTAACCAAGAGAACAGCCAACTTGCTTATTTTTTAGCTTTTCAGAATAGCATATTCGATCTATCCTTTTTTTTTTTCCAGCCAGCATACACAGGTTCTGCTCAAGCTTGCAGACACTGCAAAGAAAAGTTTTTGTTACCTGACTTACAAATCAGGTCTATACACACTCAGTGCGTTCCAGCTAAAAACTTCGATCGATCAGACCATAAATTACTGCAGTGTGCTCAAATAACCATTCACTGATGAAGGCTCACTTTCCTACATGTTCAGCGTAGTTTTTCCCGTGTTCATTTCCTTTCTTTTCGAAGCACGTACTAAGCTTCTTGAAGCTTCATGTACTTGTGGCAAGATGCCAGGCGCTGTCTCCATCTACTGTTCAATTGCGCCAAAATACCTTGCGCATATAATACACATTTGTTATGCAATAACAGTAAAAGCTTGTTAATTCGAACTTCACTGGACCGGGAGAAAAAGTTTGAATTATCAAATGGCCTCTAAAAAGCTGACAACAGCCATTTGCATTATGGTAAATTTACCGCATTTACTCGCGTAATGACCCACTCGCATAATGAACCCACCCTCCCTCCGATTTTTGCACAAGAATTTGAAAAAAAAAAGTTGGCGTTAATCGTTAGCGCGTCCCTCCGTTTTGCGCTGTCGTGGTCCACTATGCATTTCTTGGCAGTGCGCCAAGATGCTGCGCAGCAATAGCATTACGGTGTGTTTACCTTTTGACATTAGCTCTAGCAAATGGGGGAAGCGAACTTGGCAGAGTACCAGTGCTTGTTCGGTTGTAAAAGCCTCATTTTCAGTACATTCGCTTTATCATGCCAAGGGCAATTGGGGCGGCCACCGTCTACTGCCACTCAATCATTCGAACGCGCAAACGCCTTTTGAAGCAAACGATGCTAAAAACCTGCGCCATGAATGACAGTGCAAGATATACCGTATTTACTCGCATAATGATCACACTTTTTTTTTTTAAATACTGACGCAAATTTCGGGGTGCGATCATTACGCGGGGTAAATTTTCTACAAAAAATTTTTGAGCACCGAAAACGCAAACAAGTTGCAGGTCAGACGTCTTAGAACATATATCTCGATTACAACCAAAAATAAAAGCTGAGTAAGGCTTACCTTCGCAATAAACATGCACATTAAGCATCACATGGAGTGCACAATGCCCATTTATTTTTTTTCGTCAGTACTCTAATCAAAGTCTGAATCCTTGCCATCCTCGTTTTCACTGCTGCACGACTCATCGGAAACGGCAGTGTCGTCGCTGGGAGCATCTTCACAATCCCACAGGAAGTCATCTTCCGTTCCATCCAAAGCGTTAGATATGCCTGTCTTCTTAAAACTCTTAGCCACTACCTCGTCGGGGATACTGCTCCACGCTTCTGTGATCCACGAGCACAGCATCTCCACGGATGGCCTTCTAATCTTTCCGCTCGGCGTCAAATCATGCTGGCCCATCGCCATCCACGAAGTGATGGAAGTCTATCACTTTGCTTTCATACGCGGCTGGGAGCCGCTGGCACGACGACGTCCGCCGCCTCAGGGAAAGTCCATTCCGTCGCATAAAGCGAGTCGTCCAACCAGAGCTAGCGCGGAAATCCTTTGCGGCGATTCCCAGCTTCCTGGCAGTTGTGCGCGCCTGCGTCTGTATCATTTCTAATGACACTGCACAACCATCCTTGCGCAGGTCCCTCACATATTCTAGGACCGCCTCCTCAACACGAGGGAACTTGCCCGTTTTGGGTCCACGGAAAGCCCGCCGTGTCTTGTTCGTAGCCATCAGCTTCTCGCGCTGCTTCTTCCAATAGCGTATCCTCATTTCGTCCACGCCGAAATGCCTACCAGCAGCGCGGTTGCCATGCTCCAGTGCATAGTCGACAGCCTTGAGCTTGAACGCGGCGGTGTAATTGGCATACCGCCCCATGGTGAAATGGCGTAAACTCGCACAAAAAACACAAAGCACGCTACGACGCTGCCGAATTGCAAAATGGCGAACGCCGCAAAGCATGGAATCATGGGAACTCCAACGTTACTAGACTAGGTTGGGAACTCGTCGGAATGCATTCGCTGCGGGATGACTGCAGATCAACCACCAGGCGGCTCCATGTTCGGGGTGCGATCATTACGCGGGGAATTTAAAAAATGGAATTTTGACCTCAAAATTCAGGGGTGCGATCATTACGCGAGTGCGATCATTATGCGAGTAAATACGGTAACTATAGGTGGGGACACAGCGGGCTATGCCGGTGTAGATAAAGTCCCCTAGTTTGTCTAAGGTCTAAGCTCTTCGAGATGGCAGTTCGGTCAGCGGCCTAGCTGTGCCTAGCGAGTGCGACAAACTAGTGCTAATAGCATCAGGCATTGAAGAAACAATAGAGAAATGCCCCGTGGAGAAGTGCGATTATAACCAGTTAATACAACTAATTTGTACAAAAATTCAAGAAGTAAAAGACTAAAATTGCTGGAAAGGTACTCCTATTTAAATTATTGCCACTTAGTGTGGGGCACAGCTAATGTTAACTGTCTTCAGCATATCTATATCCTTCGGAAAAATTTCCTTCGCCACATTCACAATGTCCCCTAGTTCTCACCAAGCGCGGGGCTCATTATACAAAGTGGTGTGCTAAAAATCCACAACCTGCATAAATCGTTTGACTGTCCATGTTAAACCGGAAACATGCAGAAATGTAAACTATATACGTGACCTTGCAGAACTGCATGCCCGAGAAAAAAAACTATACGACAAGACATGCAGAGACTTGGGTAGTGCCGACCCCTCGAATAAATTCAGGTAGAGAATGCCTGCAATACACTCATTTCCTTTTTAATGAGTAGGAATTTAATAATTTTGACTTGCTTAGTTCGTCAAATAAATCTTGGCGTGCTATGTACGTACATTAATATGTAAATTTTTTTTCTGTTTCTTTTAGCTGCATTTGCCTACTGGGATATTGTCTTAGTTTTGTGTAATGTTGCTTTGTTTTCTTCTGCACCTGTTAACAATTGTATGTTTATTACATTGTGCAATTGCGTTTGTTTTATATGCTTTCCTGTAAGCCATTACCAGGCAAAAGGGGGCTGTGGCTTTGTCAAGCTGTATCTTGCAGCTTTTTCTCCACATGCTTTGTCTGTAACTTTACAAGGCAGAAATAAATGAATTTGAATTTGACTCCTCGAAGCTGGTGGAATAGTGAAATGAAACAGGCAATTGAACGAATATGGATAGCTTCCAGAGAACACAGAGAAGCTAAGAAAGTGTAGCTATCTCAAGAGGAAATAGACAGAAAATGGAAATCCTATTGGCAAAAGAAATACGGATGGCTTCCGGAGAACACAGAGAAGCTAAGAAAGCCTAGCTATCTCAAGAGGAAATGGACAGAAAATGTAAATCCTATTGGCAAAAGAAACTGGAAGTGCAGATACTTTCTCAGAGTAAAATAAAGCAGCACACTGATCGCTGGATGACCGAAGTGCGCAAGTCAACTAAAGAGGTGGCAAATAAATTCTGGAGCCATATAAGCGGCGAGGGAAAATGTCTAAAGGGGGATGACGCCATAGGCTATATTACATCGGTTATTGCTGAATCATTTAAGTGCGATGATAGGGTAATCGCCCCGAATGACGATATAGTATCAGACAGCATGAAGGAAAGGAGCTTACAATTGACAAATTTTAACTGGGAGAATTCGGAGACAAATATCCCTGTGTGTACAGCACTAGAGATGCACGAAATTCCTATCAAGCTAATTAATGGGCTTGGTCGAAGAATCAAGGACACGCTGTTGAAGGCATTGGAAACAGTCATAACAAATAAAGAAATTCCGGACAGCTGGCGACTCAGTAGGATGAATTTAATCTATAAAGAAAAAGGAGACAGGAAGAACATTAAATCATTTAGACCGGTCACGATAACATCAGTTACATGCAGGCTGGCAATGCAGGCAGTGAAACTAAAAATGCAGGCATGGATCGAAAGTAATTATGTACTGGGCGAACTGCAGAATGGGTTCAGATGCGGTAGGCACCTAGACGATAGCATTTTTGTAATAGTAATCCAATGCATAGAAATAGCCAGGGCAGAAAATAGACCACTGTATTTAGCCTTGGTGGACATAAGCGATGCATACGACAGCATAAATAGGGAACTCCAGTGGAACATACTTGAATCTGAAGGTATCGGTAACGATTTAATTGAATTACTGAAGGAAATATACAGAAATAATAAAGTTGAGATTGCATAGGAGGGGGTAAGAAATATGACTACTGTCAAGGTATGCAAAGGACTAAGGCAAGGATATCCGCTATCACCGCTGTTGTTCATGATTTATATGAAGAATATGGAAAAAAGTTTAATCTCTCGTATAAGCTAGGTGGAACAGAAGTAGAACAAGCACTTCCAGGACTAACATACACGGACGGTATTGTTGTTTTAGCCAATAGCCAGGAATATTTACAAGCGTTGGTTAATATATGTGGATACGAGGGAGATTCAATCAGCTTTACCTTCAGCGTAATTAAGTCGGGTCTGGTGATATTCAACGATTTCACTGATAAAAAGCTTACAATGCACGGGAGTGAGATCCCAAGACTGACAGAATATAAATATCTTGGAGTATGGATAAACAAAGATCAGGTATACATGGAAAAATATGAACAGGCTGCCACGGCAAAGGGACGAAGAGATGCCGCGATAATGAAGCACAGGGCACTTTGAAGGTATAACAGATATGAAGAACTTAAAGGTATTTGAAAAGGAATAATGGTACTGGGGCTTACCTTCAGGAGTGCGGTTTTGTGCGTAAGGGCTGAGTCCAGTCGAGGTTAGAAATTAATCGGAGATCCGTGGGAAAGTTAGCACTTGGAGCCCACGCCAAAACTGCAGACGAAGCAGTACAGGGAGACATGGGCAGGGCGTTCTTCGAGACATGAGAGGCTCAGAGTAAAATCATGTACGAAGAACGCCTCAGGAAAATGGACGGTAATAAGGGGGCAGCTAAAGTAGTTAAATAACTTACACGGATAGAGCATTCACTCACAGTCGCGGAAAAGGACCAGAAAACTAACCAGTAAGTATTTAGGAAGGCAGGACGGAGAAATAAAGAACATTAAACGACAGGTAAAGAACACAGAGGCTAAAAACTGGAATAATTCAATGGAAAGGAAGCCGACGCTAGATATTGCGACAATATATATATAGAAAATGGAAAACTATGATTAAGAAGGAAACCTATGACAACTCAAGAGGCAACGGCCTTCTCTTTGAAGCTAGATCAGGATGTCTTAGAACCCAAAGCTATAAAAGAAAATTTAATCAAGAGGATGAATCTTGTGCTATGTGCGGTAGATGCCCAGAAACAATTGAACGTGCTATACTGGAGTGTGGCAGTATCCATCCAAATGTCGATACGGAAATAGTCACCCTGGCCGAAGCCCTGGGGTTTAGAGGTAACAACAGAAACATGAATGAATCGGCGGTAGAGGTTAGCAAGAGAGGTTTGTATGATTGGTGGATAAATATCAGAAAGGGGACGCATGGAAGCTAAGTCGAAATTAAACACAAGTATTTAAGGATAGCCCGGATCAAAAAGTAAATTTGTGAAAGTCGAAGGGTTATCTAAATTAAAAAGCAAAAAAGAAACGTTGGCCATGGTGATGATTATCACCACCCCGTTTCAAAGGGGACGCTCCTAACTTCCATCCATGTGGCATATTGGGCGGCAGTGCTTTTCTATATGGAATACGCGCTTTTTGAGGGCCTTTTTCTCGTAAACTAGGGCCAATGACAAAAGGAAACTATTTTTGCTCCTTTGTTTTTGCCTCGGTCTACTATAAAGCGCAGTTTTGTGAGTCAGCCGCTTCGTGCATGCTTAAATAAAGGCGTAGAAGGCTCGCGCGTAATTTGATCCTGCTGCACGAATAAGCGGCGGCATGTTGACAACAAAGCATTAACCATCGCTCGCTTCTCTTATTTGAGTTTTTGATTCGCGTGGCAGTGTGCCCACTAATCTGTTCGCTCTCTCCAAGCGCACTCATTTGATGCCTAGTTTGCTTGTTATTTTATTGCTTCCTTAAATTAGAGGTTCTCTAACCATGACTCAATGGCTGAGTGATGTGCTGCTCACTCTGCCATATTTCGACGTAAAGTGCAACTTGGGCCTTTTTTTGCCAATGTTGTTAGGATATAAATGGCGTAAATAATACTGACAAGCCAATAAATTTTTCTGGACTTTGCTTCTGCAGCTGCATTTCGATGGAGGCGAAACGGAAAGGTGTCTATGTGCTGTGCGTTGCCAATGAACGCTAAAGAATACCAGGTGGTCGAAATTTCCTCCTTTCTGCCGTCTCTAATAGCCTGAGTTGCTTTGGGACGTTAAATCGTGCAAACCAAATGAAACCAAACTAAACGGCTTAAGAACAAAGTTGCTACGGTGATGCCTCTAGTGATGACAGAGAAACAGTTCAGGCCATGCTTACGGCTTGCGGGGGAGAAACGTGCCGTGCGATATCAACTGGTTGCTATCACAATGGCGCCGTTCATGTGTGTTTTTATTTCTTCCGGCGAAGGTTCATTGCTACATCGACACTCGACGCTGACGCTACGATCAGCGGCCTGATTTGGTGGAGCGTGGCTGGTACTTCATCAGGTCACTTGCATCCAGTGCCTCATCCATACTGTCATCATCATCATTAGCCTGACTATACCCACTGCAGGGCAAAGGCCTCTCTCATATTCCTGCATTTACCCGGTCCTGTGCTAGCTGCATCCACTTGACCCCTGCGAACTTCTTAACCTCATCCGCCCATCTAACTTTCTGCCGCCCCCTGCTACGCTTTCCTTCCCTTGGAATCCAGTTTGTTACCCTAAGTGACAATTGGTTATCCTCTCTTCGCACTACATGTCCTGCCCATGCCCATGCTGTATCCACGCCTAAATATTCTTACACCATGATCGCGGCTGACCGCGTGCCTTCGTTGACGACTTGTCGGTTAAAGACTGGACGGCTCTCGCAAAAAAAGAAAAAGAAATGTAACGCCTGTTCGAAATTATAGCCTTTCTTTGTGTTGGCTGGGACCGCACCGGCAGTGCTTATCTGTATTTCCGAATTAACAGGGCACGAATTAACGAGTATTTAGTTGCAAGCTTTGGAGGTTGCACGGGAGTGAAAACAGGCAGCCGCCAACCCCTACCCTCCGGCGCCGCCCCCACCGCCCCCACCGCGTCGATCATGGCGTCATTTAGGCTTTACCCACTCTTCCATGGTTTTACCTGGTTTCATCTTCTTTCCCTGTTGTGCAGCCTCTAACTATGGTGCTCTTTCGCGAATGGATTTTTTTTTTTTTGACCACGTGCTGTGTGCCAAGCCACCCAGATGCGGCGACACAAAATTCGAATTATCCGTAGCAGAACCTACTCAAGTTCGAATTAAGTCTTTTTTGCACACAGATCCCCATGGAGCTTGGCCAGACCAAGTAGTGTAGTTTGAATTATCCAAAAATTCAAATTAACCAGCTTTCACTGTATACTGTACATATGAAAACTGATGTGCAGATGTTCTAATTTTTTTTTTTTTTTTTTTTTCGTGGTTTTCGCATTCACTTAATCACGGGATGCAAGTTTGTTAAAAAATGGATGAGTTATTTTATTGTAGCAGAGGGATGTTTTAATCTGTCACACATGTGCTGTGTTCAATTTAATTATTGTTCCAGCAAGTGACATCAGCTTGCTTTCAACATAGCCATTTTGTCCTTTTGCAACTCCGGTAGCCAGCAAATTAATTGTTGGAAGCTACTAAATCATGCGGACTTAACGCTGCACATACAATGGATTGGCGCAGTAAGCCCATATAGCAACCGTTGTAGGCTCTTTGTCAAACTCACTTTCCATGGCAGCAGGGAAGGTCACTGCAATGTCACAGCTAGAAAATCTAAAACAACTGCGGCATTGCTTGCAATATTGTGTACAATATGCATCCAGCAGAGGCTGAATAGCATAACCCCAGCACGGTAAACTCGTCAAGTTCCGTAATGCTGACGCTAAAAAGCGAATGTAGTTAAAGGGATATTCGGATTATGCAGCTGACCGAGGGTCATTAATGATTGCACTGCAGTACACACTGCTGCTAATGCTGGCACACACGAAGGTATGCAGTGCCACAGAAGTCGTTCTGATGAAAATATGTGTACACGCAGTGCAAGATAACCGCTGTCTACTTTACCAGGTGAAAGGCTGCATTGGCTGTGTCTGCAACGTACCGGCCGTTGCCAAACTGGTTTCCCCTTGTTTCTTGATGCACATGGCTTGAAAACGTCACATGTTAGCACGCGGCAAACGATCGCCGCAGATGCGCGCGCCTTTGGGGGAAGGGTGCGGCACTGCCTTAGACCAGCCGTCGCCGAACTGTACTCTCTCATTCCTTCCGCGCATGGCTTGAAAATGTCACATGGCAAATGGCCGAGGGTAATGCGGTCGTCTTTGGGCAAGGCGCACCTTCCAGTGGGTGGTGCGGCATTTGATATATCGACCGACCGGTGAAATTGGAGTTCAATGTACGACACAGCTTTCCTATACTTCTTATGGGACGTTCAAGGAGATATTTCGCGAGTTCGATAAAATCAAAATTCGATATATCCGGGTTCGACTGTATAATATTCCAGATTGAGATTTGTGAAATTTTTGCTGTATGTTAACACTGTAGCTTTTGCTGCATATCACATAAAGTTGTCCCTGCCTATAGTCAGCATAGCTGTGGAGAATGTTTCCAGGACTTCCATGCAGAGTCAACTTGTGATTAAAGAACTTATAGACTTGGTGTGCATGCAACAAATAATATTATATACATAGCAGTGAAGTTCGTACACTGTGTCTGAATTCACAAGCTAATTCTTGTTGCAACCAAAGTTAGAATAAAATACCATGCCACTTTTTTTTTTTTTTTTTTGACTTACTGTGCACTTTTTTCTTCTTCACTAGGTTGCTGCCAAACTATCTCTCAGGTACACTGTCCTACCCAAGCAAAACATTCTGCGGCACCTTTGCCCGAGATGGTGACATCTTCATGACAGCATGCCAGGGTAAGCCTTGATGGGTCTGTTGTGAGTGAAGAACTGCTGCAGTGGCTTAGTGGCTTAGTCGTGAGGGTGATCACAGTCTTGCAGACTGCATTTTGATGATGGTGAAATGCCAAAGTGCACATAGGCTATACGATATCAGAGGACATTGAAGTGTCCTAGGTGGTCCAAACTGATCAGAAACACTCTACTACAGCATTCTTCATATGCCTCTGTTGCTTCATGGCTTGTTGGTCAATTGTTTGAGACTAGTCCAAAACAACACTAGAAATAAGGAAGACTTTGCAGGAGTTTGTGTGTAGCACGGTCAAGTGTGGTTATATATTGAACACAGATATTTTGAATTGTTGGCTATAGCGAACTCCTAGATTATTCCCCTGAAAGTATACTAGACATTCTTTTAGACTAACTTCAAGGGACCAGTAAACTTGTTTGGCTATAAGTTTGTGTTAACAGAAGGCCCCTAAAATAGATGTGTGAGCATGTCCAAATATATGTTAATGAAAACAATCAATAAAATGACCTTTCTGAGAGAGGATAATTAATTGCTAATAGAGAATATATTACACCATGCGTGAAGTGCACTCAAGGCAGAGCATGGAACCAGCTCACATGATCTTGCTTGAAAATGGCATTGGTCAATTTTTTTTTTCACCGTCTCAGCTTTCTCATTGTCTCCCACAGCAGCCGCTTTTTTTTTCTTCTAATTTTTGCTCTATTTTGGTCATAGTGCATGCAAGGTGCCAAATAAGACAGCTATTTCCCTGACAACCATACTGCCCTGCACCTTGGTTTGCACAAAAAGCATCTAAAGATAACCAGGGAAACAAAGTGCGGATGCTAGCTTCATACACTGTCTCTTATTCCTCGCCGGGAGCGCAATGCAAAGCCAGTGGGATGCCACTTGCAGGTGCTAAGTTCTTTGCTAGAGGTAATAATTAGACTGCAGAAGTTTAGCGGCAGAAAAAGGCCCAAAAGTGAGCTGTTTGCTTTTCGTGTATTTACCAAGCAGTGCTCCTGCCTGCTAGCAGTTATGGCGCAGTGCTACAGTCAGCTGTTAGTCACTCACGCAGGATTATTTTTGTGTCTGCTGCTCTGCTTCGTGGGCCTCTTTTTTATCCTTAATGTTTAGTCTGCATTCATGCACATCTTATCCTTTTGTTTATTCGCGAAGGGTCACAGGTGAATGGCTCAGTAAAAACATAGCACACGCAGTAGGCTGCGTAAATTGGTCATTTGCCGCTCATGGTTCACTGTTCGGTTTTCAATTATTTTGCAAAGTTCGAATTTTCCTCTCGAAATTTTCCAAGTGATGGCGTGCACCCACAGTGTAATATTGGCAGTCACTCTGCCAAATACCCACTGTCTTGCAGACCTTAAATGCGAGCAGCAACACAAATTACCATTTCATTTTTATAATGCACCGAATCTGCACAAAGTCTGTGCAGTAGTGGAGTGCTGCAGTTTAATTTTAAGCACCTGGCAATCTTTAATCGATCTTTAATGTATGCAAAAACTGGACGTATGGGCTTTTTCGTTTTTTATCAGAAAAACAGCTTCTGTCTGTTTTTTTTTGATGGAAAACAGCCAGCAGCCTGCGTCCCTTGGCTCAGCACCGCAACGCCTTTGGACTGCCTTAAACACTTAGGAATCTGCAAGTTTCACAGAGATGTTCTAGTAATCGAGTGTATGATCGTAATATGCCATCGTCCATGTAGTGCAGGCGGGGACACTTTACCTTAACCTCAAAGATACTATAGCCGGCGCAAAAAGAAAACAAACGAGCAGAGCCCATTAATTGAAAAACAGTTCGTTTTCAACATTTCGATACGAAAAGGAAAGATATCCTTCCCCAGTGCATTTCCTGGTCTTTAGCATTGGCTGGTTGACATACAACGTGGTCGTGAATTCAACTCATCACAGGTATCTGCAAGGAAATGTGGGTAACACAGAAAGGTCCATGGGTCCCTCATCAGTCATTATTTCTCTCATATCTTAAAATAAGAGGATAGCCAAACCAAGAAAGCCACTCGCATGTTTCGCAGCGGCGATTGTTTTCCGTGAACAGAATCCCCCAAGATAGCATTGCTTTCTTGTTTCGGCTTTTCTATGTCAGCATTTTTGCATAATATCTATTGTAGCTTACTAAAATTTTCTTTTAATGAAACCTAACATTTTGGAGCCAAATTGGCATCATCCACATGTGGTTTTAATTTTGTGCAGGAAGGTATACAGTTCTAAGTGGTCAAAAGAAGGGAGCATAGGGAGAAAAGGAAGGGAAAATTGGAGAAAGAGAGTGGGAATAAACAGAAAAAGGATAGTGGTCATTTTTGAGGACAACATTTCAGCATTATTGTCAAAGTGTGGTGAAGAAGACGAATAAAGGAGAAGGGGTAGATAGGAAGCAGCATGATAGCAAGTTTTGCAAACTAGGTGATCTGCATCTTGT
Organism: Amblyomma maculatum; assembly: GCF_055883805.1. Lineage (NCBI taxonomy): Eukaryota > Metazoa > Arthropoda > Arachnida > Ixodida > Ixodidae > Amblyomma > Amblyomma maculatum. The sequence goes on along the minus strand of NC_139344.1, from coordinate 220,400,521 downwards.
GTGCATTCTTTTGTGTTCACCTGCCTGCTTTTTTTTAAAGCGAAAGCCTTTCTACGCTCATAGAACGAAATCCCGTGCGTGAGAGTTGTGCGCTAGATCGCTCATATTTCGCGAAATTTCTGGAAATGTGTTCTTGTCTACTGTTCCTGCCATCTGCAATCCCACACTTGAACGCGCACCAAGGAACGCCACGCAACAGGCCAATAATAATAATAATAGGTTCACAGGAAAGGAAAGGCACAGTATCTGTCACACTTGTTTTGTGGACACCTGACTGCGCCGTAAGGGAAGGGAGAAAGGTGAGAGTGAAAGTGGAAAGAGAGGAAGCGTGGTCGCAGTGGAGGGCTATGTAGTAGTTTCGACCACCTGGGGATCTTCAAAGTGCACTGACATCGCACAGCACACGCATGCCTCTTCGTTTCGCCTCCATCAAAACGCAGCTGCCGGCAGTCGGGATCAAACTCGGGTACCCCGGCACAGTAGTTAAGCATCTTAACCATCTTAACCACGGCGGGGCAAACGCACTTGCCAAAGAAAGTGCGACAGATACTGTGCCTTTCCTTTCCTGTAAACCAATTATAATTATATGTAGCACTGCAACAAACTCCGATAAGAGGCAAATGATAGGAGAGGAAGGGTAAGCTTTTGCCATTCTCCTCTTATAAGACATCTAAGAGGCCTAATGTTTTTTTCTCCTGCTTTTTATTTTTTGAATTGGAGCATGCAGGTCATAAACATCTATGCTGCAGAAAGATTCCTTATATATTGAGTGCAACAAAGAGAGGTAATTTCATTTAAATGTTTAGCTTTACACACTATGCATGATGTGGCTAGTTTTGTACCTTATGGAGTGCAAACAAGCTAAGCACTTTTTTGTTATCATGCTTGGTGTATTCCTTGAAACGATGGAGGTGTCCATTATATTTATCTGACTCTTGGTGTTTTGTACTACTTTTCCACATTGTGCAGACTGTGTGATCCGTATCTACGACACGAGCCACGCCAACTTCAATGAATTTAAGACTGTGCCTGCTCGAGATGTGGGGTGGAGTATTCTAGACATGGCTGTAAGGTAGGTCACAGCTACTGCATATTTTTAAAGCTTGAAGGTGTAAAGCTGTGCTCATATGAGAGAAATTTCAGCAAGGGAGTTGTGCATCATGAGAATTGACATTGCTATCACTGCAACACAGCAAACAGGCTGGGAAAAATTAATACCTTCTTCTCACTCAGTCACTTCAAAGCTCATGATGAAAATGATATAAGGTTATCGATGCGAGACAGGCCAATAAGGACTGTGTCAATAAGCAGTTTGCTGTTACTGCTATGAGCTGACAATCTAAAAAAGTATCTTCACAGTGTTCAGTCATTGAAGTGATTTTTATTTTATTTATATATAATCAAATACGAGAGAGGCTGCATGCTTGAGTGGCTGTCTACAAGGTCACAATACAGCAAATGCAGGAGAATGTCGATATATTTTTAGAAAAAAAAAACAGGCATGTTAACTAGAAAAATGAACTGTTCAAAATGCAATAGAATTTTGACAAATGTGGTTTAAGGGGCTGCTCAGGTGCTCATTCAGTCGAAACATGCGACATGCTTTTCCCTCATTCTTAAATACTTCTACTGAATTTGGCAACCACGGGACATTGCATTCTTATGCATGTCAAGTATGCCATTTCTGCAGCCACAGTTGAAATAATTTCTACCTTCATTGCTGCATTGCTAACGCCACCAACATTCTCTGCAAGTTAATACTCACTCCCCACTTCACAAAGAAAGATTTGAGACTAAAATTATGTTGTTTCCACCATTTTATGAAAAGGCTCGTTTTCAGTCACTGCGTTAGTCATTCAGCACATGTCCAAGTGTTTTTCTAGTACTGTTCGTGATGTCATCAGTGTTTCATGTGAAGCCTTGGCATGCACAGATTTTCAGTTTGTTGCTTAAACTGTTTCACAAGGCTTTCACTTATTTCATAAACCGGTTTTTCATGGCAGAGGGGAGGAGCTGTGAGAAATATGATGTGACTGCCAGCTCAAAATGGCCAAAAAATCACCTAGAGTTGCTTTTTAAGCGTGAAGTTCAAAAGCATATATATTGACTCATATTCACAGTTCCACTTACTGAAAGAGTCAGTCGGTGCTTGTTGGCACAAGGTCTGAAGAGCTTCTCTTGTGCTTGCAGACTTCTATCCACATTTGCATTCTCCTTGGCAGGAATGAGACTTACGGTGTAGTCAGGCCACTGATGGCAAGGACGAAAGTTGTTAGTTCTTCACTCACCTCGTCACACTTATGCACTACGGAGAAGATGCTCTGGCAGTTGACTGCTATTGTTCCTGCTCTTGTGGCATGCCCCCAGGCTCGACTGCCTATACAATCACACGTCATCATTCTGTCCAGGAGGGTTGGCCCCTTGAACTTACGCCTTCGGTAAAGGCACCCTGACAGCTGTGCTCATGCTGCACGTCCCCTGGCTTAGTCTTCTTGTACGTTAGTTGTATTTTCTGTTTGTCACGGGGTGGTCTCATACAGTCAGGGTTTAATGAAATTTCAATAGTATCTTCGGGCATTTGCATTATTTGGGAACATAAGGAAGTGGGCACGGCGGAGGCGTTGGAACCATGCGCCTAACAAATCCGTTCCTGTTTCCTATCCAGGCCGTGTTTTTTGTGAACGTGAACCCTCATCAGAGGGGGCATACTGTGACTTCACTGGAAATTGGACTGACCATCATGTTTCCCGCTTGATTCCTTCACCAGAATGCATCGTGAAGACCCTACTGATGGATGGGACTGCACATCTGGACACCACTACTGCATGCGCATTGCATGCCACTGTCAACTGCGTCACCAGTCGTAGCGTAAAAAGAGCAGTTGCTTCATGGTTTGCGACCAGTGGGCATGGCGGAGGCATTAGAACCATGAGCCTAAAATTTCATTCCTGTTTCTTGTCCAGGCCATGTTTTTCATGAATGTGGAACCTGCATCAGAGGGGGCGTACTGCGATCTCACTGGAACTTGCACTGACCATCATGTTTCCTGCATGATTTCTTCACAGAAATGCATCGCAGAGACCCAACTGATAAGACTGCGCATCCGGACACCACTACTGCATGCGCATTGCACGCTACCATCGACTACATTGCTAGTCACAGCATATAAAAGAGCAGCTGCCATACGGTTCAGGACCAGTGTGCACAGCGGAGGCGTTGGAACCGTAACATGGGTCATTACAGCAGTGTACCATTGTTTTGTTGACGTGCTTGCTATTTGTGGGGATGTGAACACACACAGGAAATGCTCTAAACGATAATCGAAGATCTCGGACAGCTGAAACAAGGTAGTACAAAGTCTGCTATCACCAAAATGTGCCAGAATTCTAACAGACTGTCTGCTATCGAAAAGAAGCTAGGTAATATTTCCTTAACAGTTACTGACTACACCCGTAAATTCACTGCAAAAGCTGTCAACAGCCTACTTATGTAGGTAGACGACCTAGAGAACAGAAGCAGGCAGAACGACCTAATTGTCTTTAGCGTTAAGGAAAGCAAGGACAAAACTCCCTAAGACCTTGAGGACATGGTCTGCAAGGATGTCCTGGACCTGTTGAAAATTTCAGTCTATTGAGCATATTCACAGAATAGGACAAATCCAAACCAGTTATTTTTAAATTGGTTGACAGGGGGGACAAAGCGTAAGAGCTGCAGAAATCTGAAAGACACAGGCTATAGCATATTTAAGGACTTCTCCTCTCTTGTTAATCAATATGAAAGAGGCTTTGGGAAAGTACGAAAGTGCAAAGGTTGAAAGGTGAGAAGTTCATGCTCACATTTGACAAAATTAAAATAAATGACAAACTGTTTCGATGGGACAACGCTTGCAATGAAAAAGTTCCCTGTGCTCCAGAGTGGCGGACTGTTTCGAAAATCATCTGCGCACAAAGTAACATGCAGAGCTCAAGAGCACTAACAGCGCACCCAACCTTAAATTCCTTTTCGATGCTTAATATTTATGCTACAAGCATAGTAAATAAACTTGACAAACTTGAAAGCCTCCTCTTCACGCACCTTCCTGATATCACTGTTTGTACAGAAACGTGGCTTCATGATGCAATTCCAGATGCAGTTATTGCACCTGATCAATACGAAATCGTTCGTCACGAGCACACTTCAAGGGGGGCCGGTGTCGCTATTCTGATAAAGAAAGGCATAGACTATACACTTGTACTGCATCACACCACAACTGAAATGGTTTGGGTTGTTCTCAGTCTTTTTTGTCGTGTTAGCCCAGGCAGGGGGGGGGGCGCCGCTGCACCCGCGCCGGAACGCTGCCTGAGAAAGCAGTCTAGACACCGCGCTCCCAGACGACGAAAAAGACCCCCGTTTATTCTCGCACTCAGCTTTTATACACTTGCGCCACAGATACACTTGCGCCACTATCGCAGTCGCAGCTGCCAGCCAAGCCAAGCCAAGCCAAAACAGATGATAACAGCACATCCCCCTTTTCAAGCACTATTAACTTTACATTCATACACTTCAAAATAACATTGGAACACACCCAAGAAAACACGACAGAACACAGTCATTCCAAGCATCAGTCGTCCACGCCCAGCCTTATGGGTTTGCGAACAACTCTTCCAAATCTGGTCGTAGTTACAATTCTAGCTTGAGAATTGCCACCGTCAGTCTCCGTCTGAGTTAGAGGCACCAAAGCTTCCGGAGCTTCGTCAAATTGGTTGTCTACTCCAGTTACCAATCCGGCCTTGCTGGGCTGTTCCTGACTATCCGGAAATTCGTAGTTCCCGCTATCTACCCGGTCTTTTGGGAGACGGTTAAGCATTCTCCTGTTTCGACGGACTTCAACCCCGTTATCCGTTCGAACACGGTATGAACGCGGCTGTGGTGCTGCTCCGAGCACTGTACCTTTGGTACGGAGATCAGTCACCCACACCACATCACCTGCTTCCAGCTTTGGGAGATTTTTAGACCGGTGACGTCGGTCGAAGTGGCAGCTTTGCTCCTTTCTGACTTTACGGTCCTTGGCTGCCGCTTCTTGCAGACAGCATTGTCCCGGATTGCGGTGCGAAGGCAGCATTGGGACTCTCGTCCTAAGCCTTCTACCCATCAGTATCTCCGCTGGGCTGACGTTCAAAACACCAGGCGTGGCCCTATAAGCCAGCAAGGCTAAGTAAGGGTCGTCCGATTTTAGAATGAGATTCTTAACCGTCTTTACCATACGTTCGACTTCCCCGTTTCCCTGGGGGTGCCTTGGACTCGAGGTGACATGACGGAAGCCATACAGTTTTGCAAATTTCTCGAACTCGGCACTGACAAATTGGCGACCATTGTCGGTCACCACACACTCGGGAATGCCATGTCTCGCAAAAATGCTTTTCATTCGACTTATCACGGTAGCAGACTTTGTTGACGGAAGAATGGCAATCCCTGGGTATCGCGAAAGATAGTCTACTACGACAAGATATTGCCGTCCCTGAATTTGAAACAGATCGACCCCTACTCTCTCCCAAGGAAAAGAGAGCGTTGGCGATGCAATCATCGGTTCGATCTGTTCTGGCGCATGCATCGCGCAAACGCTGCACTGTTTCACGAATGACGCTATCTCAGTGCTAAGTCCCGGCCACCAGACAGAACCTTTAGCCACACTGCGGCATCGCGAGATGCCTTGGTGACCGTCATGCAGTTTGCTTAGCACTTCCTTGCGAAGGGTCTGAGGAATGATAAGCCTCATACTTTTGAGCAGAAACCCGTTCACCAAAGTAATGCATGCACGTTCCTGCCAGTATGGCAGAAGATAACAGGGAACATTTTGTTTCCTGGGCCACCCTTTTTTGCACACTGTGCGCAAGCTTCGACACACTTCGTCTTTTGCTTGACCTTCTTTTACTCTTTTCAAGAAATCGTCGCCTGTTTCTAAACCCAGTAAACAAGCTTTCGAGTAAGCGGTTACCTCTGAGACAGGTAAACAGCTTTCCACTTTCATACGAGCTAACGGCGAACTTGAAAGAGTATCAGCAGTGGTTAGCGATTTGCCTGGTACATTAAGCTTACTGCCTCCTGCACTTTGCAAGATTTCATCGGTTTTTACCAGTCGGGACGGTAATCCCGGAAACGTTGATGGTAATACTGACACTTCAGCACCTGAGTCAACCTTTGCGAAAATGGGCACAGAATTAATGCGCACCTGAACAAATCGCGCTTTTCTGCATGCATCTATTGATCCCACGAAAGTCTCTCCAGTTTCCTGGTTGACCGCTGAGACGCGTACCTTTCGTTGAGCGGAAGCCGTTGCTTTCTTCAAGCAGGCCTTTGCGAAATGTCCCTTCTTGCCACAGTGGAGACACTTGGCAGCTCTGGCTGGGCACATTGTCCTGGGGTGGGCGTCGCCACTGCAGAAAGGACACCGCACCTCCGGCGTTCGTTGGCCATGCAGACGTCCCTTGTGCCTCTGTTGAACCACCGCGTCCACATTGGGGTCCTGGTCACGAATTTCCGATGACTGATGGCTGTGTTGTCCTCGTAGAGTACTTTGCTGCTGTTGGACGCTTTCCTTTAAGCGAGCCTTCGACAGCGCCGAAGCCAGCGTGAGCTGAGAATCCATTTGCAAAGTTTCCGAGAGCTTTGCGTCGCGGAGCCCGACAACCAGTCTGTCTCGGATCATTCGTTCTTTTAGTTCACCGTAGTCGCAACGTTCCGCCAAGCCGTGTAGCGCAGTGACGAACTGGTCTACCGACTCTCCTGGCATTTGTACGCGTCTGTGAAAACAGCCGCTTTCGTACACGATGTTCCTCTCTTTTACAAAGTGCCCGTCGAACTTTTTCTTTACGGTTTCATAGTTCTTGGCGTCTTCGTCAGATAGTGAAAACGTTTTGAATATGTCACGAGCTTGCCTCCCCATTGTGTACAACAGCGTTCGTACCTGAGCCTCCCCGGAGCATTCGTTGAGTCCCGTTGCATATCGGAAGTCGTCGAAATGTTCGATCCACGCCGGCCACTCTGACGTGCGGTCAAAGTCCAGCGGTGGCGGTTGCTGCAGTCCATGCAGCCGCATTGAAGGCGTCTTCGACATCGTGAATGTAAGGTGCCTGGCTCAGTGGGAAGATTCTTGACCATCTGACATCATGTCGTAGACGGCCACTTCTGACACCATGTCGTGTTAGCCCAGGCAGGGGGGGGCGCCGCTGCACCCGCGCCGGAACGCTGCCCGAGAAAGCAGTCTAGACACCGCGCTCCCAGACGACGAAAAAGACCCCCGTTTATTCTCGCACTCCGCTTTTATACACTTGCGCCACAGATACACTTGCGCCACTATCGCAGTTGCAGCTGCCAGCCAAGCCAAGCCAAGCCAAAACAGATGATAACAGCACATTTTTCAGCTTAGTCTTCTAATCGGTGCTATTTGTCGACCACTCAATGCTGATACTTCTGTACTGGACAACTTGCACGACTTTTTAAATCAACATGCAAAGTACTGTAGCCATGTTATTGTATGCGGCGATTTTAACTTGCTAAACATCAGTTAAGATTCTCTCTGCGCTCAAACTTCGTGTAATAACTCGGATACTTTGCTCAGCATTGCTTTCTCCTATAACTTAAGCCAGGTTGTTCAGAAACCTGCGCATGTTACAGCAAATATGAGTTCTCTTCTTGACCTGGTATTTATTTCAGACCCTGTTAGTCAATTGAGCTTTTTAACAGATGTTTTCCCCGTAATATCGGATCATGAAGCGGTGCTCTTAAAAGTGAATTGCTGCGACCAGTAATTCATCAGGCAGGAAAAGAGTTTCGCAAGTTTAATATTGCCCAGGATGAAAGTGTTCTAGACCTGCCTGATCTGAAGTATGGATCCTTTGCTAAAAAATACATTGATGGGCATTCAAGTGTGAACAACTTGTGGTTACAATTCAAGAAGCTAAAAAGTTTATGTCCCTGGATAACACACAAGATCATGCAGTTAAAACATCATGTGAAGCACTTATCAAGGCCAAGCAGTAAAGTTGGTTGCGCTTTGCTGGCCCTTCGGGTTGAGCTGCGTTAAAAAATAAAATCTTCACGGTGCCACTTTTTTAACGTCAAGATGCACAACTTTCTAAAAGCTGAGCCCCAAAAGTTCTGGATGCATCTGTCACAGAAAAAAGACCCAGTTAACAAACTTTTCCTTAATAACTCAATTGTTACTGACAACCTCCACTTAGCGACTGCTTTGAATGAGCACTTTTCTTCTGTATTCCGGAGCAACTCAGTCTCCGAATTCGAAACTAGCTACTTAAATCTAGTAGACCTAATAGTATTAACAAGGAGGGCATTTTTTTGGCTCTACTACAGTTCAACACAAAAAAATCCTTTGGACCAGACAAAATCCCTAATGCTTTCCTATAAAGATATGCTGAGTAGTGTGCCAAATACCGTTTCGTTATTTTTACTAAAAGTCTCATGGGGAGGGGGGGGACAGGAGAAGTTCTAAATGACTGGAAAACAGCAAAGGTGATACCCATCCCCAAATCAGGAGACAAGCTTTGCGTGAAGAATTTCAGGCCAGTTTCTTTGCTATGTACGTGCGTCCAGTAAGGTATTAGAACATTTTATTTTCAAGCACATACCTAAGCTTATTTCTAGAAGGAAGTGGTCCCTTTTTTTTTTTTCTTGAAATTAGCACAGGTTTCGGCAAAGTTTGTTGATAGCGACGCAGCTTATTCATATTACAAATGAAATTATCATGTCACTAGACTATAATGTACAGGCAAACCTAATTTTCATTGACTTTGAAAAAGCATTTTACTGGACATTGCATTGCAATTTTTTGTTAAAAATTAGGTAGTTGTTGAATAATTGGCAAGTAGTACAATAGTTAGATTCTTACCTTACACAGCGGTTTCACTCCACAAAAGCGCCGGTACTTTCAGAGAGTCCCCAAGTGCTCAGTCCTTAAGCCGCTTCTCTTTCTTATCCCCTTCATGTGTGGACACAAATTTCATTATATCTTTGCACGGAGTGCGAATTTCTGCATTTGAATTTGGCACCCTTAGCATTTGGACCAGCCCTGTCGAGTATGTGGCGCCATATCTTGTTGCTACAGTGAAATGTGTTTGTAAACAGCAAGTAAAGATGGACGTCGAAGCGTTTTACGGCAGGGCGAATCAGTAGCTCTTATTTTTGCATGCCTCTTACTAAACCGATGCCTAATAATACTATTTATTGTAAAGACTGTGTCAATAAGGGAATGTAGATGTTGCATGCCAGATTTCATTATCTTAGACATAGAAAAAGTGCTTCAGCGGACTTTTAGAGTTTTGCATTCACAAATGTAGACATGTCGTTTTAATGCCGAAATTTAACGTTAAAGTGGCACAGTCGTCCGCGGTGCTTCGTTATTTTGTGCAAGAGCAGTACGTAATAAGCTGATTGCATGCAAGTGTCCCAATCTTGAAGGCGTCAAGGTATTCTCAGAGGAAAACATTTATTTATGCCTAATGATTAGTTAGAAAATGCAGAAAATGTTGCAATGTTTTCATTCATGTAGCAGCTTTGAGGTGCCATGTCCACATATGTGGACGCAAATAAAATATAAGCATTTTTGCATAATCATTTATACTATTTTAATTCTTACTGGCCTACTGATCATGCATGGGGCAAAAAAAAAATATTCCTTTCAGAAAATTTAATTGGCACCTGAAGGGGTTATTTATTTGAATGACCTGCCCTTGAACTCACGCATACGCTGTCAGTTCTTCGCCGCCGACTGTGTTGTATACCATAGTATTACTCCTAACTAGTCACTCCTACTACGACTAGTCACTCCTACTACAACTAGTCGCTCCTAAGTGACTACTGAATAGCGGTTTCCAGTAATGCTGAAAACTGACAGTAACACAAAAGAAACCTCTACAGTGCACTTACAAAATTGCTGTGATCCTTCCGATCAACTCAGTGACTCAGGTAAAATATCTTGGGGTAACCATGACATCCAACCTGAACTGGAACGTACACATTAGTCCATTGTCTCAGGAGCGTCAAAGAAACTTTGGTTATTAAAGCACCACCTAAAGCATTGCACGAGCAAAACTGAACTGACAACATACGCATCACTTGTGCGTCCAATGCTCAAATATGTCGACGCTGTATGAGACCCGCACACAAAAAATGGAAATTAAAACTTGAAGGCATCCAGAGGAAAGCACTCCAGTTTATTTATCACGCTTATGGTCGGCAGGTCTCGATATCTGATTTGCTCAGGAGATATGGGCTTTCCACGCTTGAATCATGTTGCAAGCAGCACCAACTAAAAATGTTGTTCAATATTGTACATAATAAAACAACACTGCATTTTCAGAGTAACATGCAATACAACACAACACGCCACACCCGTAACAAACATGAAAAGAACTGTCTTGATGCCGCGATGCCGAAAAAAAATTAGCTGTGGTTTAGCTTGTGGTTAAACCTGGAGTTACGCGAGAGCAATTTGCATGGCTATGCTTAGGTTCAGCTTGAAAGTAAAGACATGGCTTTTGCACGTAGGAGTTTACTCTATGGTCTCAGCTTTATTTAGTATGCCATGGGGGAATCACTTCACATATGAGCACCCCTTGCCTCTTGTCGTTGACAGTCTCATTCGGATTTAGAAGACTTCTAATGGAATGACATCATCTCTACATCAAGCTCCGCGGCACACTGCCATCACAACGCTCGAATGAACCTTCTGTCCTAGCAACTCGCTGTTGTCGTTCGCCTCTACCAACTACAGAGTTATGTCTTCTTCTTTTCCTCATTCTTCTTTTTCTTCTTCTCACGGACAGGCACAGCAAAATGGCTAGACTGTGGCCAATGTAGCTCTCGCTACAATAAAAGCATATTCCTGTTCCTTCTTTCATGCACCATTTCCCTGGGAAACCAACTGCCAAGCGATGTTACCAGCGTGGTAGCTTCCGAATCTTGCTTGTCTGCTGTTTCGTCTCATGTATGACAGCAGCACGTCAGTTATCCTGTTCACTCAGTCCGATTGACGTCAGATGATTTGCCGGTATTTTCTTTGCTTCCCGTTGGTCTTAATGAACTTTTGTCATTGTACTGTAACCCCCTTTGCTGCTGTTATTTTGTTGTTACTACTTTGCAATTCTTTTGAACTCTGTCCACTCCTGCGTTGACCGCCAAAGGGTAATCTACAGTATTTCTGAAATAAATAAATAAATAAATAAATAAATAAATAAATAAATAAATAAATAAAGCAGTGCAGTGTGGCCGTGAGACGTTATTAGTGTTTATGGCTTTGAGCACCAGCAACGGAACATCATATGAACCAAGGACAAACTAGTTATATTCTATTACAAGTGAAAGCTCTGACCCTGCAGGTTACAAGGTGGGCAAGCAGATGATTGGCCGAGTGATAGTGCGAGTGAAGGGGTGAAGGGATAGGTGAGATGGTTCAGTGTATGCTTAAGGTTGTGGCAAGGGGACTAGATGTAACATCAGTTGAGCATCGTAGCTAGTCTTGTCTATTCCTTTCATCCTTTCTGTCCGCATTGTTCCCTTTTTAAGGTGCTATAGCGTAATGTACACAGTCGGGGAAACATTCTTGTTGTGCTTTTTTTGCATGATGTGGACTACCATTGGTTTGACAGTTTTGGTTTTCATTGAAACATATTCACATTGCTGCCAGCTTCTGCCTCGGCTAGAAATTTGTGAGCAGCATGTGCATCAAGAATAAAGGTCATATTGACGCAAGTCTTGAATGTTTTCTTCTGGGAAGGTATGGCCGTGATGAAGCCAGTATCTTGTATTATTCGCGAGTTCAGTATGAAAGTATAGACAGCTTTATCAGAGCATTTTCACACACCTACTTCATTACTGCTAAAATGCTTAGCCCCACCAGAGCGCTGCTACTGAAATCACATTTATTCACATATACATTTGTTCATCTACTTGCTATAGATCACATGCTATAGACCCGCTATCACATCACATGTCCTCAGCGTGCACTGCAGATATATGTGGAATACGTCTCTTGCTTTCTGGAATCAAACAAGAACCATGGTGCTCTATATGCTTCATCAGCAGCTAATTGCTTGGACTTGACAAGAGTTCAAAGAACGTCAGGATAATTGAGCACTGCCGTCCCTCCAAAATGAAAATAAATAGCACAAAAAAAAACTTAATTCAGTTTCTTTACCTAAATTGTCACTGGAAAAGTTGGTTATTGCACCCTTTCATGGGCTTGCCGTTTTATGCAATGCCAAGCCACGGTAAAATACTACCCTGGCAGGTTTTATCCTCATGCTTTATGGATAGGGCAACACAAGCTTTATCTGCTGTGCACCCTCCCATGCCATTATCTCCAGCGAGTGTTTTCAATTTTTTTTACCTTGGGTAACTCCGACTGTTTTCAAAAGGCCCCAATAAAGCATGAACAGAGGGTGTGCGAATATTGAAAATTCTGATATCCTATCAGAGGGAAAAGAAAATAGAAATAGAAATCTAAAAATATCAAACATTGTTCATCCTGTTTATTTCAGAATTCATACAATATTTGCAAATAAAATTAAACTAGAGCTGCATTGAAATGTAACCCTACTGAGAAATCCAGGATAACTATTATTCGAGGTTTTGTCGTGTTCAATAATAAATACTGCAGTGAAAAGTTTGGGTTATGAGTAATCGAAGCCATCACTCAGCATTAATGGCAGCAAACACCTGGAAAGTTAATATGTGCTTTGATTATTATGTAAAAGTGTGGGTGGAAACCTGTTCTTTATTTTTTTTTTTTTTTTCAAATGGATCCATTACACAGGATCCAGAGCATGTTGCCTGCACTGTATCTTCAAAAAAATTAAACAATTAAGTTTAAAAGAATCTGAATGTCTGTGACCTAATAGTGGTTCATGTCGCAGTCTAGAGGCCAAATCAGAAGTCGTGCACTGTTTGAAGTTGCTTGCACTAGCTGTTGCACAGGACTCCATGGGTGTCGCTGTGCAGCAAGTGTGACTATGGTTGAAAAAAATTGTTTGCTGTTTTCACAAGTTTGGGCATGCTGATGAACATTGTGTCTACAACTATTATCATTTAGGGCCTCAACACTGTTCATTCTCGGAAAAGAAAAGCCTGAACGCTTACTTAAGCAATATAATCTTTGAGGAAAAAAATTTTTGTCTTTAGGCTGGAACTTGTTTTTGCACCATGCACTTGGCGTTGACACCTTTTATTTTGTGATCTGCTTGCAGTCCCGATGGGCTCTACTTTGTGTATTCAAGCTGGTCTGAATATCGTAAGTGCAGCATATCCTTAATCCAAATGAGGGGAAAATTGTTTTGGTCATCAAACCTGCTTCATTACCAAATTTTTTGGAGCATATTTATCGCTATTGCTTGCGCATTTGTGTCACTCTTTCGTGTTCACTGTACCTGAAGAAAAAAAAATTTTAAACCTGTCTAAAAGTTTTAATCGGATGTGCTAGTAATGATAGGCACAGGTCACACTTTCAGTGTGCCTCATGTCAGATTTTCTGTACCCTAAAAGGTACACCCAGCATATTGGGGGTGCTGGGTGTACCATTCCTTTTCGTGCATTCTGATGTCTATACACCATCGTTCTATATGAAAAAAAAAAAAAAAAAGAAGAAAAGAAACAGAGTTGCAGTAGTATACAACAGCACACTACAGTAACTGCTGCAACTTCATTTTCAGTCCATCTGTGCAACGTTTATGGAGATCATGAGGTCCACGAGGCACTGCCACTTAGTCCCGAGGATAGACGGTTCTGCATCTTTTCCGTGCAGTTCTCATGTGATGGCAAGGACATTCTTGGAGGGTAGGTGGCTCTTGATTCATGCTGTTTCTCGATATAGATGAAAGCTTGGAGAACTGTAATTGCTTATTTTAGTAAAAATTGTATTTACCTGGTTCTGGAGGTAATTCACACAATGGATGTAATGTTCTGTTTCTGCAGTGTGTGAGCAGAAGGTAAAAAAAAAAAAGAAAAGAAAGGAGCTTCGTGTGAAAACCTGGGGGATTTTCATTTGTTTTATGTCAAGGTGTCTGCCAACAGTGAAAAGACTGGAAAATGTCGGGGAATTAGCCAGCTCCGAAAAAGTCTGAAGTTAATTTCTGCTGTATAGTCACAAGTTGGTTTTGCCTGAAGCGCTCGCGGGGCACACTGCACAACTGTTGCAATGTCATCTGGCTGTAACCGCTATGCTTTAGAGACTGTGTTTGCAGGCCTCGTTCAGAGAATGCGCTTGCCTCAAACCCATTTGGTTTTGTGTGTAAATGTTTCATTCCTGGTTTCACTTCTCAAGTTCTGTAAACAAGGTTTGTGAGTAATGTGCACTTTCTTAGTTCGAGAAGTCATCATATGTGACCAAGGCTTCATGTCCTTGAGAAGCTCAGACTGTCAGCAGCAATTTGCTCTTGGAAGTTTCAATAGCCCCAGATTTAGCACCAATAAAGAAAAGAAACATTTAACTGCCTCGCTTCAGTTGCTTAAGTAGCACTAGAACATACAGGGTATTGTCTTTTATGGTTTGATGGACATTTCTTATATTGGTTGCATTTTTTAGAAATGAATTTGCTTGTACTGACGTGGTGAGCAAGTGTTTCAAGACTCGTACATAGGTTCTCTCCACTTTTTCTTTCTCCCATCAATGCTTAGGCACTGAAACTGGTTGCCCTTTTGCTTTTTGTCAGTGGAAATTTACTTGTTATGAGTGACGGGACCTGAAAAATGAAAGGTTTCACAGGCGGCTTATTTCTCGTGGTGATATCGGTTAATGTGAATCCATGCTTGGCCGAGTAGTGTGCACATTGCAGTTTTATGCATGGTAAAATGACATAACAGATAAATTACTGGAACTTGCAACTTTCACACTGTGCCACAACGCTTCAAGTTCTGACATGCTCTTCTGCGTAGTTCTAGTGTCTGGGAATTTCGAATCGGGAGGAAAAAGCAAGCCACCACTGGTTTCATGGCAGGCTGCTTGTCCAAGCGTGGAACAGTGCAGAAGCAGTTTTTACTTTTACCTTTTCTCATTCCACAATTTTGGATGAACTTGTGTGTTATTTGAAATAATTGTCATGACAAAGGCTGTGTACTTTCCCTTTTCTTTTTCTAACTGTGGTGTTTATCTCTTTCAGAGCAAATGACTCTTGCCTTTATGTATATGACAGGGAGTCACACCAGCGCTCCCTAAGGGTATGGCACATTTATTCTAGTGTGTATCTGTCTTGCTTTAACTAAGATTTTGGAAAGAATTGTGTGTAAAATTGATGTTTTTCTGTAAAGTAACATACTGTTTCAAATTCGTCATAGGCTCTCCACGCGAGGCATGAATTAGATAAATATAGGCAGAATGAAGAAAGAAACATTGACAGTGATAACAGCAGTAAAAGGTTGTAGCCACAATCAGAAGCATTGTACTAGCTGTACAATAGTAAATTGTAATTGCACAGTGTGCAGTCTGCTTATTCAGTCATTTCATACTGATTAATGCTCAGAAGTATTCATTAGCACACTGCTAACGGGTGCTATACAATGTGTAAACCTGTATGAAAAAAAAAGACCACAGGCTATTATTAAAGTTGAAAATGTGTTTGTTTTTGAAACCATGATGATGAGGTTGAATTCCTTAGAAGTAGCTATGCAGCATTGTATGTGCTTCACAGTTACATAAATGCACTTGCATGCAATTGTACACCAGGTACATAAATTGTACGCCAGGTACAGTTACATAAATGTACTTGCATGTACGCCAGGTACCCCCCCCCCCCCCCCCCTCACTTTCTTTTTTCCCCCAGTGGACACTGTATCGCAATTTATAAGCGTTCTGTTTGTGCTGGGAATCGAGGTGTTACCACTGCTTGTAAATGCCTAGATATGTAGCTTCCTTTCTTATTTACAGATACGTGCCCATGAGGGAGATGTAAATGCTGTTGCATTTGCAGACAAGACCTCTCAGATCTTGTTTAGTGGCGGAGACGATGGCCTGTGTAAGGTGGGTAGAAGGGACAGAAAAGTGTAATGAAGCAGAGCTCTGTAGCATGAATGCATGGCTTTACAAAAAATAAAGCGCTTCAGCAGAATGGAGGCTGCTGTAAAATGCATGTCTAACAGAGAATTTACGGATTTGTCTCTGAAAAAGTGTGATGCCTGAAGTTCCTTCAAAATCGCCGTAAACACTTTCTTGAAGTGAAGTTGATGCCATTTGATACTGTACTACAGCCATAGTCCTTCAATGCTTACTGCTCACAAAACTTCTCTGTAGTGCTATGAAAGAACTTAATATACAGCCCAAAGTCGGAAAGTGCTTACATTGGAAAATATGCATACAACCGGAGGATGCTGATGTGGCCCATTCTGCCATTAACACTGAAGTGGCCAGCTGCTCTCCTGAGCATAGGCTGGGGACAGCGAATTAAGCCATTTAATACATATGGTTGCCAAACCAACATCTAGATAAAATAATTTGAGATCAAATATTGGTAACATCAGAGAAAGCACATACAATTAACAGGAAGTTCTGGTTGTAAGCAGTGTCAACAGTTATTGAGTGTTTCCCAGACGCACATTCCGATCCATTGGAACTGCTTTGCAGTGTTATCAAATGGTGCAGAACAAGTAATGGCAGTATTAGTGCAGAAGGTAATGGAATGTCTAACGTGAGGAAAGTTTAGCTTACAATTTTTGCTATGTACACGGCAGTATCTGTTTGTAGTTGACAGTCATAGTCATGAACACATTCCTGGCAGAGTATCGCAGGCACTGTGTCAATGCTGAATGGTGTACGCACATTTAGTAAGTACTCGAGATGTTTGCAAAGCAAGCAGAAAAAAACTGGACAGCAGATGTCAAAATTGATGCCATGGGAGCCGGAGCAGTCGCATTTTGTGGTTTTGGGCTGAGCAAACTAAGTGGCAATAGCTGTTCATTGGTGCAAACAGTGGGGCGTCATATTGGCCTATACCGCCTAAATACTCCAATCGTGGCAACATGGCACTGCTGTACACCGACTATCAGCATGTGGGTGGCATTGGTGTATTTGACAAGGGCAAAGACTGTGCAAAAAATGCCTTTGCCACTGGTCCCGTCGACTGCGATCTGTCTAGTGTGACCACGCCTTTAACGTAGCAATCATGCTTCGTCTGCTTTCTGGAGCGAGTGTCTAATATACTGACTGCGATAACATTTCTGCTGGTGTAGTGCAGTCCACTTACGATACCAGATATAGCGATATATCGCTTATAACAATAAAATTCATGAGATTTATCATTTTTTCCTTTGCCCCAATGTAAAAATAAACCAGATATAACGATCGATTATCGGTGGTACATCGGATACGATAGCTTTATCGCTGCCCAGTAGGTGTTTACCACAAAAATTTGACTGAATATTTAATAAAAGATAATATATTAAGACGACAATGATGTGAAAACTCGACATATGCAGTGAAAGCGGAAGGAAATGAGTACTATCATCGTCGCAGTCACAGCCACGCAAAGGGTGCAGCTGCGGCCGCATCGTCATTGCCATCGCCGATTCTGCATCCGCGGAAGATGGCGGCGACCACATTGACGAATGGCGCGATAGCTCTTGGGATGAAACAGTAGATTCATTGGGAATTTCAGCAGGGTTTCAAGGTTGGAAGCCTCGTGAAAAAAATACGGGTATTCGCACTCTACGATTCTAACGATCGTCAAGGCTAGGGATGTCCTTCAACTCATCCAGTCTCTAATCGTTTTTGCGCACGCAAAAAGGACTGCCATCAGCGTACGCGCTACTGGAAGCGATGCTCTGAGCGATTGTTCAGCTTCAGTTGCTGCTCAAGCGAGCGCTAACTTCCAACTTTTTTAAGTATGCTTAAGTTGTTTTATAGCTATTGATGTATACTGTAATAAAGTGTTTAGTGCTCTTTACAATGATTAGTGTTGTTCAACCCGATTAGCTCATCGTTAGTAAGTAGGCAAGCCTACATGCATGGGAAAATACGTGGGTGTGGTTTTTTTTTTTTTCGCCGGTCCAGATATAACGATCGGATTTTCAGGTTTTCTCAATATCATTATAAGTGGACTGCACTGTACTTGAATCCCGGCCTTACTCGCCGGGGTTCGATCCCACATCCTTGGGCACACTCGAATCCCAGCCTCGATGGCCGCTTTTCAGTGTGGTGTTTGTTTTGCCCTGGTTTAGCGGTCACCGGCTTATACAGTAATCTCGCATACGCTTCATTATCACATGCTTCCCGGTACTATTAGTTGACAAGTCTTGTGGCTGTCTGACTACAATTACAGTAAAACTCTGTCACTATGTATCGTTTTTTTTTTTTTTTTTAATGAGGGGGAAATTTATCAGCTTGGAAAATGTATGATTCGAACTACATGATTATGAAAAATGTATCTGTTGAGTTGCGTACAATAAACATTTGGAGGTAACTTACTGCACTTGCAAAATATATTTGCCATTTCTATTACTCTTTTCTGCATTCTGTGTGATTTTTTTCTTTTTTTTTTTTTTTTTAAAGGTTTGGGATCGTCGAACACTCAGTGAACAAGATCCAAAGCCTGTGGGCATTCTAGCAGGACATAGCAATGGCATTACCTTTGTTGACTCAAAGGTAAGTTTTCAATCACTTGAGTACTGGCACATGTATACATGTTTGTTTGTTTGTTTTAGAATGATGGTAGGTACCTCATCACAAACTCCAAAGATCAAACAATCAAGCTTTGGGACATGCGAGCTTTTTCATCAAAGGAAGGTATCAAGGTATGTACTGCTAGTGACATCTTTGGTTGTAGCACATAATTCTCTGCACCATACTTTAGGCCTTTATTTATTTATTTATTTTATTTTTCATTTGCTTTCTTTTGGTTGCATTGTGACTACCTCTTTGTGCATAGTGCCCTTTGCACAAGATGTCATTGGACCCATTAGTTTCTGTGCTTCTGTAGGAGAATGTGCTTCCATTTTTATATTTCAGTCAACCTGATTTACTTTATCAGCACCACATGGTGGAAAGGCCAGAGCCAGAGTTCTCTTGGCTGCCTTTCTTCCTTTAGAATTTGTTCAATGCCTGACTTGTTCATTTCATGTATTTCAGGCAACGAGGGAGGCTGTAGCCGGCCAGAAGTGGGACTACAGGTGGCAGCGTGTACCCAAAAAACGTGAGGGTTTAACTTTTTGTTTTCTATAGCTTGAAATCTAGGTCTTCCAGAAATTTCTATCTATATAACTAAGGAATTTGTAGTTGTACCTTCTTTTCATTATTTGTGTTTTAGAATATGCCTGAACAGGGTAGCAAGGGTGCATTTGTTTGCAAGTGCACCCTTAGTATGCAGTTGTTTGCAGAAGTCCATCTTCCATTTCTTCTTGGCTTAGAGGCAGTTATACATGAGCAACCCGGCGAAAATGCATGTCAAGGTAAAGCTTAACCATAGAACTAGGTGCAAGTACAGTGAATCCTCGGTATATCAAACATGGATATATAATTGAATTGTTGATAGTATCGAAAACTGTGAAAACCTCTTCACGGACGGAACGCATGCAGTTTTGTGTGTGTGTGTGTGTGTGTGTGTGTGTGTGTGTGTGTGTGTGTGTGTGTGTGTGTGTGTGTGTGTGTGTGTGTGTGTGTGTGTGTGTGTGTGTGTGTGTGTGTGTGTGTGTGTGTGTGTGTGTGTGTCAATACGCGTGTGTGCGTATTGACACAGACAAAGACCGACTGTAGCGAATTCTCCACCACCCAAAGTTTTGGTGGCGGGCAGCAGGCTTTGTCTTGCTGAACAAGTGGCTGCCTTTATTTTGCATGCAAATGCTTTCATTCTAAACCATGGTTTTTCACTCAGCATTAAAGTAATGCAAAGAAGTCACCCTAGCTCACATTTGGTCTGCCTTCGCTGTGTGCTGGTGTGGCTGCGTGGGAAAGCCAACCTAAATAGCATCTGGCACTGGTCTTGCGGTCTTCAGGAACGTCACCAGTGCCTTCTAAATGCCACATAAACTTCTAGAAAGGGCTCTGCACGCTCTCTAGCATTGTTTCAGTTGCCGTCTCCTCACCAACTAAACTATGGTGCTTGTGCACGTTTTGTTGAAATTTTGTATTAAGCATAGGCCATGGGCAGGTACAGTTCGCAGGGCCCTCAATGACCTGTTCTTTGTTTATTTCAATTGTAGTTCTACAGTGTTATGACTCTAATAAAAGCCTATTTAACCTTTTGAGAAAAATAAAAATTTATTTATTTCACATGCGTACAAATGGTAAAATTGCACTCTTAATGGTTCGGTTGGTTTTAAGAAACTAATAGAAGATGGCTTTAGAAACTAAGTAACGTTAGTTTCAACCTAGAACCTCCAAGCCATGTTTCAGCATCCAGCTTCTTAATGCATACCACATGAAATCCGTTCACCCCCAGTGGGCCCGGTTTGCAGGCGTCTCTCGAGTGCCCATTTCTACATCATATCGAGTAAGTTGAGCAACTCCATGACACGCTACTAGGTGCATGCATCGTCAGTTACATAGATTTTAAAATGCTAGTAACAACAAAACTACTTTTCGAACAAGCATAAAACCTCCTTACGATTAGTTTTAGGACTCGCCGATCACCGACATGCATTGTAGCCCAAGCAAAATTTCATTGCTGTTGGCCTTCGAAAAGGTGCCATTGCCAAACAAAATGAAATCTATGATTTCCAGCCTCGGTTGCAGTAGCTGACGAAGCCAAGGCCCAGCTCCAGAGTCAACATGCAGTTCGACGAAACAGACCACTTGCCTTGAAATGGCATTGACTGTCACATGGTTACTGCTCTGGTAAACATAGACGCCTACAATTGAGTCATCACTTGCTAGTTTGCCACTCACCTCAAAAGAGTAACTACTATTTTGGATGGCCTGTAAATCTGCACTGCAGGAAGCCACCTTATTGCATGGGGCAGTGCGTCACAAGAATAACAATTGGTTCTGCAGCAGCATTCCCACAATGGGATTTTGAGCATTAATTCTGTAAGGAAACATTGAACAATAATTGATTCTAGCTTGCCACTCGTCTTTCTATGGAAGAAGCCACACCTTTGGAAACAGCCTTGGAGCATTACATTATCCTGAGCATGATCAAGTCAGTTTCCCACCTCGGCCAAGCATTGTCGTCTCTGTGGGTGCTGGAAAGGCTGCAAGCATCAAAGGCAATATAATTGTCAGGGGGGAACATGCAGTTGTTCTAAGATGGAGGACTTTGGCATAACAAGAGGCATTGCTTGTTTCTGCAGTGGGCAATACGAGGTACCTTGGAAAATTTCAGTACTGAACAGAGGCATAATGGTTGCTTTCTTGGTTGAACTAAGCGGCATTGAAGATGCCTTCGCCTTCTACAACCAATCCTTGCAAAGCTCATGTAACCAACACCATATGGCCACCTTCAGTATCAACCCAGCATTGCTCTGGAGTAGACAAGACAAGATTCAAAGGTACAGCAACTACGTTTCATTATCATCCAAGGGCTGATTGCCAAACATCAGATTGCAACCAACAGACACACCCAACCCTCACCGTCAGAGTTCATGCCATGTCTCACTGGAGGAACACTAAGCCATCCATGACTAAATGAAGGAAATGCTTCATAGCGACGTCATCCAGCCATTGAAGTGCAGGTGGACAGCACCAATTGGTCTGGTCAGAAAGGTGGCACCCTTCGGTTGTGTGGATTACCGACAACTGAACGATGTAAAGAAGGAAGTCTATTCCTTACCTTGGATCAATGATATGCTAGACCAACTCTAACATGCCAAGAACTTCTCCTAAAAAGATGGTCTATACGAATGCAAGGTTATGTCACTTGGTCCTTATTTCGCATCAGTAACTCTTCAAAGTTTAATGGACACGATTCTGGCAGACCTCAAGTGGCAAACCTACCTTGTGTATTTAGACTACATTGTAGTCTTTGCACCTTCAGCAAGCAGCCGCATCATCGGTAACGACAACAGGCACCCTATACCACAGAAGACAACCACTGTCAGGCAGTTTCTGCAGCTGACAGACAGGAAAGGTGATGCAAATTTCTGGATCTGTGCACATATTACTGACAGTTTGTCTAGGGCATTTCATTCTCTGCCAATCCTCTGAACCAGCTCACAAAAGCAGGCATGCCATTAAAATGGGAAACATGGCAAGCAGAAGCCTTCAAGGAACTCTCTAGTCCTTTGGTAGTAGGGGGTCTGCATCATTTTAATTAAGAAAACTCTTAGGCTGGAGTAATCCCGGTGAAAGGCTGAAGCGAACTATTCAACGGCCGAGAAAGACTGCCTTAACATCATCTGGGCAAAATAGATGGATGACGTCGCTATAGTCGACAAGTCTGGCCTGAATCACAGACACAGATTGCTTATGACAAGCCCTCATCAAAAAAGACTAGGCCTTGCTGGTACCATTAAACACCAGCTGGGGTGTTGGCTGAGTCATTGCTGGGATGATGTTCTTGGTGTATCGTTTTTAGGGCTTAAGGATGGCACTTCCTCATTTTAAATTTTCATTCCAGTTCTCGAGCACAGGGAGAAGAAGCTGGCAGGAGACACGTCTCTGATGACTTACCAGGGCCACACAGTCTTGCAGACACTGATCCGATGTCACTTTTCGCCTGTTGCCACAACGGGGCAGAAGTTCATCTACTCTGGCTGTGCTTCTGGCCGAGTAGTTCGTGAGTAAAGCCACGCCTGATAGTAATTTGAATGCTGTTTTAAGGAGAGATGCATAATTGTGTGTTTCTTTGCAGAAAGAAGCTAAGACATATAAATGAATTAGTCAGCGGATAAAAACATGAGTGGAAGTTTGGTTCTAAAGGACTAAGTTGACATGTTATTGTTGGGTTAGTGGGCTGGGTTGGGTTGGGCAAGAGGCCGAGGTGTCACATGGTGTGCATTTTGACGGGAGCCTTGGAACTGCTGCTCAGTAGCAGAAAGTACTTCTTCATAACACCCATGCATGGTCATGTGCTACTGTCCTACATACAGTTAGTTATGAACCAACTGCCGTAAGTAGGTGATGATATTCAACGCACAGGGCTCAGCTAGGAGAAAGTAAGGAGGTGATGCTTTCTGGTCTGCAGAGGCATGCACGCTATGAGATAAATACCTGAAATAGCACAACTGCACTGCTTATCTAGCAATAAAAACCTCCACTGCCTCTCGCTTCCTTACTTGCTTCGTTCTGAACTTTTGACTGAATGTAGCCCATACATAACAGCCAGATAACTGCCTTGCATGCCAAAAATAGTGGCCTTTTTGGTTTGTCATAATTTTTAAAACAGAGTTGTGTGCTTGTATGATTTTATTAGTTTTAACTGAAAATTTTAGTCCCTAATTTGTTAATTCGGATCTAGGTTGGGCTCAATTCTGAGCCAGCATCCGAAAGTTGAAGGTCAATTAGTGAAAAGTACAGTCGAGCCCACTTATAACAATACTCAAGTGCCAAGAAAATGTCATTGTTATAACCAATAATTGTTATAACCGGGTTTGCCAAAAAATGCAGTCAACATAAGGTTCAAAAATTTTAATCAAGCAGAAAAAAAGTTGTCCATTACTTAACAAAAAAACCATAGTCCGTGAGCTTCGCTTGCTTCACAGAAAGCTTATTAACATTGGTCTCGAGAGCATCTAATTGTTCGACGTGCTCAAGTGGAAGGCCCCTTGAAAAAACGAAGTCCCGGAGGGAATAAATCATATGCAGGGCCTCCTGTGAGGACACTACTTGGAGAGGCTGATCTGCAGTGTCGTCGTCGTCATCGCTGTCGTTGCCCGCCGCTCGCACATTTTCCACGATTGCCTCGTCAGTGAGGATTTCGCACGTTTCCACATCATCATCTGCATGCAGAAACTCATCCAGTCCCGATGCATCATTGCTGAGCGCAGACCACAGTTCTGGCATCCCTTCATTGGTCGGAGCTATGCAAGCATCAGCCGCGGCAGTCGTGCGATCCCGAACGAAGCCTGCTTCCCTGAAACAATTCTGCACCGTCGAAGCATTGAGTTCTGACGGACAATGGCAGACGGATCTGCCATTGTACGACGAGAAAGCAAAACGCCACAGGCATTGCACACACACCACGTGCACCCCACACGTATAAGCACTACGACGCCCGCCCGCACACAGCCGCCGCTATCGCCACACAGAGAGTCTGTCGGGACGGCGGCGGGGACGCGACCATGTGACGGAGCGCGGAGGTGGGGGGGCAAGGGTAGAGAAACGGAGTGCTCTCCTCTCTTCGTATCGTGGGCGCAGTCCACTCGTCTCGAGGGGTGGAAGGGTGACATGCGGAGCGAAATGCGCTCGCTTTGCGCGATTGCGGACGCTCACGTTTTCGTCGGAATCACACTTATTTTATTTTGAAGCTGGGTCACAGTAGCCGGTTTTAATCGTTATAACCGTTAGTGCGGCAACCCATCATTGTAGGTACCGTTATAAGTGGGCTCGACTGTACATATATTTTCTCAAATGTAAGCTAACTGGAAAATGAGAAAATTTAGTATGACAACTACTATAAACAGCGAATGACATATATTTGCTAGAAGCCTCGTGCCTGTACCTCATAGGCTTTCTAGTGCCATTCTTATCCAGTGCACATGCTGCCAGGTTATGTAACGGGACAAAGTTCCATGATCCGTGAAATTCTTGCTTGAAATCGGGGCTACCTTCGCAAGTGCTTTCATTGGCTACAGCGAAGAGTAACAATGGCTGCAATGCTGTCTTCTATTGAAGTCTTTGGAGGATGGGCACCAACAGCGTGCCGTTTTTCCAGTTTTAATGAGCTATTGTGTTGTGTTATGAATTATACTTCTAAACTGACCTAAGGCTTCTCATCTGATGTTCTCAGATATGTGCACTTAAAAGAGCCCCAGATGGTCGAATTTTCCGGATCCCTCCACTACGACATCTCTCATAGCCTGAGTCACTTTGAGATGTTAAACCCCATAAATTAAACTAAACTTGTTACAATTTTAAAATGCGATTTAGGGTTCTGTATCGCAACCATTTGGTGCTGGCACTCAAGATAGCTCGCCATTTCTCAAAAATACACCTCTAAAGCCATAGATTTCTTCCTTATTAATTTTTCATTTCATGACCAGTGTGATGAAAGGCCTTGGTGAAATCTGTAGATGCCCCTTACGTTATTAATTTTTATTCATATGCTTTCAGTATAAGTTCTTTTCGGATTAAATGTTGCAGCTTTCTTGCGTCGGGTTCCGTGCTCATTCTTTGAATATATTTTTTTCTCATTTGATTTCCATAACAGTGATTGAGTAAACTTTTTCCCATCACTTAAGCTGCTTTTGCTGGAAAAACAAATAATGCAAGAGCAGCAGTTGCATGGGCACTGTTAGTAATGCCATCTATAGTGCACTGTAATTGCAGGATCTTATTATGTACTGTTCTTGCCAAAAAAGTTAAGCATGCTGCATAGTTGCTTCTTAGTCGTATACCAGAGAACCCCTCTTGCCCAAAGCTTCTGTTTTATCATTTTGGATACCATTAGTTCTGACGAACAGAAGGCTATATTTGAATTTACATTCATTGCCTATTCTTCTCCTTTTCAGTCTATGACCTTCTTACTGGAAAAATAGTAACAATTTTCAATAGCCATAAGGCTTGTGTGAGGGATGTTTCATGGCATCCTTATTTGCCTATGCTGACTAGCACATCGGTAAGTGCTTTGTACATCTGTGCATGTGTGTGTATGTGTGGCATGACTGGAAGTCAGGCAGAAAGATGAAGTTAAAATGTTTTGCTTATATAGAGTAGCCACAACTACCTCCACAGCAAGACAGGAGCCTCTATAGATTTCTGCCCTGCGGTGGAGATAGTCTGGACAGGGGTGATGAGTGGAGCTTACATCAATATTCTCAAGTTATGCCCAACTATCATCAGCAGCAGCAGCAGCCGGGCTATGCCTATTGTGGGTTGAAAGTGTCCCATACTCCTCTAATTAACCCGGTCCTCTGCTAGCTGCCTCCACTTGACCCCTACAGATTTTCTAACCTCATCTGCCCACCTAAATTTCTGCCGCCCCTTGCTGGCTTTTGGAATCCAATTCGTTGCCTTTAGCGACCATCGGTTATCCTCTTTTCACACTACATGTCCTACCCATGCCCATTTCTTCTTCGGAATCTTCACTACAATGTCATTAACTCAAGTTACAACTCAAGTACCTAATTAAAGACCTCTGTATCCAAGTTATCGCGATTGTAGGGATCTGGCACCATCTCTCATGTGGTGTAATCCAGCCGCCGTGCTAGCCTGTGAAGCTGGCTGGTGCAGCTCTTGACGGTTCGAGAGCAGGCACAAGCCACACTAAATGACACCACTTCGTTGCATTTTTGTTGCTGTATTGGTACCCTTGCTGATAGAAGTATTGATTTGGGACATTTGTCGAAACTCCTGGAGACCGTCTTCCAGCTGGTTTTGTTGATGCCAGAAAGTGCATCCTGCGGCCTTGCTTGAAACAAGGATTGCGATCGAGCTTGACTTTAAATAAAGTGTGTGCAGCTGCAAAAGGAAAGCTCTTGTTAAGATTCATATTTCAGAAAAAAGAAAATGGAGCAGCTAATCTTTTTTTCTATCCATATGTTTTTCTTATATGCTTATCTCATAACTAGTGTGTTACTTCCTCACTGGTTGGCACCTCATTTTTTAGCTTAGCATTTGATTATGTTGACTACTACTGAAATGAAGTGTCAAGCAGCAAGCATTATTCTTAAGCTGGTGTACCTTTTCTTCCAGCCAATATTGCAGACTTCAGTTTGCATAATACTCCTAGCACCAAATTGAAGGTTGTGTACTAATAATTTAATGAGTAAGAGGAGAGCTTAGCCTGGTAATCTGTCTGGCAGGCTACCTGGGGTGAGATGGTGAATGAAAATACACGCCCATAAAGCTTAAGCAGATGCATGCACTTGCACGATTGCCGCAGCTGTAGTGGCCAGAGTACTCATCTGGCATGCACTGCAATTTTTGAAGCGAAAAGCTTCGCTAGGCTAGTCAACTCTTAGTCTCGCGTGTGCTCTGTCGTTGGCAGGAGCTGCCAACTCGGGTCGCTCCTTTCATACAGGAGGGTGATATCAGAATCAGCCTACCAGAACGCTTTACATTCACATTACCCTAGAACACGCAGGCATGTCCATACGACTTAGTTAAAGCGTGACTTTATATGTGGGCTGGTAGCTTACGCTCTCGCGTCATACCCTTAAAGGCTGGGGTTAAGTGTCCTCAATAACGTAACACCCTGCACTGATAGGGCGGGATAGGGGAATAATGTAGCAGGCAAAAGAAGTTTTCGCTTCCATCAGGGTTTAACCAGAGCTAAACCACAGCTATTTTTTTTTTTTTTTTTGCAATTGTGTTGCTGTTGAAATTGTTTCCGTGTTGGCTGAAGGCACAACTGGGTGCGAAGCATGTTTTATGTTTCTCCACCTTGCCCAGTGAAATTGTCTTTTCAATTACTGTAGCACTTAGGGGCACCATTCCACTGAAGTCTTTTGGCTGGTCATAGGCATTGCCATTAAGCTTTCACCTTGCTGTGGTTATATTTTTGAGGACTGCTACAGATAGTTGGCTAGTGACTCAATGAGCACAGTGAGCAGCCTAGTTGATATCTTAGTGCAATTCTGGGATATTCTGCTTTTACATAGTGGGCACCTCATTAGGTAAGGTTAGTATTTCTTTTTTCTGTGTTCCTGTTGGTTTTTAGACTTATGTTGAATGATACTTGTAGTTTACTTGGAAGCTTTAGAAATTCAGTCTACATACAGCATATTGAAATAATAGCTAATGGCTTTTGATATGGAGGTTTTGTTTTGAGCTTTCAGAATGCAACAGAATATACCTGTAAACTAATCCTTTTGTTACTCTGCAACACATCTGCAGCTGCACACTTCGTTCGTCTTCGTAGTTGTAGTGTGTGGGCTGGACTTGTAATTCAGCCATTGTCATAGTGGGTTTATTTCATGTGATGAGCAAGGTGATTTTGTTTTCAGTGGGATGGCACTGTTTGCAACTGGGTCTACAACAGTGATTCAGAGATCATGGAAGACCCAAAGGTGAACCCCGGGCTGGAAGAGCAGGCTGAGTGATGAGGGTCCCTGTTGCAGCCTACACGCTGAAGAGCTTGTACTGAAGGAGCCAACATATGCCTTACTGAAATGCACTGATGTCAGGATTAGTATTTTTTTTTTTTACTGGTACCTGATGTTTTGTACCTTTGCTTGCTGACTTTTGCAAGATCTGGATGTGACTCAAGGTGTGTTTTACACAGTGCAAATGTTTAGCTGTAGTGATGGACATCAACATAAGGAAAGGTCATGTGATGGCAAGGCTTGCTAAGTTTGTGGTGTAGCTTTTCATTTTTCATTAGGACCACTATCTAAATTGTTTTGAACATTGCAGAGGGTTTATTTTCTGGCCAGTGTGTGACTTTATTTTTGGCCCTGTTGGGGGACTGTAGCTGTAAAATTGATAATGGCAGCTGTGTTGGCCTGTTGTCTTACCTTAAAGGGAAAAAAAATGTTTGGGCCATTATTTGATGATAGTAGAAGCTATTGCTGAAATGGTGGCCTCCACTTTCTTCTTACTAGCCCTTAGGACTATGACAATTGTTTGCATCAGTCTTCTAGTCGGCAAATTAAAAGCAGTACGTGCTGTCATTAAATTTTACAAGACATTTGGGGGGCTGCTAAAGTATCCTGGGTAGTTTGTGCATTTTAAATTGTTTTGAGTATGTTGGTTCTTTCACTTTGGCAAGTTTCACTTTACATTTGTTCAGTTCCAAAACATTGTGCACTAGATTACCGTCGTACCAATTTCACTGTGATGTCATTTTTTTTTTTTTTGAAAAATTTTTATTGACTATACATTGACAGTATAGCTTTTATAGTATTTTGATTAATCCCCATTTTTGAACCAGTGATTTTCTATAGAAGAGTATTTTATCACTTATAAAAAAGCATTACCTTCCATTTCATGTTACTCACTATTGCTAGGCTTCCTTTTTTTTTTTTTTTTTTTCACATAGCATTGGCTATTTTCTTGTGTTTCATAATGAGGAGGGTTGGCATATAACTGCTGGTTTAAAACCAAGAGTAGATGTTGAGCGTTCATGCTTGAAGTTCACAGATTGTGCTAAACCAGCAGTATAATTTACTAGAACTGCTTTCATGATTACTTCCAGAACAAAGTTGTGAATGCATTCTTGTTGTGTTTCATTGTGTTGGCCTTTTTTTTTTTCCTTTGGCCATCAATATCTTTTTGATTATGTTGTAGTTTGCTTTTTTTTCTCCCTTTTTGACATGGCCTTTGGCCATCAATAACTTTTTGATCATGTTGGTGGCTACACCTGATAGGAAAGGCCAACTGAAACCTCTGCCAACCTTGTTTCATGCATTCACTTGTTACTGGCCGTTCATAGTTGCTGTATTTTTTGTGCTTTGGTGATTTTGTTTGTCTCTTATTCTTGTTGCTTAGCAGTGTTGTTTCTAATTCTTGTCAGTGCAATTCATCCAAGCCAATGGCTTCATCTAGTGTGTTTGGAGTTCAAAATGTATTTGTGTGTGCATCTTTTCTCTTCAGCTTTTCAAGTCTTGTGTGCAAAATAAAAGTTGTGTGCCCCACATTCAGCCGCTTTACTTTGTGTGGGTTGAATCAAAAGTTTTTTGCTCATAAGTAGTAGTGCTTTCGCACCCGCACAGATCAGGATGGGCTGAATTGGCAGGTTTTCTTTTATTTACTCACTCTAGTACGTCCTGACACATTAGAAAGATACACAGATGTCAAAGCTTGCCGTAAATGGCAGGGTACAGTTTGGGGAGTTCACGTCCTAAAGCTACACACTGACTAATAAGAAGCCATACTGGAGCGCTTCAGAATAATTCTGGCCGGCTGAGATTTTGCTATGTGCGCATACATTGGACAGCATTTGGCCATATACAGTAAAAGCTCGTTAATTTTTACTTCACAAGACCAGAAGGAAAGTTCGAATTATCAAATTGCCTCAAAAAACCGGCAAGGACCACTTCCAGTGTGGTAAATTTATTTGGCAAAAAAAAATTGTATAGACTGGAACAGCCCGACACTATTTTTCGCATTCCTATCGGTGCTTTATTGCTTGCATGCTGTCGGGAGCATCTAGGTACAACTGATCGAAAATGGTAAGGACATTCCCGGCGTCCTTCATCCTTGCAAGCAGCCTAGCGTCGCGTGTGAGGCGCATGACGCGCTGAACGGCACTTAAGCTCATATTTCCCGCGGAGCACTGGAAGGAGCCATGCAACATCCGCTAATGATCCTCCGAAACTTCGCGCAGCTGCGATCGGTTAGCTGGCTGGTGCGCGGCCGGTGGCCGCCGTCGCCGCTAGCTGGCGCGAACCGCATGGAGATCGTAAAAGCGAAACCAAATAAACCAGGCTGTCCGGTGTTCCGTCATGCTTGCAACATGCAGGTTTGAGAAGCGCTCGTCTGACTCCTTACATGGGCCTTGGCTGGTACCGTGCCGTCAGTAAGACATCCGAATTTACTGGGGATCGAATTACGAGCTATTAGTTGCTAGCTGGAGGCCACGTGGAACAGAGGGAAGGCAGCCGCCGCCATAGCCGTCAGCCCCTACCCTCTGGACCTCGGGCACAGTCTGCTTTATTTTTTGGGATGTGCAGGGGTCAGTTAGGCCGCCCAGACGCAGCGGCGCGTATTTCGAAATATCCGTTGCGAAACCGGCTCGCTTTCGAATTAGCGAGCTTTTTGAACTTGGCCGGGCCATGTAGTGCAGATCGAGTTATCCGAAAATTCGAGTCATCGAGGTTCGACATAACGAGATTGTTGAGGTACGATTGCTATGTCTTAGTCGCCGAAGTAACTGCTTTAAATCGTATGACTAGAAGTACTTATCCGCCTTTTCTACGAGACTATTCCGCTGATTGGCTGCTGTTTACTGCTCACCATGTGGCTGTGTAACCTGTAAAAGTCTAATGGCTGTAGCACTGACAGAACGTGGAGGAAGGTAATTAATCACCCGGCTTGGTACAGCCAACTTTGAACTATTTTTCACTAAAACCAATTGATGTTCAGGGCACAAGTGACACTGTTGAAGACATACCAATCAATCCATGACCAAATTGCTCTGGCGTACAGATATGTAGAACGACACAAAAATTTGCATTCATGCTTCGATTTTTTTCTTCAAATTATGTTTTAAATATCAGAATACATTAATTAGCACATGGTATTCACAACCGGTATAATATTTATAATTGAATTTATTTTTGATGCTGTTTTAGTTTCATCAACCGATACATGACTATTACATCTATTAAGTGCTTATAGTCGGATACAAGTCAAGAAAGCGGTGGCAAATATCCCTCAAAAAAAGCCCTTCTGCTATCGTGACGTTGCGATTAATTCCATTTCACGAACGCACCTGCGATTTCACGGTAGGGATTAACCGTTACGTCATCAGAACTGGTCAATGCCATTGGCTGGAAGTCGTCTTCTAAGAGGAATTTGCTGCGGCATTTTTTAAGTTGTATCCAATTATATATGTCATATGAGAAATGAGAACAAAAAAAAATGCAATATATCCTCTCAAATGCTATCATTCCTGGTCTGGAAGTAGACTGACGTTAAGTGTTGCAATGAAGTGAGACTAGCACTTGTCAGCGATTCTGTAACAATCTTTTTTCGTGCCTCGTGAAGTGCCACTTCTTGCACGCCACACCCATCTTTTGGCTCATGAAACCAAAATAGCAGAAAGAAATTTTCAATTATAAATTATTTAGCAGTCTTAGGTTAATGCCACGCAGTTAAAGCGCCCATGTGCTACGTGATGCTACGTGATGTCAGTGCACGTTAAAAAATCCCCAGTTAGTCATAGAATCCAGAGCTCTCACAGCCTAGGCACCTGAGCCGTCTCGGGACGATAAACTCCCTTATAACACGATCTATATACTCTACAAGAAGAAAACACAAAATCAAGATGTTTATGTTCTTTTAAAGTATAAGGCTACATTCAAATTGAAATTTTTCTTTTTGCGAACTATTGCCCTTTTTTTTACCTTTTATGCTTAAAGCACTCCGAAATTTATTGCAAAAAAATTATATCCTTACCTTGTGTAGGTAGCAAGTTGCTGCGAGCTGCAGGACGCCTACTCTGTCATTACCGGATCTACTGTTAGACGTTCAGCCTGAAAAATACCATGAAAACTATATTTTTTACTAAAACTGGAAACGCGCACGAAAAATCAGTATTCCATCAGTCCTCTATGCAATGCAAAAATCTTTAAGCTAGCTTCACTGCTAACAATGAAGATATCGACGATCAGAAATGACGCTCCTCCCCTCTCGGCGCGCAAGGTCGCCCCATCGCGCTGTTCTGTCCCTTTTTTCCAGTTTTATATCTTGTCCCGCCCAGGTCACTAGGAAGCGACCAATGAAAGGGAGCTCTCAGGCACCCCGGCAAGCCCACTTTACATCAACGGGAAAGGGCGGCTACAAACGCGCCGTGAGATGTCGCTTTGATCGGTTGTTCCTCATCCCCATCCGTGCTTTATATGATAAATATGGAACGGAGGATACAAGAAAGTAACCTAGGTTTTAACCTGTCATATAGATTAGGCGGAAGGGGGTAGAGCAGCGCCTCCTCAGTTTAATATATGCAGACGATATTGTGCTGTTAACATATTGCCAGGAAGACTTGCAAACTCTAGCTAAGTATTTCGGAGACGAAAGGGACGTTGTAGGCTTCAAATTTAGCGCAGTTAAGTCGGGTCCGATGATTTTCAACGGCTCAACTGATCAGGGTCTTGAAATACAAGGCCATGAAATGCCCAAAGTGGCAGAATATAAATATCTTGGGGTATGAGTAAACGAAGGATTGGCATACATTGAAAAGCATGAGCAATCACTTAGGTCAAAAGGTTGAAGAAATGCCGGGATAATGAAGCATAGGGCATTGTGGGGATACAATAGGTATGAGGTGTTGAAGGGTATTTGGAAAGGAATTATGGTGCCCGGGCTTAC
This sequence comes from Amblyomma maculatum, assembly GCF_055883805.1. Taxonomy (NCBI): domain Eukaryota; kingdom Metazoa; phylum Arthropoda; class Arachnida; order Ixodida; family Ixodidae; genus Amblyomma; species Amblyomma maculatum. The sequence continues at coordinate 220,367,481 of NC_139344.1, read as the reverse complement.
TTTCGGAAATGCGGTTTTGTGCCTAAAAGCGGAGATACAGCTCGACATTAGAAATTAATCGGAGAGCCGTCAGGCGATAATCGCTGAGTGCCCACGGCAAAACCACAAATGAGGCTGTACAGGGAGACATGGGCTGGACATCTTTCGAAGTAGGGGAAGCTCAGAATAAAATATTATATGAGGAATGCCTGAGGAAATTGGACAGTAACAGGTGGGCAACTAAAGTATTTCAACACCCATGCCTAAAAAGCGTGGACTCACAGTGAAGGAAAATAACTAGGAAACTAACCAGTAAGTATGCTGGTCACAAGGACGAAGAAATAAAGAGCGTTAAGCAACAGCTGAAAAACACAGAAGGTAAAAATTGGAAAAATTCAATGGAAAAGAAACAGAGTGTAGAACTATACCGAAATTGGAAAAGGCAGATCAGGAAGGGAGCTTTCTTTGATAACTCAAGAGGCAGTGCCTTCCTTTTGGAAGCTAGATCAGAATGCCTTAGAACACGCAGCTGCAAAAAGAAAATTAGCCATGAATATAACATGTGCGGTTTGGAGTAAATCCATAGAAATAATTAACCATCTTATACTCGAATGTGATGGTATCCACCCGGAAGTCGATGCAGGCGCAGTCACTCTTCCTGAGGCCCTGGGGATTAGAGATACTAGTGGTCGGGTGAAGGAACCTGCGGTGGAAGCTAGCAAAAAACGATTGGAAGATTGGTGGCTTAATAGCAGAAAAGTGAAATACTGTTAGCACTTAGAAACAAAAATTCAGTAAATGGAATGATGGTATAGTTAACCGACCTAAAACAACAATTAAGATATAGGGGGAAAAAATGAGCATGATAACAACTGCTACCACCCCGTTTCAAAGGGGACGCTCCTATATTTCATCCATTCATCCAGGGGTCGCCAGGAGCACTTAAAAAGAAAAATAATTAATTGTAAAACGCAGGGTCCACGCGGAGTTTTTAAATTTCACTAGAATACTCACAAAGACCACATTTACGGGTGTGTTGCGTTAGGATATTACCATAAATATATTTTTAGGATCCCTTTAAACTGTATAGTTATTTTTCATGTTTATTATATTATATCCTTACACTCGGTTAGGCATGTAACGTTTTTGCCAAAAGTAACCTGGCTGTGGAGTATGCTTGTGAGCAGAGAAGGCGAGAAGGTACGGAGACTGTTCTCTTTTTTATTTTTTTTTATTTTACGCAAGTCTATCAAGTTTTTAATTAAGGTTTGATAGGGACCGTGAAGGCGTCATTACAAGGCTGAGAAGGAAACCGTCTAGCTTGGTTAACTTTGGCAAAGTCTGCACATATGTCGCCTAAAAGGAGAGGGCAAAAATGAAAGCTGGGAGATGACGTCATTGGTTGGCTACAGGACTACACTGCACTGCCATGTGAACTCGCACGGCAGACTTTGTTTTTAATGAAGGCACATAAGTCGTTTTCACTGTATGCGAGCATCTAAGGCACGACTTGCTCAACTTGGCTCGAATAGCTTTGAAGCGCTTCCCCCATCATTCGGCCGCAAGAGCGTTTGCAACACATGAGATATCGGCGGTTAAAAATGACGCTCCTCTTCTTCCCTCTCAACTTGTATGCCGGAGCCAGGGAGCAAGTTAGGTCGCCGCTACAGACGTTCCGTCCACAAATGTCACGCGAGTGTACTTTCGGTTGCCGCGATGCGGCGCACTATCGCCAGCATTTGCCTACCCTTATACCGCATCTCATCTGCGAATGTGAATTTTGTCCTTTTTTTGTCACTTTTCGTCGCGGAAGTGAACCGCAAAAGCAGCGACTTTTGCGGACGTCTGCCGAGATATAGAAAACGAAAAAAAAAAAAGAATACAATGCGCCAGAAGAACGGTAATTACATAAAATCAGGTGTTATAATAAAAATGCAATGACATTGGTTTCGAGTGCTTCGTTACGGTTTACATGATATTGTTACGGGGGTAGTTCAGCTTGAGGTTTCAGAGAGCGGAGACGGAAGACAAGGTTTTCACAGAACAGGCCTTTCCTGCAGGCACCAGCCGACACTGCTCGAACGTCGTCGTCTTCGCCCAAAACTGCTCAGATTCTTTTTTTTCCTTCTTATTGCGCATATCAGCGCATGCATCGCCTAACGTAACAATATTGAGCATTTTTTATCGTGAAATTTTTTCCGCCTTAATTACTGGCTTGTTTGCGGTGAAACTGCGCGCGCGGAGCTTGCGCACTGGGATAACTTTTGTCTGTTAGTAAGCTTGACTATGGCATTTTACCCGGTTCGGCCACGCGGGATGCCTGCGAGTAAGTGTCAGTGCCGAAATCGAGGAGCCGAAAGCTACCAATGCCGAATTGCCATGACGCCTTCTCGTTTGGTGCGTCTTTTGAAGGCTATACCCTGGGCGTCCTTTATGGGCGTAGCCTTTTGATGCATGCAGTAAGTGCCTGCTTGATGCAGGCAACGGTCCTATCCCTCCTGCGCACCACCTAGTATTTGTAAGGGCCGGATCTTAAAGATCTGGCTCATGCATACCTCTATCCCCGTTTGAAACATTAATCGTTTTCACCACTACTACCACCACCTCGTGCTCTGCCTTCGGTTTACCACACCAGTGCGTACCGTAGTTGACACCAAGGCAATACAGAGCTCCACAGACACTTGTCATAGGATTTTAGATTCTATATATTTTCTTTCCGATTACGCAACTTCTGATTTCTATCATACCCAGAAGCTCTAGACCAGTATTTCTCAAATTCCGGGGGTCTGCGAAGCGATTTTAGGGGGCCACGAAACCCACGCCCATAAAAAAAAAAAAACAAGTCATGCAATAGCTCCGGCCTGGCTATACACAGTTTCACAGGATTAAAAGCACGGATGTTCAACGCCGACTGTAGTTTCTCAAAGCGAAAGAAACGCGAGAGGGATAGAGCGTCTACGGCGTTTGTCGATGCAGGTATTGATGAAACTCGAGCTCTGGCTGCACTGCTGGACGGGGCTGTAATGCAAAGCGTCCCGGGTGTACGACGACCGATCGGAACGCACGGTGTTGGGAGGCGTCGAACCCCTAGCAGCATGCATACCGGCGCCGAAGCATCGCCTCTCCCCCACGTCCTCTCCTGGCCGGTGCGCGCTTGCTTACAAGTGTGCGTTGCGAAGCAATACTACGCTCATGAACGTCCTTTCGCGTAGCGGCGGCCGGTAGCCACGTTTGACCTTTAGAATGACCTCTGACGTCATACCAGGGTGAGAGACGGGCTATCAAGTCGAGTCGTCGCGTAGCGGCGGCCAGTAGCCACGGCGCGCCGCGCTCCTCCCGCTAGAAGCGCTGAGCGCTAGACCTCTAACGTCACACCAGGAGCGAGAGACGGGCTAGCTAAGAGCTAGCAAGTCGAGTCGTCGCGTAGCGGCGGCCGGTAGCCACGCGTGAAGACGCGGCGCATTGCGTTCCTTGTGTTGGAGGCGCTGCGCTCGCTTTGACGTCACAACAGAGAGGTAGGTGGCGGAGCCAGGGAAGCGTCAACCCGTGACGTCAGTGGAGATGCGGCGGCGCTGGCGACAGCAGTGAATTTCGGGATGTAGGCAAAAGCCCGCGCCGTCTGCACTGTATGCGCTTGCTTGCTGTGTTTTCGAGCGTAACTACTGATATTCCTGCAAGCCGTGGCGCAGTTGTTTGCAACACCAAGGCACAAAAAAAGAAAATAGCACCTGGTTCCACATGTTTGTTGTGGCCGGGTAAATATGAGAGCGATGGGCAGCGGCGTTGAGCGCGACAAGTAGACCCTTCCGCTATGGATTGCCTTCGCGGCTAACGTGCGTTGCATTTCTGCGTTGTTACTTAATTCGTTTGTGGTTCTTAATTGTCGTGACTGCATTTCGGTCGCACGATGAATGGCGCAATAACAAACACGTATACAGCTCGTGCACGTTCTGTTGTATGTAATATATCAAGTAGAAGACGCGCTGTGAGTTCCATTTACGCTGTACCCGTGCATATGTTCGTACAGAAAAGGACACAAAAGCTGCTGTGAAGGTTGAGCGGTCACTCCTGTGCGATATTGCCGAAGCAGACCTGAACTTGTGAAGCAGCTTTTCTCTGATATGACTTTCGCGAGTTTCAACGAGTGACGTACGTACTCTTCATCACAGGCCCTAGAAAGCGAGTAAACATCATTAGGATCTGGGCAAAGTCACGTAGCGTTATTTCTCAGATTATTAAACTTTCTTTTTGAAGGTCATTAGGATTTTGACGAACGAACTAAATATCCACGTATACGCGTCATCAAGCAGGATATTTAGGTATGCTACATAACATGGCGTTTAATGTCCCAAAGTGGAATCGGCTATGAGGTGTGTTAAATGAGCAGAGTATGATGACGTGTTTTTCAATGAAATGTTTCCAAGTATATTAAAAAAGCTTAGCAGATCGCGCAATTTGACTGCAAGTGATCGTGGAGGACGTTGCATTTGCGTTCACGCACCTCTCCTAAAGAGCCAAAAGAACAAAATGAGGGCATTCTTACGAGCCTTCATGTATATATTAACCTGTGAATGACCTTGGCCACGCCTGTACGAGGAAACAGGCGTCAGACGTCTTTTTATGGAGCAAAACAAGTTCGCAGTGCATACACTAGGCGATGTTACAAAGAACTAAAATATTGAGTTCTTATTCAGTGAAATTCTGACTTATGCTGCCGGTACAGTGGACTAGGAATATGATTTCTAGTTCACTATAGTTACTGGTAATAATGCTATTTTGATTGAAGCTATAGGTGCTTGAAGCAGCAAAAGAGTCGTCATATATTTAAAAAACACACTTTCAGTCATTCAGTCGTCGACCTCCTTGCATGCACTTATTTTTTTTTATTAAGCAATAGGCCCGGGTGTGGAACGATACTGGCTATTAGTTTTTCATATACATTGCGCTTTCTCATTTCCATTTAGCTTAATGTTACTATAGCCGCTGAAGCCGCGTGCTGTTAAGCCACGACGAATAAGAAGCCAATGCAGCTCTTCGCTCGTTAATTCCAGGAGAAATCGGCTCCAAAAGTGCTGAACTACTCTCCAGGTATAAACCAAACCATTTCTACGCACAAGCGAAGCTTACGCTTCAGAATATTCGCACGCGCGAACTGGTTTCGAAGGCAGCGTCGTTTGGCGCTGTGTAAGCACGCTTAGTTTCTGTCTACATCCCATGTCCCCCGCCGGGGTGATGCAGTGGTAAGACGCCCGACTACTGTGCCGGAGCTCCCGGGATCGAATCCCGGCCTCGGCGGCTGCGTTTCGATGGAGGCGAAACGAAGTGGCGTCCGTGTGCTGTGCGATGTCAGCGCACGTTAAAGATCCCCAGGTGGTCGAAATTACTCCGTAGCCCTCCACTACGGCTCCTCTTTCTCTCTTTCCACTTTCATTCCCACCTTCCTCCCTTCCCTTACGGCGCGGTTCGGGTGTCCACAGAGCAAGTGTGACAGTTACTGCGCCTTTCCCTTCCTGTGAACCAATTTATTTATCCCATGTCGCTGCCGATCGCAGCGCCCACCTTTGTTTACAAACATGACGCTTGTCTTCAGTTTCCATGCCTCCGCAAGAGAAGAAGCGTCGCTTCGCTGCTGTTAGGAAGCAACGGCGAGCTACGGAGACAGATGAACAGCATGAAGAGCGTCTCGCTCGACGGCGTGCTCAAGATGCAGATAGGCGGACACGTCAATCTTCTCGTGAATCCTGCTCATCTGACGTTAATCCAGACTGGAACATGATGGATGCTCTGAACAGCGAAGCTGACTCTGTACCCACATGTTCATTCACCAGTGAAGAACCACAAGCCGTGCTAAGGCGTAGCCAAGATGTATTGCTTTCTCAGCCTATACCAGGCTTAACCAAAGTTAAGCCCCAGCCAATTTTTTTAGAGGTGAGTTTAGCCTCACTAAATCTAATTACGCGACCCGCTCCCTGGAACTGCGGCAGCAGTCCGCACAAGATCTTCGTACAAGGTCACCTGGTCTCAAAGCGTCCCCACCACTTCCACTGGTCCACAAAAGCTCCACGACACATCCATGGCTGACAACCACTGAGCATTCTTCAACGGGAAGTTGCTTATGAATGCTTTTGTAGCGAAAGCTACACTAGGAAGCACATTTCGCGGAACTGGGTAGAGAGCCACTACTGCGCATGCGCCCTTACCTTGGCGCAAAGCTACGCCGTTCAACATGTGTTCCGCCGCGGCGCTCGCTACAGGGAGAAGGTGGATTGAGGCAACCCTAAAGGCGGAGGGTAGCGGCATCCTAGCACATGTGCGCGCCGGCATGGAGACAAGGGTAGTCTTTGCACTGCGCATGCGCGTGCCGCCACGGAGAGCTGACCGAGTGGAGCAGGAAAGCTTCTGCCGGCATCGCATGCGCAGGACATGCAAGTGGATTCTGCCAACAACGCCGGTGAACTGTAATGCCTTCAACACATGGAGGAAGGCCCTAGTTGACGTCACTTTTTCGAAGCTGGCGTGACCGCTCCGCGACCGGAAGCTTCAATTTCTCTCCTCCTCCTTTACCCTCCACATTTTCTCTCTCCGCGATGCTCATGTGCTCATGTACCGTGCTGATGAGCTCGCTCGATCAGCCCACCACCCGTCCGTTCCCATGTGCGCGGACAACACCACGTATGACTGTGCTCGTCTTGCAATCGCGCGACACACCATTTCTCACCACCCTGACCCTCGCATCGCCAGCGGCCACCCCTTCCGTGCAGTTAATACTCGCCTCTTCGCCCGGAGAGACTATGTTCTGCTGTTGCGCCTCCGCATCGGATGTGTTTGGACCGGTGTGCGCGCTAGCCGACTACGAGGAATGTCTCCCCTGTGTGCGTCGTGCGGTGACGCAGAAACACTCGAACACGTTCTGTGTATGTGCCCTGCGTACTCGCAACCGCGACATCTCCTACGGGAAGGTTATCGAAATCTTGGACTTCCCTGTGCTAACACATGTGAGATCCTTCACCCGTCTGGCCCTCCCCGCAAAGTGCAAAGTGCCCTCAAAGTGCTCCTGTTATTCCTACGGGACAGTGGACTAAGTGCAAAACTGTGAACACTCTCCATCTTCCCCTAGTGCGCAAATTATTGCCAGCAACTCCCACCAATTCAGTGTGCCACTCCCGCGCCATTCCCCGCATAACACCAGTTCCATTTTTTTTTAATTTTTTTTTTATTCTATGTTTTCCTTTTTTTTTTTTTTTTCTTAAGTCCTATAAGGCCCTTTTTGCACAAGGACCTTCTCTCACTCCTGCGCGCAACCAACTGCCCGCAAATCGTCTAACTTTTATCTGTAGCAATTCACGTAATCCGCACAGAATCCTTTTTTTTTTTTCATCTACCTTTTTTTTTTTTTTTTTATCCTCTCTCTGTCTTTATCATCATCAATTCTTCCGTTATATATTCCATAAGGCCCCATCCACCTTCTCCAAAAGCCCTATCTCCTCCATTTCAAATAATCCCCTCAGACTACTTTTTTTTTTCCTCCACTTCTTTTTTCTTTCTTTTTTTTTGTTTTTTTTTTGTGGTGGTTATTATCATCAATTCTCCCTTTATATATCCCATAAGGTCCCATGCACCCTCCGCAAAGGCCCTTCCTTCCCATCCTATCTCTTCCATTTCAAATAATCCCCTCAGACTACTTCTTTTTTTTTTCTCTCTGTTCTTCTTCTTTTTTTTTCTTTTTTGTCTGTTTAGTATTATCAATTCTTAATTCATATATTCCATAAGGTCCCATGCACCTTCTGCAAAGGCCCTTCCTTCCCATCCTATCTCTTCCATTTCAAATAATCCTCTCAGACTACTTTCTTTTTTTTTTTTACTATTTCCTTATTATTATTATCTTATCTCTTCCTATATTATCTCACAAGGCTCTTTGCCCCTCCTGCAAGGCCCCACTCCTCCCCCCGTGCGCATCCAATTGCTCGCATAAGCATCCATGACATTCCAAATCTCCCTATCAGATTTTCTTTTCTTTTTTTTTCTTTTTTTTTCCTTTCTTTAAATTTCATAATTATCTCTACATACGTCATGAAGGCTTTCTCCTTTGCGCGGCACGTCCCCGCTTCAAAATCCACCAACCCTTGTTGTACCAGTGTTTGCCCTTCCATGTTTGGCATTTTTTCTCCAGGGGTCCTCGACATTGACTACCAACGACAACGCTTTCTCTCCCCCTTCCTCTCCCCTCTTTCATTCCCCCTTCCCCTCTACTCGGCCCCGTTGCGGTGTATCCCTGCAAGTACAGGAGACAGTTATAGGGCCGTGTAATCCCCCCCTTCTCTTCCCCCCTCAACAAGAATCTCATTATTATTGCAGAAGTTTGCAGCCCAACGCGCCGGGCGGAGGAGCAGTATCGCTCCCGAGAGGCGGCGCTGCGCCCGCCGGCGCTGCTTGGGGACGTAGCATAAAGAGTGAGGAGGCTTGTTCTCTTCCCCTTATCCCGCGGTTGATATCGCACATATTTGCTCTTAGCCGCGGGATGAGGGGAAGAGAACAAGCCTCCTCACTCTTTATAGCTGCGTCACTAGGCAGCGCCGGCGGGCGCAGCGCCGCCTCTCGGGAGCGATACTGCTCCTCCGCCCGGCGCGTTGGGCTGCAAACTTCTGCAACAGACGGTACCTCGGGCCTTTAACAACGCTGTTGTTAGATGCCTGTTGTGCCAGTGGGGTTATCACACAGTATCTCACCGTCAAGAGGGCTGTGCCAAGGAGTTGGTTGCGTAGCTCTCGTCACCCGTTTCGTGAACGAGGGCTATCAGCTCCCTGGACGGTAGCGATGAATCTGAGTCGGCGCTGGTGAGATGAAGAAAAAGCTTTATACACTATTTACAGGCATTTACACAACGAGAACGGCTCTGGGGCCGAAAGCTAACATAGCCATACGCGACTGTTCTCGCGCAGCGACGGCCGGGGAGATTCCGCCGCGTCCGCTCTCTCAGGGGGCGAACTGCTCCCGATGGACGCTAGTGAGTTGCCAAATGTTGGTGAGCAAAAGTAGCTAGATGGCAGCGTGAGAGTAGCTAAAAGTAGCTAAAAAAGTCTAGCAAGGAGCTTCAAGTAGCTAAATTTTTTCCCCAAGAATTTTTACTTTACATTTTGGACATATAACGCATTTATTGGCAGCTCTGTTATTGTAAAAATTAAACACAGCTATCAAGACATGGCTTCCTGCAGGCGACTACGCATAACAAGTGCTAACTAACGAATTACGAATGATAAATGTTCTCAGGTTTCGATACTGATAATTTAGGCAGACGTAGTTTTCGCAAAGCGTAAGGCTTTCGCGCAAAGGAAAGACGAGCTGCGAATGCATCACTGCTCTGTAAACATGTACAGAATGGACTTTTATCAACTTTTTGCGCGTACACAGAGGCCTATGAACGGAGAGTTATGAAAGGTTTAATGACTGTCCAGGCGATATCTTCAGTCCGTGACTCGGCGTAACTCGGACCGCTGGGCCTCTTGGCCTATTTCATCCGCTCGGCGCTGACCGCGCATGATCCGCAAAGAGAGTAGAATCAGACAGTTTATTCCAGGCTTTAGAGTTTAAGTAATAAGAATGCGTAGACGCATGCACAATAGTGTACCGCGAGCACGACTTCAATGCTCATCGGAGCCGGGCCGCGCTGCGCGATAGGCGACACCCGTCAGAAGCTGCACGGCCGCATCAGTCGCATGGCCGCATCGCATCGCCTCGCCTCTCTTTGTGGGCTATTTTTTCTTTTTCCCGCTGAGGCAGACATGAAGGAAGCTCCAGTAGGCAGAGGCGAGGCATACGGCATACCAACACCCCCTAAGTAGCGCCTTGTATTGCATATTCCTCTCTCTTTTCAAGTGTTTCCTTTTTTCTCGCAAGTACTCGCAAGTTTGTCTGGTTTGCGTCCTTTTTCCCGCTGAGGCAGACATGAAGGAAGCTCCAGTAGGCAGAGGCGAGGCATACGGCATACCAACACCCCCTAAGTAGCGCCTTGTATTGCATCCTCCTCTCTCTTTTCAAGTGTTTCCTTCTTTCTCGCAAGTACTCGCAAGTTTGTCTGGTTTGCGTCTTGTTTAAAAACTACCAGATGGCGCTATGTGCCTGACGTCAGTTTCATCATGTGTAGCGTCTGTGGAAAGATTTTTCTTGCCAGAATATTAATTTTCCGAAATGTAGCCAAATTTAAGCTAGATTTCACCAAAATAGCAAGATTTGTAGCTAGATTTTGAAGAAAGGAGCTAAAACAGCTACTCGTAGCTAAACTAACTTTCGTAGTAGCTAGCTGAGTCAAAAGTCGCTAAATCTACCTCAGTTCAGTCCTTCAGTCGTATCCGGCTCTTCGTGACCCTATGGACCATGTCACGCCACGCTTTCCGGTCTCTCACTATCTTCCTAACATCACATAACTTCATCTGCAGTGCCTCGAGGATGCCATCTAACCATGCCTACCCCTTCTCCGGCGACCCTCAACCTTTCCCAACATCAAATCTTTCTCCAGCGACTCCTCTCTTCTCATCAGATGACCAAAGTAGCTGAGCTTTAACTTTAGAATTTGACCCTCCAATGAGCAGTCAGGGTTTATGGTCGACAATATCGACTGATTTGAACTTCTGGCAGTCCAAGGAACTCTCAAGAGTCTTCGCCAGCACCACAATTCAAACGCGTCAATTCTTCGGCGGTCAGCCTTTTTCACAGTCCAACTCTCGCATCCATACATCACAACTGGAATGACCATAGCACGAGTTATACGGATCTTGGTTCGCAGACTAATGTCTCTGCTCTTTACTAGGCGGTCAAGGCTAACCATTTCTCTCTTTCCCAGAAGCAGGCGTCTCCTAATTTCATGTCTGCAGTCTCCTTCCGAGGTAATCTTGGAGCCCAACAAGAGAAAATCTGTCACAGCTTCCACTTCTTGTCCATTGATGCTCCAGGACTTGATAGGGCAAGACGCCATGATCTTTGTCTTTTTAATGTTCAGTTTAAGCCCAAACTTCTCACTCTCTTCTTGTACGCGCATCAGAAGTCTCTTGAGTTCCACTTCACTTTCTGCCATTAAAGTGGTATCATCCGCATATCTAAGGTTGTTGATACGTTTTCCAGCAATCTTCACTCTAGCTGAAGACTCGTCCAGACCGGCCTTCCTCATGATGCACTCTGCATATAGGTTAAATAGGCAGGGCGACAGTATGCAGCCTTGCCTCACTCCTTTCTCGATTGGAAACCAATCAGTAAGACCATGCCCAGTTCTGACTGTGGCCTCTTGTCCTTCATACAGGTTCCTGAGGAGACAGATGAGGTGAATTGGAACTCCCATCTCTTGGAGAGCTTGCCACAGTCTGCTGTGATCTACGCAGTGAAACGCTTTCGCATAATCAATAAAGCAGAAGTAGATGGGTTTCTGGAACTCTCTCTTTTTCCATGATCCAGCGAAGGTTGGCAATTTGGTCTCTAGTTCCTCTGCCCTTGCGAAACCCAGCTTGCACGTTCGGAAGCTCCCGATCCACATACTGCTGCAGCCTTCCTTGGAGGATTTTCAACATCACCTTGCTAGCATGCGAAATAAGCGCGATCGTGCAGGAGTTGGAACAATCTTTGGCACTGCCTTTCTTTGGAATGGGGATGTAAACTGACCTCCTCCAATCCTGTGGCCACTGCAGGGTTGTCCAAATCTTCTGACATAATGTATGCAGAATGTTAACAGCGTCATGGTTGAGGTTTTGAAGCAACTCAGCTGGAATGCCATCAATTCCGCTAGCTTTGTTCTTAGCAAGGCTGGCTAAGGCCCATAACTTCACTGTTCAGGATGCCCGTCTCGAGATCAGTAATCACAACCGTCTTATGTTGGGTTTGCACATTCGGGTCCTTCTTGTGCAGTTCTGTGCATTCCTGCCACCTCTTCTTTATCTCTGAGGCTTCAGTGAGGTCCTTGCCTCGTTTGTCCTTTATCACGCCCAGCTTAGCACAGAAGCTTCCTTTGATATCTTTGTCTTATACAGAGCTCTTGTGTTCCTTAATTGGCTGTTGTCCTCAACTGCTTGGCACTGTATGTTCAGGAAGGCATTCTTATCTCTCCTTGCTATTTTCTGAAAATCCGCATTGAGAACCTTGTATCTTTCTCTTTCCCCCATAACTTTTGCCATCCTCCTTTCCTCAGCTATTTGCAAAGCCTCTTCAGATAACCAGTTTGCTTTCTTGCATTTCTTTTGCTTTGGAACTACCTTAGTAGCAACTTCTTGTATTATATCACGAACATCAGTCCACATCTCTTCGGGCTGTCTGTCTTCTAGATCTAATTCTTGAGATCGATTCCTCACTTCCACAGCATATTCTAATGGAATTTGATCCAGATCATACCTGAAAGGCCTTCTAATTTTCTGCGTTTTCCTCAATCGAAGCTTAATTTTGGCAACAAGAAGCTGATGATCGGTGCCACAATCGGCCCCAGGCCTTGTTTTTACTTCTTGTATAGCGCTTCTCCATCTCTGCCGGCAAATAATATAATCGATCTGATTCCTGTACAGACCGTCCGGTGAAGTCCATGCGTACAGACGCCTCTTGTGCTGTTGAAAATGAGTACCGTATTTACTCGCATAATCCTCGCACTTTTTTTCGCAGAAAATCGGTGCGAAGTTAGGGGGTGCGATAATTACGTGGGGAAAATTTTTGAACAATGCTTTGGAGTGTTGAAAGCAAATGTAAATAGGCTGTGAACCGGGGTTCTCAAGCCAGCTATTGTAAATTTAACCAAAACTTCAATTGCAAGCAGGACTTACGTTTGTAATAAAACCACAGAGACGACAAACACTAGCTGCAGAAACACTTTATTTGCGAAGGCTGGCCGCCCGCAACATCACCATCACTCAGAGTCCGCGGAGTCCACGTCGACATTGCCATCGCTATCGCTGGTCGCTGCTTCGTCGGCTTCCTCAGCTTCACCCTCTTCATCTTCGTCCCACACCAAGTGGTCTTCTGTCGCGTCCAGGGCGTTGGAAATGCCAGTTTTCTTGAAACTCTTCACGACCACGTCAGCGCCAATCATGCTCCATGCATCTGCTACCCAGTTGCACAGCAGCTCCACAGATGGCCTCTTTATCTTGCCACCCGGCGTAAGAGCGTGTTGGCCTTCGGCCATCCATTCTGCATACAGCCTCCGAACGTTATCTTTGAAAGGCTTGTTCAAAGACACGTCCAGAGGCTGCAGCATCGATGTGAGGCCACCTGGTATTACTGCGATGTCCGTACGCAATTCCGTCAACTTCGCGCGAACAGAGTCCATGAGGTGACCGCGGAAGCTATCAAGAACGAGAAGCGACGGACAAAGAAGTGCTCCCGGTCGCCGTGCCCACACCGTCTTCAACCAGTCGATCATCAATTCTGCCGTCATCCAACCTCTCTCTTGCACCCGCACGTGTATTCCGGAGGGCAGCTTTCCTTTTGGCAGGGTTTTCCGCTTAAAAATCACATATGGTGGCAGCTTCCGCCCGTCCGCAGTCACGCCTAGCATGACCGTGCATCGTTGTTTTTCGGCACCAGTCGTCCTTATGTGCACAGACCGCGCACCTGTCTGCTCCACTGTAGTGCTGCTCGGCATATCAAAATTGAGGGGCGTTTGGTCCGCGTTTCCGATCTGGGAGAGCAAGAAGTTTCTTTCCTGCCGAATTCGTATCACGAAGCGATGGAAGTCCACAATCTTGTCTTCATAGGCTGCAGGTAGCCGCTGGCAAAGCGTCGTCCGCCTCCTGAGCGAAAGTCCATTGCGCCGCATGAACCGCGTGGCCCACCCGTTACTTGCCTGGAAATCTTGCGCCGAGATGCCTTATTTCCTTGCAATTACGCGCGCCTGGTTCCGCATCAGCTCTATTGACACGGCGCAACCATCCGCCCGTAGAGCCTTAATGTAGTCCAGGAGTGCAGTTTCAACCCCAGGAAACTTTCCCGTCTTCGGACCACGGAAGGCACGCCGAGTCTTGCTGGTTGCCTTGAGCTTGTCGTGCTGCCGGGACACAAAACTCGTTGACTCCGAAGTGTCTGCTGGCAGCGCGGTTGCCGTGCTCCAAAGCGTACTCGACAGCTTTTAGCTTAAAGGCAGCGGTGTAGCTTGCGTATCGCCCCATGGCGAAGCTGCACAGAGAGCACGGTGACAAAAGTAGCACGCACTGAGCGAGGCCTACGAAAGTCTTCGCAAAATGGCAGAACTATGCGCGGAACTCGGGAGAACGTGCGGCGGTTCCAGCGGAACAAAACTGACGAAACACCTTGACGTTTTCTTCTCGAGGCGCTCGGAGTGGTCGGAGCTGGTGATGATGATCGTCGGTTGGGTCGGGTAGCGCCTCCTGGTAGCGCACGCACATTCATTCATTCATTCATTCATAAACCTTTATTCATGAGGATGACCTGAGGCCTAGAGGGGAAGGAGGTGGGTTAGGTGAGGTTGAGGGCGCCAGACTCCGACATGAAGTCTAGCAGGGCACTAAGCTTGCGCTTGGCGTTGGTATTGGGGGCTGTCCAGTCTTCGTAGCTCTGAATGTGTAACGGGGCCAGCTAGTTTCAGTAGCACTAGAAAGATGCGCTCGCTACGCGTAGTCGACTGCCGCGGTGCAACATGTCGACTCTCGCGGCAGTGATGTTGGGGGTGCGATGATTATGCGAGGAAAAAAAAAATTCCAATTTTCGATAGGCAATGTGGGGGGTGCGAGCATTATGCGAGTGCGAGCATTATGCGAGTAAATACGGTATTCGCTATGGTCAGGTTGTTTTCTTGACAAAACTCTACTAGCCTCTGCCCAGCTTCATTTGGCTCGCCAAGACCGAACTTGCCTATAATTCCGAATATTTCTTCACTCCCGACCTTAGCATTCCAGTCTCCTATGAGAAAAACGGCGTCTGATGATGGGGTGCGGTCTAAAAGGCATTGTAGGTCCGCATAAAATCTCTCAACGTCAGCTTCTTCAGCAGTAGTGGTCGGTGCAGACTTGGATAACTGTTATGTTGAAAGGGTGACCTTGGATCCGAAGTGAAATCATTCGGTCGTTTTTGGGGTTGTACCCTAGCACTGCTTTGCCTATTCTTCTGTTTACTATGAGAGCGACCCCATTCCTTCTCTTGGATTCGTGCCCACAATAAAAGACATAATGGTAGCCGGAGTTAAATTCTCCCATTCCGGTCCACTTGAGCTCGCTGATACCCAAGATATCAATGTTCAATCTGTCCATTTCTCGCTTGACGACATCCAGGTTACCTTGCGTCATAGATCTTACATTCCATGTTGCTATGTGATATATCTCCTCGCAACATCGGACTTTCCGGTCGCTTCCTGACACATCCACAACTGAGCGTCCTTTTGGCTTTAGCCCAGCCGCTTCATTCGTCCTGGAGCTACCAGGAATCGCCCTTTGTTCATCCCCAGTAACATGTGGGACGCCTTCCAACCTGGGGGGTTCATCTTCCGGCGCCATATCATTAATGGTATTGTGACTGGCCATAGGGTTTTCTTGGCAGGAAATACTGGAGTGGGTTGCCATTACCTTCTCCAGTGAATCACATTTTGTCAGAACTCTCTGCCGTGACCTGTCTATCTTGGGTGGCCCTACACAGCAGAGCTCACGACTTCATCGAGTTTCGCAAGCCCCTCCGCCACGACAAGGCAGTGATCCATGAAGGAGAAATCTAGCTACAAAGTAGCTAAATTGGCAACACTTAGGGACGAGTTCGTTTTCGAGCAGAAGAACTCAGTAACCAAGAATACGTTGACGCTCAAATGGTCCAATCCGACGGCAGCACTTTCGCAGGGCCAATGGGAGAGCTTGCTGCACTCTTGCTTCAAATATGCCGTGGGGCGAGAAGGGGTCCACCGCCAGGGCCACGGTGCCGAGCTATGGATGCTCAGCTCATGTTTAAAACACGTCACTTCTTTCCCCTTGGCACGGCGCGTCTCCAGTGCACCGATGCTTTGCAGAGCAGTATCCGGATTTTGTGAAGGAGGCGTTCGCCGGAGAAGTTTGGCGTCCGGCTGAATTTCTGGGCGGCGCACAACATGCCCGAGTTTTCATAGCAACAGCGGCATTGCCGTTGCCAATGGTCCGACTTAGCTAACCCTAAATTTTGACGTCACTGCACGGTGGCACCACATTTTCTCTAATGCATTCGGAATAGCAAGGGCCTCTCCTTAGTTGTTTCCTTCCTCCAAGCTTCAACAGAACGGTAATTGTGCGATGCAATGCTCTGTCGCCTACTGTCAAATCGTCGCTCCACATTCGGTGCAGCTGCGTTGAACCACTCTAATTGTTTTTTTCGCATGTAAAATTCAATTATCACAATCAGCATATCCGCAGATCTCACCTCGGGGGCTAGTAGGTTTTTCCTTGTGACGTTTTTGTTATCGTGTTATCGACATATGTGTGAAAGACAACTTTCTTAATATACTTTGCTGCGCATCATAAGATGCAATATTTCAATATTTCCAGAACATTCTGTTACAATGTTCTAGAGTTGATTCAGCATTAAAATTGTTCACCAAGGAAGCTGGACTCTTTTTGAACATTCGGTGGGCTTTCTTTGACGTTTATTTGAAAACACTATTTTTATTAAAGGAGTATAGACACCATTTTTTGAAGCGTCGGAAGGAATCTGATTGCTTTCCTGGTTATACAGAGATGCTCCCCAAGCAATCCCAACCTTGCACGTTTCCGCGAAGATATTTTAATTTGATTTTAAAAACAAGCCAGGAGGAGGAGGAGGAGGAGGATTGATGTTCTGGTTTGGGATGGGCAAAGACAAGGAAAAGAGCAGAGCCGCGCCAGGAGCGCACGCACGAAGTGCGGAAGAGCCAAAAAAAAAAAAAAAAACAAGCCAGGCAAGTACTCCGTTTTTCAAAACTCATTGTCATCGACATCTCTGTGACGAAAACGTGTACATAAGTAAACAACATGACGTCATCAAACAACTGTGACGTGGAGTCGGCAAAGCAAAGAGCAGTGACGACACATGGCCGGACTCGAACAGCGCCGCCGCCGCGTCCGGCCGTGACCTAAGAAAGAACTCCGCTTCTGCTCGCTTTACTCGATGGCTTCTTCGTTGGTGCATGTTACAATTGCCTCACTGGTGTACGTATGGAGACTGCCTGCTAAACTCAGGCCCCAACAGCATGCCTGCACAAGTGCAGGGCTTACGGCAACGGTGCCTCCCAATGGCGCGCCAGGAACATACTGCGCCGCTCCCCGCCTACCCTAGACGTCGCTAGCCCTAGCTGGTGTCGCATCGAAGCGCCAGCGAAAGGCGCTTCGGAACGGGCTAACGCTGTAATAAACGTCGGAGTTTAGCGCCGCTTTACTGGCAAGCCAATCTCGTAAAATAATTTCTTGCTTTGCGCGACGCCTTCAGCAGCGGAGCTAGCAGACATCTGGTGCGTCGCACCGAGCAGCCCAGCTGTAGGAAAAAAAAAGTTCGCTTGTATCACTGTAATTATTTCTACCAGGACCTCCGTATTGGCTGAATAATCCTCGCAATTTAATCGTGACTGATAGTCCTTTGTACAAATAGCTATGTCAGCGAATGAACAGCGATCTGCGATAGCTAGATTACCGATAGCGGATGCTATGAGGTAGTTATGAGGTTATGACTTCGGAGTCGAGCGCGGCGGCCACGGCTTTACGCACCCAGATTGCCTTGACTGCGCCAGATGGCGCCACATGCTTGGACGGCGTAAAACCCATTGATACTTTGAAAGTTACGCCAATGATTGAACTTTGCCGCCGCCGCGCTACCTCCTCGCCTTCTCCTCGCCCCTTGCGTGCCCCTTCGCTGAAGGCCGGCTCTCCGCCCGATTTCCTGAGCGACGATTGGTCTCCCTTCCGTTGCCATTGGAAACCGACGCGCGTCTGGCGTTTTCCTTGTGTTTTCTTTTTCCTTCGCGCCATTTTTCTCCTAGTCTCGGCGAGCGAATATTGCGCGCTGTGCTTTTATTGCAGCGTGCAAGCTCTATGCCGTGCTGTTGCGCGTACAACTGCAGCAAGCGACCTGAAGATGGTTATGCGGTATTCATGATATCTCAAGGCAAGCGTGACGGCTTGCGCACGAGTCAATGGATTCACAAGATTAGTCGAAAGACGTTTATTCCTAGAAACAACAGAGTTGTTTGCGACGTCGAGTGCCTTTCTCACTCCCCGTAATAACGCGTCACCTGACGCTGCGTTTTTTATTCCTGCTTGCTGCTCAATATTTTTGCGGCGGCAGCATGTTCATTGTATAAAAATAAGGTTGTCCTCTGCAGCATGCTGAATATTCTGCGAGGCTCCAAGGCTCCATCATTTAACACGCTTCGACTTCTGTACAGTCAGAAACAGGGCGCTATAATCTGCTTCTTGCTGTCAGAAATAACTGGAAAATTACAGTCTCTCGACTGCATTTGTCGCGATTATGCTAGGATCCCTGGCCTCCTTCACTAAAAATCAAAATTCGGGCTTGTAGAGGAGCTAGCCTTTCCAGCTTTTACTTGTAGTGTGCGTCGGTTACTCGGGAGCAATGAATGCTGGCCCTGAAAAACTCTTTGGCAAGTAAACCCGAGGTATTGCGGGTAATCTGCACTAGTTAGGTCGTATGGCATTTTTTTTTTTCAATTCTTGAAAGTGTCTTGCCATGCTTCGACGCACGCGTGGGTTAAAAAATATGCGTTCGTTTTATCAGGGATACGGCCAATGTGCAGGAGGTGTTCATATGATCACACACGCTTCACTTTGACCATGACTACTAGGCGTTGGCAGGTTACCTTCGCTTTGAAAGCTGGAGCTCTAAAAGCGCGATTCCGCGTATTCATTTATTGCGAGAAAAGTTATCCCATCCATGTCAAATCAGCCGGAATCATTGCATCAATTTTATGTATTTACGAAACTTAAACAATCAATGATGATTATAGTTATTATGTAAAAATAGGGGAACATTTTGCGAGCAACAATTCTCAACACTGTAACATATTACTCATTTCAATTGTATGCAAGATTTTTTTTTTCACCTAGCCTGAGTAATTATCTCATCGCTCTATGTTCTAGCTACATTTCACTGAAGACCAGCTTGAGCCGCCAATATTACACGAACTCGAAAAAAAAAACAGACCAAACGCAGTTCCATCAATTTTCTCTCACCGACCTGTCCTGAAGTAAAGGAAGCCTCCTCGACAGAGACATGAACCTCGCGCTGATAGTAGTCAGTTATTTCTGTGGCTTGCTCTTTTCCCAAGTCCATTTATGAGAAAACAAGAAAGTATAAGAATTAAAAGTCAATGTATAGTTGTCTCGTCAGATATTATGAGATAATAGAGATATGACTGTTATTTCTGTGGCTTGCTCTTTTCCCACCTCCATTTATGAGAAAACAAGAAAGTATAAGAATTAAAAGTCAATGTATAGTTGTCTCGTCAGATATTATGAGATAATAGAGATATGACTGACAACGTAAGTCAATGAAAATTGAAGTATATCAATGGGTCATGGGACGGCATCAGATTAAATAGTGATGGTTATGAATAGTGATAGATAATGATGGTGACTGTTACGGATAATAATAGTAAATTATAGTAATAGGCCCGGATAGTGAGGTGATAGTGTTCGTTGCGGATAGTGACAGTTACGATAGGTCTCTGGCATTAGTAGTTATAGTGATAGATAGGATAGCGATAGTTAATGAATTGGCAGTTATATGCTTTGTCATTTCCGCACGTTGAAGACCTATGTGCACCTTGTAATTTTTTTATTTGATTGTTGCGTTCAATGAAATCAAGCTCTTTTACACAGCGCATGAGACCACAGCATGCTTGCCCCAGAACTTCAGTGTATCGGCAATAGGGCCCACCACTTCTCCCAGTGTACCCTGCTGTCTTTTAACCACACGCGAAGTCAGTGAGGGGCCACGTACTCATAAAATTATTTAATTCCTCCATCAGCATCATATCAAGACTGCCGTGGCAAACCTGTTCCTTGCCTCGAAGCAGCAAGGAACAGCTCAAAATTTGATTTTATACAAAATTAACTAATGAACGCAGATTATCGCGGATCGCTAACTAGCACAGTGCCATTACACTTGGCCTAAGCTTTCCAACGGTATACGGTTCTGTGTTGCAGCTAAAATTTAGATTTTAATTGAAATTTACTAAATATCAATTAATTTGGCCCAGTAATTGATTGAAATACATGTACAATTAACCAATAATCCAATCTCATGGTTGATCACGTGACATATACTATGCTTAGAGAGATAGCTTGACAGTAGCGAAATAGACTAAGTCCTGCTTTAACCTTCTCTAATCTTGAAGTTCAAAGCACCAGCCTGGATCGTTCTCTGAAGTTTTACCGCGGTGACAGATTTCACGCTCTAAAATAAACAAACACAAAGTCAGAGGCAGTACTAGATTAAGTGCACAAAGTAAAACCTTATCATGAGACTTAAAAAGTGTCTGTAGCACAGAACTCGCCTGAAAGCTTTGTTTATCAGTATTCCCCATTCAAACAGTTCTAAGAAGAAACCAATCAATTCATGAACTTTACTATCAGCATTCTCAATGCTTTTCTCGCAATTTTTCAAAAATTTTGTGCACTCCTGGAGCGCAGACCTGGCCCAAAAGCTCGCGCTTCACTCACTGCTGCGGCCGGCCGGCGGGTGTCAGGGGGAAAAAGCGTGTCGTGCGCAGCGCTCGCCGCCGCCGCGCGAAGAGAATCGAGGAGGAAAGCGCGGCGCGGAGGAGAGTGTCGCTACTTTCAAATTATCAAGGGACCTTAGCGCGACTGACATCCCTGCGCCGCTCTTGGCGATGTCGTCAAACGTTCCATTCGAAGGAGGAGTCAACTCGCCAAGCGCAACAGGAGGAGCCAACTTTACAGGCGAAACATTTTTCTCGCCGCTTGCAGTGCCGTCAGCTGTCGTCGCATCGGTTTCTACAGTGTGTTCCCACCTTTTTTGTGCGCTCTAATGGCATGGCTGTGCAGTGCAGAACGTTCTCTTCAAATATGACGGGGTGCAGTGCGCCGAACTGCACAAACGGCACCGAAAGCGGCAAAGTGTTTTATTCAGTGCCCTGCGGAAGGTTAGTCCTACGTCGGCGACTGCAGTGTCATTTAAGTATGGGCCGCGTGAAACAGCCCCGAAAGGAGCTCGAATATGCGAGGTAAGTTGTTTTTATTTCATCTGAATGCATTCTTTGCGCTTATTTTCTGTAAAATGGCTTTGTTTATTAACTTTTGGGCGATCCCTAGACACGTTAATTTGCTTGCGCATCTGCTGACTTCATCGCTCGAATTCTTCGCGGTGCACTTGAGAACTGCTCTTTTTCTGAGTGTAAGACACCAGCTCTTGCAGTATAATATGTTGGCGGTATATAATGCTACATCTCTGCTTTTACTGACTGTCACCTCATCGTTTCGTGAACCACGTTATTGCTTCCCGTGCAATATTTTACTGGCCTTCCTTATATTTCCCCCTAACTTTCCGCTAATGTAAGTCTGATTTCACTCTAGCATCGCCGTTTAGTGAAGAGGGTCACGAACGACAGTGAAGTGCAGAATTTAATGCGAAGCTAATGTACGTCTTAAAGTATAACTAAACAACGCAATTCATAACTTGCACGAAAACTATCTGTTGTGCTGGCTTTTTCTCTGGCTGACTGGTTTTAACAGGTATAAACTCCATCCTTTTCCGTAATTTTAATGTCTCGATTTTTTTACTTGTGGCTCAGTTGCGTGTCGTTGTTGCCGTTCATTCGCCACTGTGTACTACAGTTAATGTCACCGCGAAGCTGCGGTTAAAATTCTGATCGTAAATTCACCAGCGGGAACGCTGGAAAATTGCGCGGAATGTGGTAATGCATGATTAGTGCTATTTTTTGCACACTTCCATTGCGGAGATCATAAAATATCGTCATGAATTCATGATTGCATTGTCGCGTCTCTCATAACCTGAGTCCCTTTGGGACTTAAACCCCACAAACGAACCATGATTGCACTGTGCATCACCTGTTGCACATGGACCTTTTTTAAATACAAATCCAGTCAACAGTGTTAGTACTTGTTTTCTTCTGCACATAATCCTATGCAGGATCATTTCACAGCAGACCAGTTTGAGTGGTCCTACTTCAAAGGCAGGAAACTACTCAAGCCAGATGTGTCTACCATCTTTTCTGGTGAGTGAACCATTTGGAATTTCCAAACTTGCATTGCTCTTAACTCTCCATTCATTGGAATACCAATAGTGTACTCTTGCTCATGCAGGCATGCCTTTGCAGGCACTAGAAAACAGCATGGCTGTTGCGCCGTCCACACCGACGTTAGGTGAATACATTCAGCTCGATCACGCAATAGCTGTGTCGTGCATGAAAATTGTGAGGTGCACAATTTTCATTCTGCCTTTTTCACCTGAACAGCCGTATCAGTGTGCTGCGCCTGTGACTGCCCAGAACATGCATTCAGTATCAGCATATGAGATCTTTTAGTGTTCAGTGCACGATATGAATACTGAACATTAGGATTTTCTTTGTATAATACTAATTCTGTAGCTTTGGAACTAACTTTTCATTCATTGCAATGTCAACAATGTACTCTTTTTCATGCGGACATGCCTTTGCAGGCACTGGAATACAGCATGGCTGATGAGCCGTCCCCACCGACGTTAGGTTAATACATTCAGCTCGATCACGCAATAGCTGTGTCGTGCATGAAATTTGTGAGATGCACATTTTTCATTCTGCCTTTTTAACCTGAACAGCCCGTATCAGGATGCTGCGCCTGTGACTGCCCAGAACATGCATTCAGTATCAGCATATGAGATCTTTTAGTGTCCAGTGCACGATATGAATACTGACCATTAGGATTTTCTTTGTATAATACTAATTCTGTAGGCTTGGAACTAACTCTTCATTCATTGCAATGTCAACAATGTACTCTTTTTCATCCAGACATGCCTTTGCAGGCACTGGAATACAGCATGGCTGATGAGCCATCCCCACCGACGTTAGGTTAATACATTCAGCTCAATCACGCAATAGCTGTGTCGTGCATGAAATTTGTGAGGTGCACATTTTTCATTCTGCCTTTTTCACCTGAACAGCCGTATCAGGATGCTGCGCCTGTGACTGCCCAGAACATGCATTCAGTATCAGCATATGAGATCTTTTAGTGTCCAGTGCACGATATGAATACTGACCATTAGGATTTTCTTTGTATAATACTAATTCTGTAGGCTTGGAACTAACTCTTCATTCATTGCAATGTCAACAATGTACTCTTTTTCATCCAGACATGCCTTTGCAGGCACTGGAATACAGCATGGCTGATGAGCCGTCCCCACCGACGTTAGGTTAATACATTCAGCTCGATCACGCAATAGCTGTGTCGTGCATGAAATTTGGGAGGTGCACATTTTTCATTCTGCCTTTTTCACCTAACAGCCGTATCAGGATGCTGCGCCTGTGACTGCCCAGAACATGCATTCAGTATCAGCATATGAGATCTTTTAGTGTCCAGTGAACGATATACTGAACATTAGGATTTTCTTTGTATAATACTAATTCTGTAGGCTTGGAACTAACTTTTCATTCATTGCAATGTCAACAATGTACTCTTTTTCATGCAGACATGCCTTTGCAGGCACTGGAATACAGCATGGCTGATGAGCCGTCCCCACCGACGTTAGGTTAATACATTCAGCTCGATCACGCAATAGCTGTGTCGTGCATGAAATTTGTGAGGTGCACATTTTTCATTCTGCCTTTTTCACCTGAACAGCCGTATCAGGATGCTGCGCCTGTGACTGCCCAGAACATGCATTCAGTATCAGCATATGAGATCTTTTAGTGTCCAGTGCACGATATGAATACTGACCATTAGGATTTTCTTTGTATAATACTAATTCTGTAGGCTTGGAACTAACTCTTCATTCATTGCAATGTCAACAATGTACTCTTTTTCATCCAGACATGCCTTTGCAGGCACTGGAATACAGCATGGCTGATGAGCCGTCCCCACCGACGTTAGGTTAATACATTCAGCTCGATCACGCAATAGCTGTGTCGTGCATGAAATTTGGGAGGTGCACATTTTTCATTCTGCCTTTTTCACCTAACAGCCGTATCAGGATGCTGCGCCTGTGACTGCCCAGAACATGCATTCAGTATCAGCATATGAGATCTTTTAGTGTCCAGTGAACGATATACTGAACATTAGGATTTTCTTTGTATAATACTAATTCTGTAGGCTTGGAACTAACTTTTCATTCATTGCAATGTCAACAATGTACTCTTTTTCATGCAGACATGCCTTTGCAGGCACTGGAATACAGCATGGCTGATGAGCCGTCCCCACCGACGTTAGGTTAATACATTCAGCTCGATCACGCAATAGCTGTGTCGTGCATGAAATTTGTGAGGTGCACATTTTTCATTCTGCCTTTTTCACCTGAACAGCCGTATCAGGATGCTGCGCCTGTGACTGCCCAGAACATGCATTCAGTATCAGCATATGAGATCTTTTAGTGTCCAGTGCACGATATGAATACTGACCATTAGGATTTTCTTTGTATAATACTAATTCTGTAGGCTTGGAACTAACTCTTCATTCATTGCAATGTCAACAATGTACTCTTTTTCATCCAGACATGCCTTTGCAGGCACTGGAATACAGCATGGCTGATGAGCCGTCCCCACCGACGTTAGGTTAATACATTCAGCTCGATCACGCAATAGCTGTGTCGTGCATGAAATTTGTGAGGTGCACATTTTTCATTCTGCCTTTTTCACCTAACAGCCGTATCAGGATGCTGCGCCTGTGACTGCCCAGAACATGCATTCAGTATCAGCATATGAGATCTTTTAGTGTCCAGTGAACGATATGAATACTGAACATTAGGACTTTCTTTGAATAATACTAATTCTTCAGGCTTGGACCTAAAACTCTTCATTCATTGCAATGTCGACAATGTACTCTTGTTCATGCAGAAATGCCTTTGCAGGCACTAGAAGACAGCGTGGCTGTTGAGCCGTCCCCACTGACGTAAGGTTGGGTAGCTGACCCTTATTGTGCCACAGATTCTCCTTCTGTCAATTAAACTATTGCACTTCTCGCACTGTGGTTAAGCATGAAGTGTGTCTTCAGGCAACATATTTTTTCTGTGTGCAGGAACCTCGAATGAAGACCGAGTGCTAGAGCTGGAGCGACCACTCAACCGGGACCTCCTCAAACAGCTCTCAGCTGAAGACATTTAACCATGTTGAATGTCATTCCTGGTTTCTCCTTTTCTTTTATAACAGTGCAGCGCCTACGATTTACTCTAGTATTGTACTCAAATGATATTTGTATGGCTGACATTGTGTCTACTTCCCCCTGACGCTGCAACCACCATTTGGCAGCTTTGTCTGAAACTAAAAATAGATGCTCTATATTATTAATCAGCCACGCACAAACTCCAATGCGGTGACTCATGCTTACCTTTCTACACCATGCATTATCCCAAATAAAAAAAAGTCTATGGAAAACTAGTGTCTATCCCTTTATGGTGTTATGGCCTTTAATGACTATCAGTGTTTCTGCACAGGGCCTGCATGTCCCTCTGAGTGTTCAGCATTACAGTGAAGTGTACAGTGATTGTCAAGTACAATCTCTTTAGGCTCTCTACTTATTCTGCAGTAATGGTGTTATGTAGTGTACCTGTTACAGGAGCACTAGTCGGCTGTATACAATAAAGCTCTAAATACCAGCTGTTTGTAAAGTGTTTTTCTAATCCCTATCTCCTGCACAGACGTAGGTTGTCAGTAAATGTCTGCATGCTAACTAGATTTGCCTACTTTGGTTAACTGTTCTACTTATCAAAAAACCCTGAAGGACCCTCTGATAACGATGGTATTTAAAGGGGGGGGGGGGGGGAAGAGAAATTGAGATGAATATTAAAATACAAATTGGAATGTTACAATCGTAGCATTTTGAGTTACAGTGAATGCAGCCGTTAAAAAAAACAAATTCATATATTAAAAACGGAATGATGCTTACAAAAAGCATGCGACTGGATAAGGGCAGTTTGAACGATCGCAGCATGGAAAAGTTTCAGTGGACGAATGCAAGTCATATATGGTGCTATAGGTAATATATTGCAAGATAATAGAGCGCGAGCAAGTCTGCGACCTGTGCTATTGGTTCAATTCGCCTGTCTGTCAATTGCATTGCTTTAGACTGCCTGGCTTTGCATTGCATGCAGCGGGGTTTTGTTGTAAGCTTCTTCTAATATTGCAGACGATCCCTACAGAATCGTGCATTGTAATGTTCTTTCTGCCGGGGGATGCAAAACTTTTCCACGCAAAACTTGCGTAGTATTGTCATTACTTGTATTTTTACATCATTAATGTCACAACTACGAGCTACTGCAACCGTTTCGCCATCTCTGACAGATCATGCTGTGCCAGCATGTTATGCGAATCACATGTGTTTTCAACGTTATGTTTTCCAGAAAAATGCACGATGCGCTTGGCATCGATGCCTGCGCCTTTATACAGCGCAAGAAAAAAGGATTCCTGTAAATAGAGCGCGATGTACATGGCAATAAAAAAAAAAGCGAACTGCTTTACATCGTCTGCCCCGCCGTGATCACAGCCCCTGTACGCCCAAGGAGTGGCTTTCCCGCAGAGCCCCCCTGTAGACGCAAGGAGCGGCTTTCCCGTAGAGCTTGGAACATAATGGCGGACCTTCGCGCAACCACTAGTTCTCGTATCTTTGACGTCATCGCGCGCTCGTGTCCGGAGAGATCGAAACCGAAACTGGCCCTGATAAATGCACTGATAACAGATTAATTCATCTGTGTTGGGGCTTTTTGGGTCGCAGTCCCTCTGTTTTGGCCCACTGTGGATCGATTAAAGCAAAAATACCGGAACAGAAAATGTATGTGTCTATGGATGGATTACTTTTTTTTTTTTTTTTTTTTTTGCGCGCGATATGTGTCGTATCCACACGCAGGAAAACTTCACTCGGAGTTTACCTTGTTTTTTTTGCCAGTTTCAGCATTTCATTTACCCGAAATTGATGCCAAAATGGTCGTTAATTACCCGTAAAGCCCGTATTACCCGTTAATTACCCGCATGAAATCGTTGACAAAAAAACACCAACAAAAGTGGATGTTAGTTTTCTGAAGGATGGATGTTATATGAGTTGCGGCTCTAGCTTGAGATTTGGCATCACTGTGTGGCCTGTAAGCCGACAGCAGTGATGGAATTGCAACTTACCAGTTGTCGTAGCCAGAATATGACACTTTTTCGTGACGCTTATGCTGGTTTGGTTTACAAGGTTTTGCTTCTCAAGCGGAATCGAATATATGTAGATCACCGTAATGTAGGGCTCCGGAAACTTTGACCACCTGGGTTCTCTCTCTCTTTTCTTTTTTTTTTTTCGTGCACTAGCATCGGACAATATACGGGTGCCTTGCATTTCGCCTCCATCGAACCCTCGTCCCTGAAATCAGCACTCGAGCGCCCTAACCACTTAACCACCGTTGCAGGGTGACACTTATGCATGGTTTCGAGTGCCTCGCATGCGCAAGAGACACGTCTATTTGACCAATGAACTGCCGTGAAGTGGGTGACGACAGTGAACAGCGCTACGCTATAGCGGATGACGTATACGGCGACCACGTAGAACCTCTCAGCCAGAAGAAGCATTCAAAAAACGAAGCGATACCTCAAAAAGCACAATTGTGTAGCTTAATCCAATGGTGAGTGTAATCCAACCCGATAGCAGGCTATACCTGGAGCGCACACTGGATACTGACATTTGCGGTTAAAACTGATTTTAGAAAATCGTATTCGTCGTACATTTTTTTCGTTTTTTTTTTGTTTTAATTAAGATCGAGCAGACAACATCTATACATAACTCATCTTTATGGCCCCCTGTACATGCCCCTACGAAGACTATATAGAGAAACGCTACGCCACAGGGCTCCTTCCTGGCATATATACTTCGATTTCACAGGCATACGTCGCCAGTTCGGCTTTGCGCAAAGCCACATGTTCCGCAACGAGCTGGAATTCAGCCAGTTTATCGTTTTGCACTAAGCCTCTTCTTGGCAACGTTCGGTTCACCCCGATTCATGTCGCATCATCCCCGGCCCGAATGTTTGACACTGTCGTTCGGCGTGAGCCTTCCACAACCCATTCCCACTCCCCTCATTTCGGCGCCCCGACCTGCGTCATCGTGGCGCCGTCTGTAACCATCCCATTACTTCCGCCTCTGGCCTTTCCTCCAACCGTACTTATCCGCTTGCTCCAGATATTGCTACCATAGTGCATGCAATTCAGGAAAGCTTCCTGTCATTCTTTCCCCTGTTATTTGCATGCATTCGATGGAAGCCATTTGAGCACTTCACGTGGGTCGCCTTCCGGAGGAGTTGCGCTACGACCTCGCCTGCGCTTTCTTACAGATCACAGCTTTCTCTACTTCGATCGCTACAGCATGGGTGCCAGGCCATGCAGAGATTTCAGGTATTATTCAGTCCCATTCTTGCCCGCGATACTTTTAGGCGCCCGTGATCCCTTGGCCTTCCCTGTCAATGACGGACGAGATTCTCTTTCACAAGAAGCCCCTGTATAAACCAGAGTGTGAGTGCAACCCTGCAGAACCCTTGGATCTTGAGGTGGACACGCTGTCCCTAGGTCACGCAGGCACGATCGAACGGCTTGGTTAAAACGGGACTTTATATATTGTCAGCTGGTTTTCACGTAATGTGGTATGTACACTATGACGATGCATGAGTATTATAACCGAGGCGAAAATTAAGGAATTATATTAGTAAATAAGCTAGTAGCATATAGCTTGTAAGCGAAGGAAGATACGCAAAGAAAGCCAACAAATGGGAGCTAGCAACGCTGTAGCGTCATAACTTCAAAGCGGAGCTAAACTGCACCCCCCCCTCTCCCTCTACATTTTTGTTCCGATCGGCGCTCGCAGAGGTCAAAGGTAAGTCAGCTTCGGACACACACGTACGCGCTTCTTAAGGCGAAAGCCTTTATAGGCTCTTGAGTGTCCGTCCATGAGTGTCCGTCCGTGAGAATGCCGAGGGGTTCTGTTTACCTTTAAAACTGTCAGTGAAGAACTTTAGTTAGTAGTATATAGTAACCGATAATGATGGTGGTAGTTAGTGACACTGATGATGATAGTGATAATGACGTCAGCTCTCATGACAGACTGTGACATTACCTGGTGACGTCATAGGCATAATAGGACGTGGCGTCATGACTAGATGTGGCGCCGTGATGACGTCACACACAGTCATGTCTAATGCCCGGAACTAATGTGATCATGACGTCACGTCATGTCATGACCGATTACTTCACCAGGAGAAGTTGACCCCGCCGGGCGTTCCGGGCGTCCGATCCAAGCGTCCTTGTTGCGCCTTTCATTTCAAGCGGGTGCAGTAAAGCAGGAATCAGCGGCGTTTCTACCACAGTCACACGGCACTTCTCCAAGGTGTTTACTGCAAAGGAGCTTTATTGCATTAAAGGAGCAAAACTAAAAAGGAGAAGCGGCGCAGCTACACGGCAAGTGCAAAGGAGATGGATGAGGATGATGATAGGCATTCTCTGTGAGCGCTATCTGTTGAATGGCAATCCCAATGGCTGTCAACCGCTGCGCTTGAAATGGCGCTAGTAAAAGCTATCAGAATTGAAGTAGACAATATCTTTCATCTAGAATGATAAGTGAACAAGACTGGCCTTGTTTATGTTAGGAAAAGTAACCGACTTATTAATATAGAAAGATTCTGAAGGTTTGAAGCATGAAGCGTATGTTTAGTAACAAAAGTTTTTTCCTTTTTCCTTTCCATTCTGACCACGGTAGACGCG
Source organism: Amblyomma maculatum (assembly GCF_055883805.1). Classification (NCBI taxonomy): domain Eukaryota; kingdom Metazoa; phylum Arthropoda; class Arachnida; order Ixodida; family Ixodidae; genus Amblyomma; species Amblyomma maculatum. The sequence continues at coordinate 220,337,636 of NC_139344.1, read as the reverse complement.
CACTCGTCGTTCGGCCGTTCGGCCTGGTTCTGCGTGTTCGCGTGCGAAGCATACTTTGTTCGTGTGAATTTTGAAGAAATCTTTATAGGGTGTGTTACAACTACGAGTGACGAGACCCAAGACGTGAAAGCAAAGAGTGAAATCACAACAAGGAGACATCGTATGTCGATGCTGCTGTTGAAACGTTCGAACTCTTCTATCAACACTCGAGATGCTTAAATTTCGCTGAAATGCAAAGTTAACGCCTAAAGGGCCACCCACATGGAGCGAACTTTCTCTGCGAACTTCATGAGGCGTGGCGCAACGCCGATGCCCCGTCGCCGTGCCACATGCAGCGAAAAACTGGCGGCGTCGGTGCCCGAGTGAGAAAACGCACGAGCTGGTCCGCTTCAACGAGGCACTTTTCACACTAAATGACATTTCAAGAGCAACACATAAAATAGACAGCGCCTAAACTGCCCCCGATAGCGCTTGTATACAGCCTTCGAGTACGCCCGACGCCGCCAGCAACAGCATATACTGCAGGCGCGTCGCTCTGCAGCAGGGTTTGAGCGAGTGTTGTTGAGCGAAACGTCGAAAAAGGTACCGTTTTGGCTGCATCATCAAAACAGGCAAAATCGCAATGCTTACAGCACATTATGACGCGACCTTATCAAAGCGATGCCACCCGCTAGCGCGGCGGACATCAGTGCTCTGGCCGTGCGCTGCTCCCTAGTCGTCGCTAGGCCTGTTATGTTTCGCACCGATGGCATATGAAACAGCGCTATGAAATTCATTCGTGCCATAGTGAATGATCTACTCATAGAACTGTCTAACTCTCAGTCTCATTCTCTAGTAATAAAAGCAAAATATGATTAATTTCGGCTTCCCGTTTAAGCGGAGGTGGCGTGCAAGCGGGCCAGAGCAGCTGCGCCGCAACGGCAGCAGCCGGCTGTGAACAGAAACTTGCTTGCAACTTGCAATGCAGTTGTCGCTTCCATACAGCGACCCGGAACGGCTTAGCGATCGTCAAGAAAGACTCAGTTTCGGCATTCGGCTCATTATTTACGGGAACAACAAAATTTAGCACACTTTTTTTTTTTTTTTTTTGTATCGCCGGCGCGCACTACTCCAAGCAGCAGCCGGCTTGATCAGCGGCTAACGGCCGTCAGGCGGCTGTTCGCAACGTTTGCCGCAGGAAAATCGCTCCATGTGGGCCTTCCTTAAGTAGCGTCAATTAGACTTCAATATAATGCTAAAATTATATTTGTGTAAACTTTTTTCTTTCTCTGTTTACTTTTCTTTTAGTCCGCTCCGCGGCGTTCAGGTTTGGGCTGCTCCTTTACGAAGCTAAAGGCCGCTGACGACCGCCTTTCCCGCTACGGGCCTTTATCGCAAAAGGGCTCACGACTTTGCCGTGTAGCTGCGCGTCAACCGCCTTTGAAGCAAAGAACCTTAATTCTCAAGGCCTTAAAAGTGCCCGTGCAGTATCTCTCAAACTTCTCCGGGGACACGTGAACCGCGCCGTAGTAGAAGGGAGGAAGGTGGGAGTGAAATAAGAGAAAAAGAGTTGCCGTAGTGGAGGGCTACAGACCACTGCGCTGTAAAGGCCTTCACCTCATCACACTTTAGGGATTCAAAGTTTCCCTTGGAATTTTTGTAAGGATGCGGGTAGTAGTGATACTGTATTGAAGCGTTTATGTAACGTATGGTAAATTGGTCTCCATCCTCTTCGGAGGCTCCGCTGGCTCTCGATATCCTGCGCGCCTGCTCGATCAGCCATTGCTGGTCTTATTTGTGGGTCTTTGCTGGACAGAGCAGCCTCTTAACAGAAAATGAGTCGGAGGATGGGTGGTTGACACCCCTGTGGGTCGGGGCTTTCCCATAGGAAGGGGACAAGTGTGGATGTACAGCTGCTGCATATTGGACAGTATGCAGGACGCTGTGTGGGGATGAATGGCTCGTGGTAGAGGTCTGGGAAAGTGTGCGTCAATGCTATGGCGTCCGCTTTGTTGGGGCATTCGATGTGTGTGTGTGTGTGTGTGTGTGTGTGTGTGTGTGTGTGTGTGTGCGTGTGTGTGCGTGAGTGTGTGAGTGCGTGTGTGCGTGCGCGAGTGGTGGTGGTGGTGGTAAAAACTTTATTTAGTGAAGGCCAAAAAAGTAAATAAAATTATGTTGCCGCCATTCCGTGGGTGGCCTTCCGGCTGCTGGTCGTGGCCTCCAGGTCACGCCTGGCGGCGACTTCCGCTGCCCAAGTCGTAAGCCGCTGTTGAATATGTGGCTCCGAGCTGGCCAGAGTAGCCTCCCACAGCTGCGGGCTGTTTATTTGCCAGACGAGAGGAAAGTGCGCCGGACAAGAGTACAGAATGTGAACATAGTCTGCTCGGGGAGAGCTGCAAAGCGTGCATTTGGGCGAGAAGGCACCGGGGTGAATAAGGGCAAGGCGTGCAGGGGAGAGGAAAGTGTGGGCCTGTAAATGGCGTCACGTATTCTGTTCGATTTTAGATAGGAACTTGTGAGGGGGAGGGAGGAATAAGCGGGAGTTGCGGTAGTGGAGGGTGATGTCATGGAAGGTGAGGAGGGAGTCACGCGTGTCCATCCTGGGGTGGAGGGGGGCAGCTCGGTCGGTTATCTCGCGAGCGATAGAATTTGCCGCCTCATTTCCAGGGTGGCCTGTGTGAGCCGGAACCAAGAAGAGCTGGATAGGACGGGAAGGGGGGAGGAGTGCTTAAGAATATTGAGCGCAGAGGAAGAGATTCTACCCTTTGCAAAGCTGCAAAATGCAGTCTTAGAGTCGCTAAATATGAAAAGGGCCGGTGTATTGGAAATGGCGAGGGCGATGGCTTCTTCCTCTGCGGCAGTGGAAGTGAGAGCAGGGATAGTGGCGACGGAGAGGGGGGTACGTGTATTGGAAACAGTGGCCAGGGCATAGGCGGGGTGCGAGAGGTAGGGTGCCGCCTCAACATACACGGCGTCAGACCGTGTACCGTACTGGCACCAGAGGGTGGAGGCACGGGCAGATCGGTGAGCGGCATGATGCTCAGGGTACATGTTCTTGGCAAGTAGCTTGCCAGTGAGCATCGAGAAGAGGGAGCTGGGCAAGGAATGGTTGGTTGGTTTGTGGGGTTTAACGTCCCAAAGCGACTCAGGCTATGAGAGACGCCGTAGTGGAGGACTCTGGAAATTTCGACCACCTGAGGTCCTTTAACGTGCACTGACAACGCGCAGCACACGGGCGCCTTGCTTTTCGCCTCCACCGAAAAGCGGCCGCCGAGGCCGGGATTCGATCCCGCGTCCTTGGGAACAGTAGTCGAGCGCCGTAACCACTGCGCCACCCCGGCGGTGTCTGGGCAAGGAATGGGTGACACAGACAGGGGAGACAGGGGTCAAGCGAAGGGAACTAAGGGCTCTGCCAGGGGTGGTGCGAGATAAACGATCGAGTTGTGCCACGCGATGGGCTTCCACAAGTTCTGAAAGAGTACTGTGGACGCCCATCGCCAGCAGACAAGAAGTGGGGGTGGAAGTGGGAAGCCCGAGAGCCGACTTATAGGTTTGGCGAATGAGACAGTTGACCTTTTCCTCGGCAGGGGAGCGAGTAGACAAGGCGGCTTAGCACAAAAGCCTGCACAAGACGATGGAGGTCGGGCTCACGCATGCCGTAGTGTCGGTTAGTGCCCGCCGGATCAGCCGTACCGTCTGCTGGACGGTGGTAGTAAGGCGGGAAAGGACAGTAGTGTGTTTGCCATTGGATTGGAGAAAGAGACCGAGAATACGGATGCAATTGAGACAGAAGGGATGGGATGTCCGTCGATAATGACGTTAAGGTTGGGCTATGAGGTTGGGACTATGCCTCGAGCCAGGAGGAGCAGGAGCTCCGACTTGGACGGGGAACAAGCTAGCCCGACCATGCGAGCATAATCGGCGACCGTGTCCGCGCCCGCCTGGAGAGCGGCTTCCATCTCTCCACGATTGCCGGTAGTCACCCAGAAGGTCATATTATCAGCGTAGAAAGTATGGAGAGGTTAGGAATGGTAGCTAGAGCACGTGCCATAGGGAAAAGGGTGATGTTGAAGAGAAGGGGAGAGAGAACAGAACCCTGAGGGGTACCTCGATTTCCAAGAGGGAAAGCGGGAGAGGAGAGGGGGCCGAATGGGATCTCAGCCATGCGATGGGCAAGGAAAGCCTAGATGTAACCATGGATCCGGGAACCCACGTTAAGGGTGGAAAGGGCGTCTAGGATGGTTGTATGGAGGACATTGTCAAATGCTTTCGGCAAGTCCAGTGCCATGATCGCGTGACTGCGCTTGGCGTGAAGAGGGTGAAGGACCCCTTCAAAGAGCTGGAGCATGCATGACATTCTGGGTAGAGAGGGATGGGCGAAAGGCGAACATCGAATCGGGGAAAGGATGGTTGTCCACGAGGAAGCTCTGCAAGCGGTCTAGAAAGACGTGCTCAAAGAGCTTACGGAGATTTTGAATGTCTATGGGTTTGCCGGGCTTGGGGATGAAAGTTACCTTAGTGTGGGTCCACTCAGAAGGCAGAGTGCCTTCGTGCCAATGTTTATTAAAGAGGTCCGTGATGACCTCTAGGGATGATGTGTCCAGGTTACGGAGGGCCTTGTTAGAAATTTGGTCTGCTCCTGGTGCGGAAGTGGTGCGGAGCTTAAGTAGCGCCGCACAAACCTCCCACACTGTGATATCTCCGTCAAGCGCAGAATTAAAGGTGCCGATGTAGGAAGGGAGGCGGGATGAAGGGAAGTGCAGAGATAGCGATCTCGGAGTGCAAAAAGGAAATCGGAATCGGATAGTGGTGAGGATTGTAGGAGGCGCGTCACATCCTTATTTTGCGTGGCCTTGGTATGCGACGGGTCAAGGAGGACACGTAGGAGCATCCACGTATCCTTCAGCCCGAGGTTACCGGCCATGCGGTCGCAGGTCTGGCCCCACTGCTGCCTGGTGAGATATGAGCAGCGCTCCTCAATTTCCATATCCAGGAGGGCAAGGCGGAGGCGTAGTGAGCGGTTGTGTTTTTGTGAAAGCCAGTGGCCGTGCAGGGAATGATGTGCCTCCCATAGGTGAAGGAGGCGGCTGTCAGCCGTGGAGGAGTGAGGATGGGTAGGGACAGTAGAGGTGGCGGATGAAAGATCTTTGCGTAAGGTGGCAGTCCATTGAGAAAGGTCTGAGATGGAGGTGGGGGCATGTTGCCGTGAGTGGCGGAACCGATCCCAGTCGACCACCTGGCTCAGACGCTGGCGAGAGGATAGGGTAGGAAGAGAGAAAGAGATAGACATGATATAGTGGTCGCTGCCGAGAAAGACCCCGGTGTTCGCCCACGCTGCGTCCGAGACATTTTTGCAGATGGAAAGGTCCAGATTAGTGTTGCGTTTGACACTTCTACGTGTTTTTCACTTCTAGTAATTTAATCTGTGCACAGTGGAAGACTGCGAGTAATTAAGCAACCAAGGAAAAAAGGTCGAACGGAAAGAAACAGCAGGAGGCTATTTTCCCGTGATCCTTTTCGTAGACTCCGGAAGTACACATTGGGAGCACGCACAGCTGTAAAGGCAGAATTAAAATGGGAGCACTGCACTACGGCGCCTCTTTATTTATTCTTTATTTGACGCCCACCTAACTCTCTCACCTCGCAGTGCGGTCGGGATGACACCTAGTGATGGGACCTTTCCTTCCTTCAAAATAAAATTATTCATATCAGAAAACAGCATCTGGAAAATTTTGTAAAGTAAAAATGAACGAAACAAAGCTAACAGTAAAGCCCCTTGCGCATGCCAGTAAAATATTGTGTAAATATTAACAGTGTTCTTTTTATGGACCTAATCAACTTAGCTCGTAATAATAAATCAATGTTTCCGACCACAGCAAGTGAAGGAAGTTGCAAATGTAATTTCAAATTTAGAAAACAGGGCTACCTTAGCAGACAAATAGAAGTAAATTAAACGAACAGTACTGTGTCATTTCATTCGAAATGAAGTGTTGTGCTCGAGTGGTGTTGCAGACGAGATGAGCGCACTATACACGGGCTATGTGCGGGACCAACGCGTATTTTTGCCGTGGGATCTGATACGATAATTGAAAGCTACTAACCGCCCGGTTATGATTGTTCCCATTTTCGTTGCGCATACCAGCCAAGGCGTTCTTTTCTTTTTTTCTTTAGCTCGGCTTTTCTTACTGGACTGTCAAGTGGATTACCCCGAAGTCATTGCTGTAATCAACACAGCTTTCGCGCTTTGTTTTCCAGTTAAGCTTTTTTTTGTGCACGAGAAGAAAAGATCAAGGTACACTCAATATGCGATGGAGGGCAAAAAGCCGCATTAGTCGATCGCGTTAGCCTTATGCAGTCCCTGCTCAATACCCATCTGTGATTGCGCTGCGCGCATTCTGTTCCGTACGCAAGCGATCGCACGCATTATATATTCGTACTCCAGAGTACTGTTCGCGAACTGCCGATGGGACGTGATGATGGCCGCTGTATGTACTGCTCGCCTCATATATCTATCCCGACGAGCGTCTCAGCGGGCCTTTGCTTCTTCATCGAAGCGATGCTGTCCTCATTCAAGTCAATGTCCGGTACGCTGCTTGCAACCATGCATACTGCGAGTAAATTCCGCTCAGTGAGCTGCAAAGGCAATTGTGTATGGCTTTCTTAAAAAAATTGGCCAAAACCTACATGAACATATGCTCGGCCACCGCTGCCTCAATTCCTCGTGATGAGCATGCGTATTTCGCTGAAACTAAACTTTTTACCTTGTAGGAGCCCTATATTACCGGTCATTTTTTTTTTTTTTTTTTTTGCTGGCCAGTTTGAATGACTGATATAGTGACTTTCGAAGGATCTTGTTTTTCGCTCAGCGAAGTCGTCCCAGTTGGATGTGGTGCGGGATTGCTTTAAACATCCGATTAACATGACACAAAAGCGGCCTGCCATTTAAGCTTGACTTTTCACTCAATGCACGTCATGCACGTAATCACGGACTGGCAAGAATCAAATGGCCTCATGTTTTGGTCTAGGAGTCCTGCTGCTGCGTAAGGAAATTTTTTTTTTTTTTTTTTGGGGGGGGGGGGGGGGTGGAGGGGGTAGAGTAAAGTTTTTGAGAAGTGTAAGAAATGACTGAAGACAATTAATGTCAAGTTTTAACGCAACAGCGGTATTAAAGGCTCTGTTTTCAAGAATATCTGCTTCATGCAGTGTTGTCAGCGAGATATCACGGGCCGCACCCACCTGTTACATTCCCTCTATGGATCAGTATCTCGAAATAAATATACACTTGGCAGCTGTGGCATGGACTCCACTGATTGGTCGTGGGATTGTGTGACATGACGAGCCCACATGACATGGTCGAGCTTTGTTTTTCTTTTTATGAGGCGATCTGCTTATGGATTAAGGGAGAGTTTTTGTAGTCTTCTGTCAATCACTGCACTGCGTTGGCCAAGATTATTGGCACGGACGCGGACCAATTTTTCTAACACACGCCCGGGCCCGGCGTGAGACGAAGGAAGCTCTGACCGACCCGTCCCAGCCCGGGCCCGCCATATGTGCGCGGGTCCAGATTAGGCCCACAAACAACCCAACAGCTAAGCGCGCTTCACAAACAAAATATTCTTTTTATGCCGATTTCACACACACACACACACACACACACACACACACACACACACACACACACACACACACACACACACACACACACACACACACACACACACACACACACACACACACACACACACACACACACACACACACACACACACACACACACACACACACACACACACACACACACACACACACACACACACACACACACACACACACACACACACACACACACACACACACACACACACACACACACACACACACACACACACACACACACACACACACACACACACACACACACACACACACACACACACACACACACACACACACACACACACACACACACACACACACACACACACACACACACACACACACACACACACACACACACACACACACACACACACACACACACACACACACACACACACACACACACACACACACACACACACACACACACACACACACACACACACACACACACACACACACACACACACACACACACACACACACACACACACACACACACACACACACACACACACACACACACACACACACACACACACACACACACACACACACACACACACACACACACACACACACACACACACACACACACACACACACACACACACACACACACACACACACACACACACACACACACACACACACACACACACACACACACACACACACACACACACACACAGCAAAAATACTTTTTTTAAAGACAAAGGTTTGAGGTTATGTAATTTTTGGTTCTGGTTGCCTTGTTTGTTTTTAATTTTTTCCCCATAACAAAGCACATTTTCTTGGATACCACAGCTACCAGCTTGATGACAATAATATATACTGACGGCCATTTATTCTCTCATATTTCCGGCTACAAATATGCAAGCATATATGCCAAGTAGGTTCTTTACGATCGGTTCGTCATTGTAATCAAACAGCAAACGCATAACGGCTCCATCCGGCAACAGCAAAACGCAGGAACATTGTACAAGCGATATTATCACAAGTTATCATATTATGTTGGCTCATATGCTTCGCTGAGACTGTCTTTTGCACAATTCACTCCTGTTTTACCCTGTTTTGCCTTGTTTTGCCCAAGTTGCCCGTTTTGTCCATATGCCTCAGGTAACACGAGTTGGGCAAACGGCTCAAGCAGAGAGGAGAACACCAGCTTCTTGTCACTGCCTGCAGGCAAGTTACAGAGCAATGGCCAAAATTTCGTAAAAAAAAAAAAAAAAAAATCTCTACACTTGTTTCTTCTGATTCGACTCCAGGATGTCATAGATCTGGCCTTATGTTTCTATCATAAGAAACGGAACCATCTGGGTCGTTTGTTTTTTAAATCAAGAGACCAAGAAAACAGCAAGTTGTGGTGTGTGCAGACCAAAAAGTAAAGCCTTTGTAGTGCAGCGCGATGGGTATAGGCGACACAGAACAAGCTAACCACCAAGGGCTGTTGTCCCTTCTCTGGCCTCTAAGCGGAAATCGGCAATGCGCGTGCTTTTGCTGGCACCTGCAGGTATAGCGGTTCAGCAGGAAGCTTCCTTCTATTTTGCTCATACTTCTCACAGCCTGCCTGTCAGTGCGATGTCCCTAAGCTTGTCGTCCTCAAAAATTAACGCGCGTGAAAATCGAAATTCGCAGCCATGTTCAAGCCTCAAGAACAAGCGCTGAAAAAGCAAACATATCCAAACATAACATAGCAAACATATCCAAACATAACAAACATAGCAAACATAACAAAGTGAAGCCCACAGGCACTGGCTGGACAGTGGTAAAAATTCTTATTGTGTGTTCGCACAATAAATTACTTAACTTGTCTTGCCACCATGGTTGAGTTCTTAGGGCGTTCGAGCGATGAATACAAGGGCGCGGATTCGGTCCTAGCCGCGGCGGCGGTTTTTCGATGGAGGCGAAAAGCAAGGCGCCCGCGTAGCAAGGCGCTGTGAGATTCCGGAGCCGGTGTCCGGAGCCGGTGTTGTGTACGGTGTCCCTCATTGTCTGAGTCGCTTTGGAACGCTAATGAGTATAAACCAAAGCAAGGTAAACCAGTTAGCCAAACAAAACGAAGAATTTGACCTATTTGTCTCCTTTATACTATGATACGGGCTTTAAGTATTCCGAGAAGGAACGTGTAGAAGAAAGCAGGAGTCCCTTTGACGTCAGCAGATACTGTGGTCTTAATTAACTGGACGTGAGAGATAAATACGCTCAGTTTTATGCGTGTAACGAATACATAGCTAATTGTAAAATCTATTTCGATAACTCTCTTCATCAACAACTCACCGCCAGTACACATTTTATAGGCTAATTTCATATTAGTTTCTGAGAAGGAAACATGCTCTTGTTTATACTATGAGAATTTCAGTTAAGGTAGGGGTGCAGGGGCATTTACTTTTTGCAAGCCCAACGCGTGCCACAAGGCATAGCCGCACAGATTAAGAATTCCGCCCTCCGAAAGTGGTGTAAAAAATCCTGGGCCCGGCCCAAGCCCACCACCACCACCACCTTTTTCCTGTCATACTTCCATCGCTCCCTTTATCCTGAAGGCTGAGCGACAGTGCGTCCCAGACAAGCCACTTGTTATTTCCTTGTCTGAGCACTCAGCGACTTGGTATCGTTTGTTTGGTTTGGTTTTGTTTTGTTTGGTCTGTGGGGTTTAACCTCCCAAAGCGACTCAGGCTATGAGAGGCGCCGTAGTGGAGGACTCCGAAAATTTCGAACACCTGGGGTTCTTTAGCGTTCACTGACATCGCACAACATGGTAGCGTTTGTGTTCTGTGTGCTGTGAACTAATGCATTACTACTGCATGAATCCCCATCTTGTTCTTTATATTTTTT